>NC_084580.2:17282500-17640000 GCF_033978685.3 Nerophis lumbriciformis
TATATATATATATATATATATATATATATATATATATATATATATATATATATATATACACACACACATATACCCCTGCTTTATGTCTTCTGATGTTAATCATAATTGCTGATTCTCCCACATAAGAGGAACAATTGCGTCAAAAACCCCCCAACAAAATGACGGAAAAAATTGGTCAATCATTTCAATTACTGCATTATGTAAATTATGTAAGAAATGGCAGAAAATAATATATACTATTTATCCATATTTACATATTATTATATATCATAAACACGGTATATAGAGTTTGTAATTGTTTAAAAAAAACAAAAAAAACCATAAAACTAAAATTTAAAAATTCAAAATTATAAACATAAATAAATATTAATAATAATAAATACATAAACAGAAAAAATAAAATAAAAAATAGATTCTTGGGCCAATAAATGCACTTTGGAACCCCTGATTTAGCGTCTCCAATTAACGGACCATAGGTGGATGCCAGAGAAATTTATGCATGCACAAAGAAAAAATGCAAACTCCACTTGGGGACGCTACGACGGCGATTCGAACCCTCATTTAAAAAAATTTAAATTTTGAAATTAAATTGAAATTAAAAATGAATGAATGGATAAATAAACTTCATAGAAATACACCAATACTGTATTGGAATATGGACTCGCATGCACAGGCAGGCAATTATATCAGATTAGATGTAATTAATGTACGCTTCTACCCTTATTGATCATCATCATTATCATCTGTAGCTGGGCCTTGTAGATATTTAAAGCTAGAATAAACACAATATGTTGTCATTAACACATTAGCAGCTGCATTAGTGACAAAATGGCATAATTCATTACAAGCTTGTAACGGCCGCGGCTTGTCTGCAGGAAGGAGACAATTAGTTGGAATATTTTGTTGTGACAACGTTTTAATTAGGGCCAAAGAGCCCGTGTGTGTGTGTGTGTGTGAGGCCATGTGCAACAAACACACACACACACACACACACTCCATAATTACTCTCCTCTGTTCAGCGGCAATGCCTGTGCGTCACCACAAACGTCATGTTACATGAGGGGTGGGGGGGACGTGTGATGTCATTCCCTGTCACATACAAGCTGAAATATGCTGCTTATTGATTCAGCTCTTTACTGTACGCTGAAGCTTTGCAAGGGGGGGGGGGGGGGGGAAAGGTCGTAATGAGGCTGTATGTGGATGCTAAACACTTGATGGCTGCTCATTCCTATCAGTGAATTGATGACATCTTGCAGCTAAGTAAGCTGAAAGAGCGGGATTTGTGGCAAAAGAGTAAACTCACTGGAAGAAAGCATTTCAGCAGAAAATAAATGCAGTATATACGGTCAAATGTGTGGAAACAGTGTTTAGTGGCAAAATACGGTGGTACCTCAACCTAAGAGTGTTTTAAGATAAGAGCAGTCTCTTAATGAATTGCTTTAAGTAGCAAGCAAATATGTGAGCGTTACCAACATTAGTTGACGGTGCTGAGAAGAAGACGGAAGCACATGATATTCATTGAATTAAAGAAAGAAATCATCAAAAACATGCCCGAGCAATTTGGGCGTATCGCTGCAGCATGCTGAAGCAGAATGAGTCTAACCCGGGGGTCAGCATGTGGCTCTTTAGTGGCTCCCTGGACCTCTTTCCGGCGGTATAGCTCGGTTGGTAGAGTGGCCGTGCCAGCAACTTGAGGGTTCCAGGTTCGATCCCAGCTTCCGCCATCCTAGTCGCTGCCGTTGTGTTCTTGGGCAAGACACTTTACCCACCTTCTCCCAGTGCCACCCACACTGGTTTAACCCTTGTGTAATATTCATATTGTTGTTACTCAGCCAGCGTTTGTGGGTCTGATGGACCCGTTGCATTTTGTGGCTTTTAATGCCTCACAATCAAACACTTTTATGTTAAAATACTGAACAGATGTTTACCTCAGTGACATGCGGTGAGGTTGATGGCTGTTGAGGCACTGACTTCATCACAGTCAGATTTACAAACATATGAACCCTAAAGAGTATCTTATTCACCATTTGATTGGCAGCAGTTAACGGGTTATGTTTAAAAGCTCATACCAGCATTCTTCCCTGCTTGGCACTCAGCATCAAGGCTTGGAATTGGGGGTTAAATCACCAAAAATTATTGCTCCCCTCACATCCCAGGGGGTGATCAAGGGGATGGGTCAAATGCAGAGGACACATTTCACCACACCTAGTGTGTGTCACAATCATTGGTACTTTAACTCATTGGCGTTGTTAGGCCTATTATAGGGGGGCTCAAGCCCCCCTAAAATATTCTTAAGCCCCCCTAAATAATTTGGTGTTTTTTTTTGTTTTTTTTTTACAAATAAATGCCGACATATTCATTATAAAGTGGCCCAAATATGAGTTTAAATAAATAATCATATAACCTGTTATTATTCACTCAGTTTCCCCTCACTTCGTAGCGTAAGGCAGAGAGCCCCTTTCGTGCGTCGGTATCCAATCCATTCCACTTGTTCATATAGAAAATGCCCACATCACTCAAATTCCAGCCCGCATTTTCTCTGCGACCTTGCTTGCGGTCCTGCAGGTGTACGAAGCACATTATCTTCCTTTGCAATGAGTGAAGATGCACAAAACCTTGTGTGTGCAATTGTAAATCATTTATTTTTTAAGTTTTGTGTTTCTTGTAGAATCTATATAAAGTAATACACATAAGCCTATTGTTAAAATAATGAAAAAAACATAATTAAATATATTTGTTTTATTGTATTGTTACATTAATAGCTGTTTTATTATTATAGGATGGCTTGTTAAACATTTAATAGGATTTTCAGAGGGAGGAAAAACCAAGACATTTAATATAAAATGTAAAATGAATAAATACATAAAAGGAAAAAGAAAATATATGGTTAAAAGCCATCGTCCCGGGGAACATTTCATTTCGTCCCGTGCATTTAAAAAAAATAATAATAATAACAATGAATAATTTCTAAGTCTTTGTTAGCCGTTTGTGAAGTTTTGTGCTCGTGCGTAACATTCGCTCGCATCCTGTGCATCTCCTGGGGGCAAAGCCCCCCCTGTCCTTAAAAGCTAGTGACGCCCCTGCTTTAACTTAACTTTAACTTTACACATACAAACTGTAGCACACAAAAAAGCACATTTAATAAAAAAAACGTTATTGTGGTCTTACCTTTACTTATAAGTGCGGGAACAGTGGTGTTCGTGTTGGAGGAGTTGTGAATGAATGAAATATGAAATCCATGCTGCAGTCTGCAGGTGTACCTAATGTTGTTTCCCTGCAGTCGTTCACGGCTCCTCCGGCGCGAGCATTGTTGTTTTTGCACTTTTTGGCTTCTTGTTAAGTGACTTTTTTTGGGTGGATTCGGTCTTGCACGTGGAGGGTTTGGGTGTGGGCATTGGTTGGTGTGGCGCTCCCGTCGGGGGGTGCATTCTGCGGCGGGGGCGCATTAACCGGCACCAGGAGGCGGGATTACTACGAGCCTCACACAGTGCGTCTTCGCAGCAGTTTTATGATTGCTCAGCACAAGAAATACTTTACACACACACAGTTGTTGACAAAATACACTGTACATTATATACCTCAGCTAACTAAACTATGGAAATGTATAATATAGTTCATATAGCAATACGGTCTCACTGCACAGCAGGCCAGCAGTTAGCCGAGTCCGCAATCCATGTTGAGGCACAACTGAGTGACGTGCCTCAACTGGCTGCTGTTCACCGCACCGTCTCTTCTCAATATTTGAACGGCAAATGTGAAAATTCAGCGATTTTGAATAAAAGTAATCTAAAACTGGTGAAGTTAAATGGAAAATAACTTTATAGTATAATCACTGAATACATATAACAATTTAATAAATTTTTTTTCTTTTTACATTTTTTTTCTTTCCATGATGGCAGGTGAGGCCCCGGTTTACTTTATCCCAATAAACATCTGTTCAGTATTTTAACATAAAATTGTTTGATTGTGTGCTATTGATAATGAACAATACAAATAATTTACCTCTATTATCAACAATACAGTTGTTCAAATGCAACAATACATATACGTAATGATAACTTGAGATACGAAAGAATGCAGAAAAATGGAGGGGAAGAAAGAGAAGCGACCTATATTAACCTTGTAGTTTGTTATAGTAACAATAGGTTAAGCTTTGTCAGTGTGCCATGTGTTATACCCAGTTTACCCTAGGGCAACATCGTTAATATATGTTTGATGAAACGTGATTATGTGCATGAGTGTATGTATGCATATGTACTTGTATATGTACAGTATGTGTATCTGTGTTTGTACAATGAATGTATATGTACACAGTATGTGTATGTGTATGTTTGTATAATGAATGTGTGGATGTACGAACTTTGAGTATGTAAATATGTCCTGTATTTGTGTATGTATGTGGGGGCGTAGATACCTATGTATGTATGTGAGTACCGGTATATGTGAATTTGTATGTACAATATATTCTACTCCCAGTGTGCGTGGGAGCCAGAGTACGGCCCCAGCCTCTCCGAGAGCCCAACCCACAAACAGTAGGTGTGGTGCCCAGGGAACCAGGGACCACCGCCCCCCACGCAGCCAGGCCGGCCAGCGACAAGGGTCAGCAGCAGTCCGCAGACAGACGCACCCGGCAGAGGACAAGGCACGAGAAAAGCAGGAGACAGCCAGACCCCAAGCCAGCGAGAGACCACACCCCACACGGGCAGAGCGCGGCGAGGCCAGCCCCCGGCCACCCCACCCAAGTAAGAAACTTTTCTATGACTTTAGCTCCATTTGTTTGATATTGTCATTACTGCCACAAGTGGTGTGAAAGTGTATTACAACTATGTACCGCAGCTGGTAAACATCTTTCTGGGTGGCCCTCTAGGGGGCGCTCGTGGCCCAACGATGAAGAGGGTTTAAGGCGATCTCCTCAATGATTGGTCAAAAAGCACTCATGTGAATACAGGGCGCCATGACTGCTACCAACTTTGAAATAATGCTATTTGCTTGCGGCGCTTCTTTGTTAGTTTTTCGACGTGTAAAAAAATGCCTTGTTGTGCAGCGTGATGCGTGAGATTTGCGGACATTTTTTATATCACGAGGTGGAGAGCCACCAACTACAGCGTCTTGTGTGAGGTAAGCAATACAGATATATAACAGAAGCTAATACAAATAATAACAGAAGAAATTGATAAATTAAAGAGAAGGTTTGACAAAAACAGACGATCTTTGAATCTCAGTAAAACTACGATAATGCAATTCGCTAGCAGGTCGGAGAGAGAGTCAAACACAAATACAAATAGACGGATATTGAAAGGGTAAAGGAAACCGCATTTTGGGATCTAGATGAGAAAATTAACTGAAAAGCTCATTAAAAAATATACAACATAAAGTGGCAAAAATACGACCATTATGAATAAAACAAATTATGTCCTGACCCAAAAATCACTTTGTATTCTTTACTGATCACCAGTGTTACCATCTACAAAAGTACACGTTTTCACTAAACATGTTACTAACTAACATAGTGGCCTAGTGGTTTTGGGTGTCCGCCCTGAGATCGGTAGGTTGTGAGTTCAAATCCCGGCCAAGTCATACCAAAGACTATAAAAATGGGACCCATTACCTCCTTGCTTGGCACTCAGCATCAAGGGTTGGAATTGGGGGTTAAATCACCAAAAATTATGATTAATGGGCACGGCCACCGCTGATCCCCTCACCTCCCAGGGGGTGAACATAGGGATGGGTCAAATGCTTAGGACAAATTTCACCACACCTAGTGTGTGTGTGACAATCATTGGTACTTTAACTTAACTTAAATTTTTTTTAATAATAATACACAATGACACAGTGATTACAAATACTTTACAGGCAGCCATCCATTGACATACTTCACACAAAAGTCACTATTTCTCTGAGGATTTTTGGCATAATGAGGGTATAATAAGTTATTTTTTTGTGTATTTTTGTACATTTATTGCGCCGTCGGGTGTGTGTTCGAGCAGTGTTTTTCAACCATTTTTTTCATTGAAAAAATCCAAAGGCACACCACCAGCAGAAATCATTAAAATATGAAACTCGATATTGACAGTAAAAAGTCGTCGGATATGACTTTAAATCTGGCGCCCTAGGCAAGATTTTAGGTGGCGCCCCCCCACATCGGCAGTGAAGTGTGTATACTCACAAGAACCCGAATAGCTTTGTCTTTGACCTTTTTTTTTTTACTTACAACTATACCTAATATATAAAGGGGTGGAAAAGTGACGATTACCTGCAGGGCAAACATTAGCTAACCAGAAGGCAATAACAATGTAAACAAAAAACACCTGCTTAAAAGATCTAATACAAACATTTATATGCACGTACAACACTTAGAACTTTTAGCATATCAGTATGTGGAATTAAATTATGGAATGGATTAAGTAAAAAAGTTAAAAATTGTACTGATATGATCCAGTTTAAGAGGTTGTTCAAAATAATAGTGCTTACAGAGTACAAAGAAGAAGAATTATGAGAAATACTTTCAACCTTATTGAAAATAAGATATTCTTCATCTCAGTATGTTAATAATGACTGAATTAATTAATTAATTACATATTACAAAACTGTTGTATACTAATTCATAGATGTTATTTTATTATATAAAAAGGTCAGTAAATGATTCTATATATTTGTAAACGCTTTGAAGTGGGAAAGGGATAGGATTAAATAAGCTTTGCTTCTTCCTACTCCTTTTCGGGCATGATGTAAAATGAAATGATATGAAATTGTGTGATGTATTATGATGTAAGTGTGTTCATGTTCGAAATAAACTAAAGAAAGAAATAAATGTCCCTGAGGAATGTAAGGTAGGAGTACTGTAATTACCTAACGTTACATTATTATTTTCCATAACAATTTAGCCCCCTCCACAATATTAACCCGACGTTAAAACAGAACTAGCTATTTATTGATTAGCAATTGCCGACTAATGTAACATTAGCTTAATGCTAAAAAGCCAGGTTACTATCACATTCTGTAACAGACAAATAATTTCATGTAGGCTAACGTTACCTACCTGCTACCTCTGTCTTTTTCTCGTTTCTCCTCCTCTTCTTTTCTCTTTTTTCTTCCCTGGGCACCTGACAGTTTTGGCCGTTTTGACATCTTGTGTTGATTTTTTGATGTGGTGACGTCCAAAAAGAGTCATGATACGGGAAGGGAGGGGGCGCACCGTGCGGGGGGAGGGGGGAGGGGCGTAATGTTGTAACAGATAATATTTCTATTAAATAGGCTTTACTTTGCATTTTAATTAACGTGGGATTATTTTTTGTATTTAGAAATAATAGTGCCAACTTTTTTTTTTTTTTTTTTTTTCTCCAACATTTGTGGCACTGGCGTGGCGCCCCCTGATGGACGGCGTCCTTAGCATTTGCCTATACGGCCTATGCCACGGGCCGGCCCTGCTTTAAACCATAACTAAGCATGCAACACTATAGCTCTTGTCTCAAAGTAGGTGTACTGTCACCACCTGTTACATCACCCCCTGACGTATTTGGATTTTTTTTCTGTTTTCCTGTGTGTAGTGTTTTAGTTCTTGTCTTGCGCTCCTAGTTTGGTGGCTTTTCCTGTTTTGTTGGTATTTTCCTGCAGCAGTTTCATGTCTTCCTTTAAGCGCTATTCGCCGCACCTGCTTTGTTTTAGCAAACAAGAATATTTCAGTAGTTTTTATCCTTCTTTGTGGGGAAATTGTTGATCGTCATGTCATGTTCTGATGTACTTTGTGGACGCCTCCTCTGCTCCACACGCTGTAAGTCTTTGCTGTTGTCCAGCATTCTGTTTTTGTTTACTTTGTCGCCAGTTCAGTTGTAGTTTCGTTCTGCATAGCCTTCCCTAAGCTTCAATGCCTTTTTTTAGGGGCACTCACCTTTTGTTTATTTTTCAGTTTAAGCATTAGATACCTTTTTACCTGCACCCTGCCTCCCGCTGTCGTCTGCATATTGTGATCACGACAAAGCAATTAGCTACCGACTGCCACCTACTGATATGGAAGAGTATTACATGGTTACTCTGCCGAGCACCGACACTCAACAACAACACGTCATTTGCAGACTATAATTACTGGTTTGCAAAAAATATTTTTTACCCCAAATAGGTGAAATTAGATAATCTCCCACGGCACACCAGACTGTATCTCACGGTACACTAGTGTGCCGCGGCACAGTGGTTGAAAAACACTGTGTTAGAGTGTCTACTGGTCACTAAACACTGCAGCCGAGTGCGTCTAATACGGCTGCAAAATAAGAATTTCACGAAATAAAAGCATGTTTTATTGTAAGTTTATGAGCTGGTGTATGTTTGAACTATATATAGACATAGTATTTTGTCAGAAAAACTAATGTCAAATGCACGCATCCGTGGAGAGCCGCACACGTCCTTGGTAGCAGTCATGGCGCCTGTTTTTCAGTTGGCCATACTCCATACTTGCCAACGCTCCCGGATTTTCCGGGAGACTCCTGAAATACAGCGCCTCTCCCGAAAACCAAATTTTCCCCCGAAAATCTCCCGAAATTCAGGCCGAGCTGGAGGCCACGCCCCCTCCAGCTCCATGCGGACCAGACCTGTTTTCACGTCCGCTTTCCCACAATATAAACAGCGTGCCTGCCCAATCACGTTATAACTGTAGAATGATCGAGGGCGAGTTCTTGGTTTCTTATGTGGGTTTATTGTTAGGCAGTTTCATTAACGTCCTCCAAGCGCGGTAACAACACACAACAACAGCAGTCATGTTTTTGTCTACCGTAAAGCACTTGGTCTGCCGTAAACATTTAATGTTGTGACACTCTTAAACAGGACAATACTGCCATCTACTGTACATGCATATGTGACAATACCATCTAGGGCTTTTAGAGAGTGCAGTGCACAACTGCGCACACAACAAGGAGACGAAGCAGAAGAACGAGAAAGATACAGCCATGGCGACGCCGACGACGAGTAAGATGAAGAAATACGCTTGTAAGTTCCAAGCCGCAGCTGCGATTGGACCTGGATAGCCTCCGGGAAGAAGTAGTGGAGTACCAAGTGCTTGGCAGTGAAGATCTTCCTCAGGAAGCAAAGATTGACCGGTTTTGGGCCATGCTAGGGAGAGATGGAAGATTCCAGACTCCAGTGCATTTGATGAAAGCACTTTTGTGCGTGCCACACAGCAATGCATCATCAGAGAGGGTGTTCAGCATGGTTAGAAAAATAGTGACAGAGAATAGAACAAGGATGGACAATTCAACCATTAACTCAACAATGAGTAGATGAGTGTTATGTGTGTGTATATGTGTAAATAAATGAACACTGAAATTCAAGTATTTCTTTTATATATATATATAAAATAAAATAAATATATATATATAGTTAGAATTCACTGAAAGTCAAGTATTTCTTATATATATATACTTGACTTGGTGAATTCTAGCTGTAAATATACTCCTCCCCTCTTAACCACGCCCCCAACCACGCCCCTCCCGACCATGCCCCCCCCCCCCCCCCCCCACCTCCCGAAATCGGAGGTCTCAAGGTTGGCAAGTATGCCATACTCTCTTTATACACGACTTTGAACAATGGGCCCCAGCCTTATGGTTATAAAAAGACTGGTCTACACAACACGTAATGGTGGTTCTTTAGTCAAAACGTTGCATCGATTATGTTTTGCCGTCCGTTTTTAAGTCACTTTCTGACCGTCACTTCAGTATGCGCTGTTGGTCTTATTTACGTGCCTCCACTTCGACTGTCTTCTCCACATTAGCCATGTTGTGGTTTTTAGCGCTGCCCCAACGAGTCTACTGATAGATATAAGTTGGAACTTGCTACTTTGTATTAGAAATGTTGAGGATGTGTGTAGCTTGGACAGTTTTGTAATGCTAAGATGCTCTACAATAAAACCCACCACATGTCTTTTAGATTCAATTCCAACCAATTTTTTTTAGAATATTTTATGGTTCTTTGAGAGAGGAGATTTTAAACATCTTGGCCTCAGTCTGGACCCCCTCTCCAGGGGCCCAGGCCTGTTTTTTGTAAGGGGCGCCGGAAGTTGGCAGACCCGTCAGCGATCCTGTTCTGTCTCCCTGTAATGTTTGTCTGATCTTGAATGGGATTGTGCTGAAAATTTTAATTTCCCCTCAGGGATTAATAAAGTATTTCAAAAAAGTATTAAAGCAATCTAGATGCTGACAATTTTAATAATTATAGACCTGTATCAAACTTACCATTTTTAAGTATCATTTTAGAAAAACCTGATTTTAAACAATTATATGATTTTCTTTAAATAGTTGCAGTTGTTCAGAGAACTTTCAGTCTGGTTTTCTGATTTTCGGGACTTAGGCAGATCCCAAATATATAAAAACAAGTACCAATCGGTAAAAAAAGTTGGAGGGAGTTGATGGCACAGACACAAGGGGGCAGTATAGCTCTATGATTTATTATATATATATATATATATATATATATATATATATATATATATATATATATATATATATAAGCAATATATATATAATAATCAGACAATGCATGCTTTTATTACAAGTCCTATAGATTATTGTAACGCCCTGCTTAGTGGTCTTCCTAAAAAAGTTGGTGCACCTTTACAACAAATCTAAAATTCAGCGACACGTGTCCTGATGAAGACCAGAAGGCGGGCTCACATTACACCAGTTTTAAAATCTCTGCATTGGCTCTCCGTGTGTTTCAGGAACAATTTTAAGGTTCTTCGTATGGTTTATAAATGTTTTTATGGTATTGGGTCTTCGTATCTTTCAGGTTTGCCTTGAGATCCTCCGTCACCCATCTCTTAATTATTCCAAAAGTCAGGACACATAGTCACAGGATGGCATCTTCCCCACCATTATGGCCCCCGTTTATGGAACAGTTTCAACATATGCAGTTTCAGTATAAAGGAAGGAAAGATTGTTTTTTATAAATATCTCCGCCATGCCTACATGGTTTGATTTCAGATTTTCGAGACTTAGGCAGATCCCAAATATATAAAAACAAGTACCAATCGGTAAAAAAAGTTGGAGGGAGTTGATGGCACAGACACAAGGGGGCAGTATAGCTCTATGATTTATTATATATATAAACAATATATATATAATAATCATACAATGCATGCTTTTATTACAAGTCATATAGATTACTGTAGCGCCCTGCTTTCTGGTCTTTCTAAAAAAGTTGGTGCACCTTTACAACAACTCTAAAATTCAGCGACACGTGTCCTGATGAAGACCAGAAGGCGGGCTCACATTACATCAGTTTTAAAATCTCTGCATTGGCTCTCCGTGTGTTTCAGGAACAATTTTAAGGTTCTTCGTATGGTTTATCAATGTTTTTATGGTATTGGGTCTTCGTATCTTTCAGGTTTGCCTTGAGATCCTCCGTCACCCATCTCTTAATTATTCCAAAAGTCAGGACACATAGTCACAGGATGGCATCTTCCCCACCATTATGGCCCCCGTTTATGGAACTGTTTCAACATATGCAGTTTCAGTATAAAGGAAGGAAAGATTGTTTTTTTTATAAATATCTCCGCCATGCCTACATGGTTTGATTTCAGATTTTCGGGACCTAGGCAGATCCCAAATATATAAAAACAAGTACCAATCGGTAAAAAAAAGTTGGAGGGAGTTGATGGCACAGACACAAGGGGGCAGTATAGCTCTATGATTTATTATATATATAAACAATATATATAATAATCAGACAATGCATGCTTTTATTACAAGTTATAGATTATTGTAACGCCCTGCTTAGTGGTCTTCCTAAAAAAGTTGGTGCACCTTTACAACAACTCTAAAATTCAGCGACACGTGTCCTGATGAAGACCAGAAGGCGGGCTCACATTACACCAGTTTTAAAATCACTGCATTGGCTCCCCGTGTGTTTCAGGAACAATTTTAAGGTTCTTCGTATGGTTTATAAATGGTTTTATGGTATTGGGTCTTCGTATCTTTCAGATTTGCTTTTACCCTATGAGCCTTCCCGGGCCCTGAGATCCTCCGTCACCCATCTCTTAATTATTCCAAAAGTCAGGACACATAGTCACAGGATGGCATCTTCCCCACCATTATGGCCCCCGTTTATGGAACAGTTTCAACATATGCAGTTTCAGTATAAAGGAAGGAAAGATTGTTTTTTATAAATATCTCCGCCATGCCTACATGGTTTGATTTCAGATTTTCGGGACTTAGGCAGATCCCAAATATATAAAAACAAGTCCCAATAGGTAAAAAAAAGTTGGTTTTGCTTTATAGTTTGCAAAAGAGGTGGTGTGCCGTCAGGGCCAGCAAGGCCTTCCCTGCTGGCCTAACATAACCAGAAATCATGATCATAATTAAAGATAAAAGTAACATTTTATTTACTCTCCCTAAATATCTAAAAGTATTCATATTCTCTTCATGTCATATTATGCTCCTTCCAGTGCTCTTGTTTTTAGGTTCGAGTTTTTATCCAACCAGAATTCAGCTAGCTTCCACTATGGACTGGACTCTCACTATTATGTTAGATCCACTATGGACTGGACTTTCACAATATTATGCTAGACCCACTCGACGTCCATTGCATCCGGTCTCTCCTAGAGGGAACAGATGTTTATTGGGATAAAGTAAACATATGTTCAGTATTTTAACATAAAAGTGTTTGATTGTGAGGCAATAAAAGCCACAAAATGCAACGGGTCCATCAGACCCACAAACGCTGGCCGAGTAACAACAATATGAACATTACACAAGGGTTAAAGAATTAATATTCGATAGATTCGACAAAACAGTTGCAATAGCAGAATCAATGTCAGTACACGACTCCTCCGTTGTTGTTTGAATCAAACCGTCGCTTCGGCGCTACGTCACATCTGCGAAACCCCGCCCGGCGATCCTGTTCGGTTCATTATTTTTTTCGCTGTCTTGAAGGAGTTTGCATTGCCCTCGATCCCAGATCCTTGTGTGGAGCTCAGCGAACTACCATATTTTTCGGACTAGAAGTCGCAGTTTTTTTCATAGTTTGGCCGGGGGTGCGACTTATACTCAGGAGCGACTTATGCGTGAAATTATTAACACATTACCGTAAAATACCAAATAATATTATTTAGCTCATTCACGTAAGAGACTAGACGTATAAGATTTCATGGGATTTAGCGATTAGGAGTGACAGATTGCTTGGTAAACGTATAGCATGTTCTATATGTTATAGTTATTTGAATGACTCTTACCATAATATGTTACGTTAACATACCAGGCACGTTCTCAGTTGGTTATTTATGCCTCATATAACGTACACTTATTCAGCCTGTTGTTCACTATTCTTTATTTATTAGGCACCGAGTCCCTTTGGGACAAAGGACCCTATTGTATTTGTAGCGTTTTATTATTATACCGCCGCCTCTTTGAGCTAATTGGACACACACATCAGGTCTGGCAAAAATTGCGATCTAATCAAAAAACCAAACCCCAAAACTCAAAATTGCGCTCTAACCCCACCCAGGAAGAAAACACAGACAAAACTGCCTGTAACTCCCAGTAGGAATGTCGTACAGACATGAAACAAAAACCTCTATGTAGGTCTCACTTAGACCTATATTTCATACACTGACAACCCCCAGCAAAAATCAACAGGAAATTTGCAATTCCCCCTTCAAAACAAAAGTTGTGTAAAAACCTTTTTTCAAACATTATCTCCTCTGAGCACGTTTGTCGTGTCGGCTTCAAATTAGCACCGGAGAGAGATTGAACCCTTCTGATTAAAAGTTGATGAAAGAGTTTTAATTACTGCTCCGGTTTGGATTTTATGAGCCCTCAAAGTCGGTCCCGTCCATCGCTGCTCGCAGCTTTAATTTTAAATTGCCTTTCAAATGTCTATTCTCGGTGTCGCGTTTTATCAAATACATTTCCCCAAAAATGCGACTTATATATGTTTTTTTCCTTCTTTATTAAGCATTTTCGGCCGGTGCGACTTATACTCCGGAGCGACTTGTACTCCGAAAAATACGGTACAAGGATCTGGCGAGAGTCAGGTGACTGAATAGTAGGTCCTAAAAACAACCCATTTTGGTTCACAAACCTCAGTTTGGAGAAAGGCGCACCATTGCCACCCTCCCTCCTCCTCCTCCTCCTCCTCCTCCTATGTGATGTCTGACAAGGACATTCTTCCTTCACAACACAAGTGCAAAGAAATGTTAACCCTTTGTGAGAAAGAGAGAGAGAGAGAGAGAGAGCGGGAGAGTTTTAATTACTGTTCCGGTTTGGATTTTATGAGCCCTCAAAGTCGGCCCCGTCCATCGCTGCTCGCAGCTTTAATTTTAAATTGCCTTTCAAATGTCTATTCTCGGTGTCGGGTTTTATCAAATACATTTCCCCAAAAAATGCGACTTATACTCCAGTGCGACTTATATATGTTTTTTTTCCTTCTTTATTATGCATTTTCAGCCGGTGCGACTTATACTCCGGTGCGACTTATACTCCGGAGCGACTTGTACTCCGAAAAATACGGTACAAGGATCTGGCGAGAGTCAGGTGACTGAATAGTAGGTCCTAAAAACAACCCATTTTGGTTCACAAACCTCAGTTTGGAGAAAGGCGCACCATTGCCACCCTCCCTCCTCCTCCTCCTCCTCCTCCTCCTCCTATGTGATGTCTGACAAGGACATTCTTCCTTCACAACACAAGTGCAAAGAAATGTTAACCCTTTGTGAGAAAGAGAGAGAGAGAGAGAGCGAGAGAGTTTTAATTACTGCTCCGGTTTGGATTTTATGAGCCCTCAAAGTCGGCCCCGTCCATCGCTGCTCGCAGCTTTAATTTTAAATTGCCTTTCAAATGTCTATTCTCGGTGTCGGGTTTTATCAAATACATTTCCCCAAAAAATGCGACTTATACTCCAGTGCGACTTATATATGTTTTTTTTCCTTCTTTATTATGCATTTTCGGCCGGTGCGACTTATACTCCGGTGCGACTTATACTCCGGTGCGACTTATACTCCGGTGCGACTTATACTCCGGAGCGACTTGTACTCCGAAAAATACGGTACAAGGATCTGGCGAGAGTCAGGTGACTGAATAGTAGGTCCTAAAAACAACCCATTTTGGTTCACAAACCTCAGTTTGGAGAAAGGCGCACCATTGCCACCCTCCTCCTCCTCCTCCTCCTCCTCCTCCTATGTGATGTCTGACAAGGACATTCTTCCTTCACAACACAAGTGCAAAGAAATGTTAACCCTTTGTGAGAAAGAGAAAGAGAGAGAGAGCGAGAGAGATTTAATTACTGCTCCGGTTTGGATTTTATGAGCCCTCAAAGTCGGCCCCGTCCATCGCTGCTTGCAGCTTTAATTTTAAATTGCCTTTCAAATGTCTATTCTTGGTGTCGGGTTTTATCAAATACATTTCCCCCAAAAATGCGACTTATACTCCAGTGCAACTTATATGTTTTTTTTCCTTCTTTATTAAGCATTTTCGGCCGGTGCGACTTATACTCCGGAGCGACTTGTACTCCGAAAAATACGGTACAAGGATCTGGCGAGAGTCAGGTGACTGAATAGTAGGTCCTAAAAACAACCCATTTTGGTTCACAAACCTCAGTTTGGAGAAAGGCGCACCATTGCCACCCTCCCTCCTCCTCCTCCTCCTCCTATGTGATGTCTGACAAGGACATTCTTCCTTCACAACACAAGTGCAAAGAAATGTTAACCCTTTGTGAGAAAGAGAGAGAGAGAGAGAGCGAGAGAGTTTTAATTACTGCTCCGGTTTGGATTTTATGAGCCCTCAAAGTCGGCCCCGTCCATCGCTGCTCGCAGCTTTAATTTTAAATTGCCTTTCAAATGTCTATTCTCGGTGTCGGGTTTTATCAAATACATTTCCCCAAAAAATGCGACTTATACTCCAGTGCGACTTATATATGTTTTTTTTCCTTCTTTATTATGCATTTTCGGCCGGTGCGACTTATACTCCGGTGCGACTTATACTCCGGTGCGACTTATACTCCGGTGCGACTTATACTCCGGAGCGACTTGTACTCCGAAAAATACGGTACAAGGATCTGGCGAGAGTCAGGTGACTGAATAGTAGGTCCTAAAAACAACCCATTTTGGTTCACAAACCTCAGTTTGGAGAAAGGCGCACCATTGCCCTCCTCCTCCTCCTCCTCCTCCTCCTCCTCCTCCTCCTATGTGATGTCTGACAAGGACATTCTTCCTTCACAACACAAGTGCAAAGAAATGTTAACCCTTTGTGAGAAAGAGAGAGAGAGAAAGAGCGGGAGAGTTTTAATTACTGCTCCGGTTTGGATTTTATGAGCCCTCAAAGTCGGCCCCGTCCATCGCTGCTCGCAGCTTTAATTTTAAATTGCCTTTCAAATGTCTATTCTTGGTGTCGGGTTTTATCAAATACATTTCCCCAAAAAATGCGACTTATACTCCAGTGCAACTTATATATGTTTTTTTTCCTTCTTTATTATGCATTTTCGGCCGGTGCGACTTATACTCCGGAGCGACTTATACTCCGGAGCGACTTATACTCCGAAAAATACGGTATAAGGATCTGGCGAGAGTCAGGTGACTGAATAGTAGGTCCTAAAAACAACCCATTTTGGTTCACAAACCTCAGTTTGGAGAAAGGCGCACCATTGCCACCCTCCCTCCTCCTCCTCCTCCTCCTCCTCCTCCTATGTGATGTCTGACAAGGACATTCTTCCTTCACAACACAAGTGCAAAGAAATGTTAACCCTTTGTGAGAAAGAGAGAGAGAGAGAGAACGAGAGAGTTTTAATTACTGCTCCGGTTTGGATTTTATGAGCCCTCAAAGTCGGCCCCGTCCATCGCTGCTTGCAGCTTTAATTTTAAATTGCCTTTCAAATGTCTATTCTCGGTGTCGGGTTTTATCAAATACATTTCCCCAAAAAATGCGACTTATACTCCAGTGCGACTTATATATGTTTTTTTTCCTTCTTTATTATGCATTTTCGGCCGGTGCGACTTATACTCCGGTGCGACTTATACTCCGGAGCGACTTGTACTCCGAAAAATACGGTACAAGGATCTGGCGAGAGTCAGGTGACTGAATAGTAGGTCCTAAAAACAACTCATTTTGGTTCACAAACCTCAGTTTGGAGAAAGGCGCACCATTGCCACCCTCCCTCCTCCTCCTCCTCCTCCTCCTCCTCCTCCTCCTCCTCTGCCTCCTATGTGATGTCTGACAAGGACATTCTTCCTTCACAACACAAGTGCAAAGAAATGTTAACCCTTTGTGAGAAAGAGAGAGAGAGAGAGAGAGAGAGCGGGAGAGTTTTAATTACTGCTCCGGTTTGGATTTTATGAGCCCTCAAAGTCGGCCCCGTCCATCGCTGCTCGCAGCTTTAATTTTAAATTGCCTTTCAAATGTCTATTCTCGGTGTCGGGTTTTATCAAATACATTTCCCCCAAAAATGCGACTTATACTCCAGTGCGACTTATATATGTTTTTTTTCCTTCTTTATTATGCATTTTCGGCCGGTGCGACTTATACTCCGGTGCGACTTATACTCCGGAGCGACTTGTACTCCGAAACATACGGTACAAGGATCTGGCGAGAGTCAGGTGACTGAATAGTAGGTCCTAAAAACAACCCATTTTGGTTCACAAACCTCAGTTTGGAGAAAGGCGCACCATTGCCACCCTCCCTCCTCCTCCTCCTCCTCCTCCTCTTCCTCCTATGTGATGTCTGACAAGGACATTCTTCCTTCACAACACAAGTGCAAAGAAATGTTAACCCTTTGTGAGAAAGAGAGAGAGAGAGAGAGAGAGCGGGAGAGTTTTAATTACTGCTCCGGTTTGGATTTTATGAGCCCTCAAAGTCGGCCCCGTCCATCGCTGCTTGCAGCTTTAATTTTAAATTGCCTTTCAAATGTCTATTCTCGGTGTCGGGTTTTATCAAATACATTTCCCCAAAAAATGCGACTTATACTCCAGTGCGACTTATATATGTTTTTTTTCCTTCTTTATTATGCATTTTCGGCCGGTGCGACTTATACTCCGGTGCGACTTATACTCCGGAGCGACTTGTACTCCGAAAAATACGGTACAAGGATCTGGCGAGAGTCAGGTGACTGAATAGTAGGTCCTAAAAACAACCCATTTTGGTTCACAAACCTCAGTTTGGAGAAAGGCGCACCATTGCCACCCTCCCTCCTCCTCCTCCTCCTCCTCCTCCTCCTCCTCCTCCTATGTGATGTCTGACAAGGACATTCTTCCTTCACAACACAAGTGCAAAGAAATGTTAACCCTTTGTGAGAAAGAGAGAGAGAGAGAGAGAGCGGGAGAGTTTTAATTACTGCTCCGGTTTGGATTTTATGAGCCCTCAAAGTCGGCCCCGTCCATCGCTGCTCGCAGCTTTAATTTTAAATTGCCTTTCAAATGTCTATTCTCGGTGTCGGGTTTTATCAAATACATTTCCCCCAAAAATGCGACTTATACTCCAGTGCGACTTATATATGTTTTTTTTCCTTCTTTATTATGCATTTTCGGCCGGTGCGACTTATACTCCGGAGCGACTTATACTCCGAAAAATACGGTATAAGGATCCGGCGAGAGTCAGGTGACTGAATAGTAGGTCCTAAAAACAACCCATTTTGGTTCACAAACCTCAGTTTGGAGAAAGGCGCACCATTGCCACCCTCCCTCCTCCTCCTCCTCCTCCTGCTATGTGATGTCTGACAAGGACATTCTTCCTTCACAACACAAGTGCAAAGAAATGTTAACCCTTTGTGAGAAAGAGAGAGAGAGAGAGAGAACGAGAGAGTTTTAATTACTGCTCCGGTTTGGATTTTATGAGCCCTCAAAGTCGGCCCCGTCCATCGCTGCTTGCAGCTTTAATTTTAAATTGCCTTTCAAATGTCTATTCTCGGTGTCGGGTTTTATCAAATACATTTCCCCAAAAAATGCGACTTATACTCCAGTGCGACTTATATATGTTTTTTTTCCTTCTTTATTATGCATTTTCGGCCGGTGCGACTTATACTCCGGTGCGACTTATACTCCGGAGCGACTTGTACTCCGAAAAATACGGTACAAGGATCTGGCGAGAGTCAGGTGACTGAATAGTAGGTCCTAAAAACAACCCATTTTGGTTCACAAACCTCAGTTTGGAGAAAGGCGCACCATTGCCACCCTCCCTCCTCCTCCTCCTCCTCCTCCTCCTCCTCCTCCTCCTCCTATGTGATGTCTGACAAGGACATTCTTCCTTCACAACACAAGTGCAAAGAAATGTTAACCCTTTGTGAGAAAGAGAGAGAGAGAGAGAGAGCGAGAGAGTTTTAATTACTGCTCCGGTTTGGATTTTATGAGCCCTCAAAGTCGGCCCCGTCCATCGCTGCTCGCAGCTTTAATTTTAAATTGCCTTTCAAATGTCTATTCTCGGTGTCGGGTTTTATCAAATACATTTCCCCAAAAAATGCGACTTATACTCCAGTGCAACTTATATATGTTTTTTTTCCTTCTTTATTATGCATTTTCGGCCGGTGCGACTTATACTCCGGAGTGACTTATACTCCGAAAAATACGGTATAAGGATCTGGCGAGAGTCAGGTGACTGAATAGTAGGTCCTAAAAACAACCCATTTTGGTTCACAAACCTCAGTTTGGAGAAAGGCGCACCATTGCCACCCTCCCTCCTCCTCCTCCTCCTATGTGATGTCTGACAAGGACATTCTTCCTTCACAACACAAGTGCAAAGAAATGTTAACCCTTTGTGAGAAAGAGAGAGAGAGAGAGAGCGAGAGAGAGAGTGAGAGAGAGAGGGGAGAGGGAGAGGGAGAGAGAGAGAGAGAGAGAGGCTTGGCACGATCCACGCAGTGTGACATTGTGATTTCTGCTGCTGGATGAGGATTTCACAAGAAGCTGGAAGAGGAGCAAACAGGACATTTCATTGTTTTTCCCTTCATACCTTCTCAGTCCTGCCAAACGTGCTGCACTCCTCCTCCTCCTCCCCCTCCTCTTGATTGGCAGCCGACCCTGTGGTGCTCAAGCCGCGCGGTGGCTGCTCCGGCGCGCCTTGGCTGCTGAGATCCGCACCCGACAATGAGCGCACTGGGAGCCGGCGGCGGTGAGCCTCCGTCGTCGCGGAGGACGAGTCGCGGGCGGTGGCGGACTTGGACGTGGAGCTGCTGGCTGATGCTGGCGGGGATGGCGACGGGCTCCGGGGACCTGTGGTTGTCCTCCGAGGCATGCCCGCCCTCATGCACCTGCAGCAGCCCCAGGATCTCCTGCGTGGACCCGGAGAAGGGCATCAACGCCTTCCCCATCCTGCAGAGCGAGGCGGAGATGGAGAACATCACCGACATGTGAGTGCATATTTTAATTTTTCTTATTTTATACCGATATTCATCCAGATCTCCTCCGCTTGTCAGCTGATGTCTGCAGCTGATAACCACAGCTCATCCATCCATAACAAATTGACACAACCTCAAGCATTGTTTTTCCTTTCATTTCTGCATTTAAATCTATGGCACCTGGCAGAAATATCATTGGTAAAGCCTTACAAATGGAGAAATGCATGTGCATGTCCAAATCTAAGCACACACACACACACACACACACACACACACACACACACACACACACACACACACACACACACACACACACACACATGACCGTGATTGTCTATTTATGAAGCACACAAGCAGAGAAAAAAAAAAAATCCATTTTGCAAGTGATTTTCTCAGCTGGTGTCAGCTGCTTTGTAGAGGATGATCAGACTAATCAACATGTCTCCTCGTCCGACAAAATGTTGAAAAGAAATAAACGACAGAGATGGAAACTTAACTTGGCAAAGGAGACATGCGACCTTGTTGATGGTCACTTTTTTTTTCCTTTCGGTCAGATAAACTCCAATCTGTGGCCTTGGTTGGTCCTTGGGTGCTTTTTTTTTTGTTTTTGTTTTTTTCTTACCCTTCCTAATCATTTTTTTTTAAATGAGCACTCCTGCTGAAATGCTTTCCCGAGTGTGTCGCTTGAGGAAAACACACAAACTACTCATGGCTGTGCAGGATTAAAAAAAAAGAAGGGAAGGCGTAGTTAGAACTCTTGACACGGGCTGAGATAAGCTGGGTGTTAATGTGGTCTATTCAATGAGAATTATTAGTACTTTAAAGTGATAAATTTTTTTTTGATATTGTTCATACTGGAGCGGTTACATTTACTGCAATATTGTACATGGTAATTGGGATTTGTTAAATATTGTATATACCAGGCTTGGGCAATTATTTTGACTCGGGGGCCACATTTAGAGAATTTTTTTTATCTGGGGGCCGGTATATCTATCTGAGATAAGCTGGGTGTTAATGTGGTCTATTCAATGAGAATTATTAGTACTTTAAAGTGATAAAAAAATGTTGATATTTTTCATATTGGAGCGGTTACATTTACTGTAATATTGTACATGGTAATTGGGATTTGTTAAATATTGTATATACCAGGCCTGGGCAATTATTTTGACTCGTTGGCCACATTTAGAGAATTTTTTAAATCTATTTTTAGGAACACTAATACAAAACCTCACAATAATGTCTGATTGAATGCTAAAAACGTTATGACAGACCGCCTTAAAAAACGTAATGGAATTTAAAAATTTTCTATGAACGATAAAACACTGAATATTGACAAAATATGAACGTCACACCCCCTTTCGATTGACATATTTTACAATCAAGTGAAACGCAACAAAAATGCAACAAACAGTGAAATATGAACGCGGAGGGTACAAAATAAACCCATCTACAATCTGATATATGTGGTAAATCACTAAGCTTTAGAACTTTGTTGTGAAAATCTCCTTCCGCGTCTGTGGAAACGCTTCCCGCCCACACTGCTTGGTGCCTCGTCTGAGCTGCTGTGACGTAGATGACCATAGTAACTAATTAGATGACCATAGTAACTAATTAGATTACCATAGTAACTGGTATATCAGCCATAAGCACAGATTCCAACCATTGAAATACTTTGTATAGTAGAAGACTTACGGTCATTAGAAAAGATGAGTGCACATCATAATGGCAGCTACACTTTACATCTTAAACATCTAAAAAAATTTTTGGGGAATGTCCGGCGGGCCAGATTGAAAAGCTTAACGGGCCGCATGTGGCCCCCGGGCCTTAATTTGCCCAGATCTGGTATATACTATATAAAAATATAATATAATAATATAATATATCAGTATATATTATATACTGTATACATAATATGTAAATATTACATATATGTTCTATTTTATATTGCTACCACGGTACATTTCTAGTCTACTTTATACTTGCATTATCCTTTCCATCCTCACCCTTTCCATCCTTTGTAACTGAGCTACTGTGTGGAACAATTTCCCTTGTGGATCAATAAACTTTGTCTAAGTCTGAAAAGAGTTTTAAATGCATGACAAGAAAGCATGTCACAAAAAAAGTGCAAAAACAGCCAAGACTTTATTTTTAATAATGATTTGGAGTCCATGAGAAAGTGGGAGGTCATTATTATTGTATTATTGCGCCACACAGCAGCAACGGAACCAAAGTTGGTAGGGAGCAAAGTGCTCAAACAGCATTTATAGCGCTCAATAGGAGCATCAAGTACGTTTTAAAGCGTATGTATTGTTAGATAAATGTGGAGTTAATACAAAACAAATAAACCAGGACGTTGATTTTAATTAAGGTGTCCCGATCTGATATTGATATCAGCAGATGGTATCGACTTGCATGTAATAAGTGTCCTTAATTGAACAATATTGCAGTCGACAGCACCGCATTTGTCAATGTAAACATGACGATTGTTGCGTATGTCTCCAAGGTATATACGCTTGTTAGAAAGCATCCAGTAACAAATGTGTCTGCATCATTCAACTTACTGTGTTGTGAGCTTAACTTAACTGTATCAGCGTTGGTTATAAGGCATGCACTCGCATTCTAAAGTCGAGGAAGCATGTCATGAGAAAGTGCAAAAACAGCCAAGACGTTATCTTTAATAATGATTTGGAGTCCATGAGAAAGTGGAAGGTAATTATTATTGTATTATTGCGCCACACAGCAAATACAAATGAACACATAAGTCCATTCTAGACGGTTAATACCTACCATTGTTCTCTGACTCATTACACTCGATCGAGCCTTTTCGAACGAAGTAATACAAATATTTACCTCTAAATGTCCTTTAATAAGCAAACAATGTCGGTCTTTTTTTAGTATTTTAGTAAAGAAATGTACAGGCTACTAGGAGCTAGCACATAATAGGACACAAACTAGCCATATGTAATAAGTGTCCTTAATTGAACAATATTGCAGTCGACAGCACCGTATTTGTCAATGTAAACATGACTATTGTTGCGTATGTCTCCAAGGTATATACGTTTGTTAGAAAGCATCCAGTAACAAACGTGTCTGCATCGTTCAACTTACCGCGTTATGAGCTTAACTTAACTGTATCAGCGTTGGTTATAAGGCATGCACTCGCATTCTAAAGTCGAGGAAGCATGTCACGAGAAAGTGCAAAAAACAGCCGAGAAAGCAACCAGTAACAAACGTGTCTGCATCATTCAACTTACTGCGTTATGAGCTTAACTTAACTTAACTGTATTAGCGTTGGTTATAAGGCATACACTCGCATTCTAAAGTCGAGGAAGCATGTCACGAGAAAGTGCAAAAACAGCCGAGAAAGCATCCAGTAACAAGCGTGTCTGCATCATTCAACTTACCGCGTTATGGGCTTAACTTAACTGTATCAGCGTTGGTTATAAGGCATGCACTCGCATTCCAAAGTCGAGGAAGCATGTCAAGAGAAAGTGTAAAAACAGCCAAGATGTTATCTTTTAATAATGATTTGGAGTCCATGAGAAAGTGTGAGGTAATTATTATTGTATTATTGTGCCACACAGCAAAAACAAATGAACACATACAGTAAGTCCATTCTAGACGGTTAATACCTACCATTGTTCTCTGACTCATTACACTCGATCGAGCCTTTTCGAACGAAGTAATACAAATATGTACCTCTAAATGTCCTTTAATAAGCAAACAATGTCGGTCATTTTTAGTATTTTAGTAAAGAAATGTACAGGCTGCTAGGAGCTAGCACATAATAGGACACAAGCTAGCCATATGTAATAAGTGTCCTTAATTGAACAGTATTGCAGTCGACTGCACCGCATTTGTCAATGTAAACATGACTATTGTTGCGTATGTCTCCAAGGTATATACGCTTGTTAGAAAGCATCCAGTAACAAACGTGTCTGCATCATTCAACTTACCGCGTTATGAGCTTAACTTAACTGTATCAGCGTTGGTTATAAGGAATGCACTCATAGTCTAAAGTCGAGGAAGGATGTCACGAGAAAGTGCAAAAACAGCCAAGACATTATCTTTAATAATGATTTGGAGTCCATGAGAAAGTGGGTAATTATTATTGTATTATTGCGCCACACAACAAAAACAAATGAACACATAAGTCCATTCTAGACGGTTAATACCTACCATTGTTTTCTGACTCATTACACTTGATCAAGCCTTTTTGAAAGAAGTAATACAAATATGTACCTCTAAATGTCCTTTAATAAGCAAACAATGTTGGTCTTTTTTAGTATTTTAGTAAAGAAATGTACAGGCTACTATGAGCTAGCACACAATAGGACACAAGCTAGCCATATGTAATAAGTGTCCTTAATTGCAGTCTACAGCACCGCGTTTGTCAATGTAAACACGATTATTGTTGTAGGTATATGCGCTTCTTAGAAAGCATCCAGTAACAAACGTGTCTGCATCATTCAACTTACCAATCTTATCATTCAACTTACTTAACTTACTTGAGCTCAACTTAACCGTATCAGCGTTGGTTATAAGGCATGCACTCGCATTCTAAAGTCGAGGAAGCATGTCACGAGAAAGGTCAAAAACAGCCGAGAAAGCATCCAGTAACAAACGTGTCGGCATCAAACAAATTAACACTCCACTTTACTTGAAAGACGGCATAAGTCCATTCTAGACGGTTAATACCTGGCCATTGTTCTCTGACTCATTACACTTGATCAGGCCTTTTCGAACAAAGTAATACAAATAAGTATCGGGATTTGTGCTGATATGTATAACGTCGGTGTATCAGCCAATACTCAGGGCCCCAATATTGGAACGGAAGTGAAAAGGTTGTACCCTAATGTCATGACTGGTTCATTTATCTTCTTTTGACTTATTTTTTGCTTATCCAATCCAATCCAATCCGCTTTATTTATATAGCACATTTAAACAACAAAAATGTTTCCAAAGTGCTGCACAACAATATTAAAAACAATATTAAAAACAATATTAAAAACAATGTTCAAATATTATCCTAAGCTCCACCAATGACTGAATAAAAACAAAAAAATAAATAAATATAAAAACAATATAAAAATAAATATGATTAAAAACTTAATTTAAAAGGGAAAAACCAATTAAAACAGTAAATAGAAATCAAAATTTATAAAAAACACAAAGGACAGAGGACCACACAACTCACGTAGTGTTAAAAGCCAAAGAATAAAAGTGGGTCTTAAGACGAGACTTACTGTGGGAGCGGTTTGAA
Organism: Nerophis lumbriciformis; assembly: GCF_033978685.3. Taxonomy (NCBI): domain Eukaryota; kingdom Metazoa; phylum Chordata; class Actinopteri; order Syngnathiformes; family Syngnathidae; genus Nerophis; species Nerophis lumbriciformis. Next base: position 17,308,056 of record NC_084580.2, read on the forward strand.
CGTGGAGGGGCAGAGTGTTCCAGAGCTTAGAGCAGGCCCCTGTGTCCCCTGGATTTAAGTCTGGTCTTGGGCACCACGAGCTGGAGCTGGTTATTTTTTGCTTGAATTAATTCTTGTTTTTGGTTATCGTTTTTATATTGATATGATCTCGATGTTGTATGTACTTTATGTCATATTTTATTCATTATGGTACTTTTTCCGTCACTTAGAATATTGTTTGTATTTGGTACATTAATGTGTATATTGTAGGCCATTGGTTCTTTGTTTTATTTTTGCAAAAAAAAAAAAAAAATTTTTTTTTAAATTGCTGTTTTTTATCTTTAGTATGAAGATTATTTTTATGTACTCAGTGGCCTAGTGGTTAGAGTGTCCGCCCTGAGATCGGTAGGTTGTGAGTTCAAACCCCGGCCGAGTCATACCAAAGACTATAAAAAAATGGGACCCATTACCTCCCTGCTTGGCACTCAGCATCAAGGGTTGGAATTGGGGGTTAAATCACCAAAATGATTCCCGGGCGCGGCCACCGCTGCTGCCCACTGCTCCCCTCACCTCCCAGGGGGTGATCAAGGGTGATGGGTCAAATGCAGAGAATAATCTCGCCACACGTAGTGTGTGTGTGACAATCATTGGTACTTTAACTTTAACTTTAAGTTGTATTTTTTTTATTTGTTGTTGTTGCTATTTTGGTATTACAAAATCTTATTATTGATCGTGTTGGACTGCATGGTAATCTTTTGTTTTGTGATTGTGTGATGTTTTTTTTTGCCTGGACCCCAGGAAGAAAAGTCTTCACTGCGGGGGATCCATAATAAACTAAACTAAACTAAACCCCTATTTCTTAATGCCAATATTTTGTGACTCTACTTTTTAGATCCATACTTTAAAAATGTGTCTTTAAAGTTATTTAGTTCATGCATTAGATGGCACCAAAGTACATTGGCCTTGTGTTTGTTCCAGAGCATTAGGTCAATTTGATTAGTCTAACTGTAATTAACCACATTTTTACTCAAACGCTTAAATAGCGGAATACTGGAATACGTTGTGGTCGTTTACAGCATTTTGTATAGCTCGTCCACATTAACATTTCTGATCAGAGCTGGTTATTTTTGGTCGGTTAAACTAGTGTCACATCTAGTGTTAAAATAAGAGGACTTATTTACATTGTTTACAACTCAGAATGTCTGTCCTTACTTTAAATGTAGTAATACAAAAAAAAGGACCTACTGTCCTCCATTAACCTTCTAGAAAAGCACCGTCTCAGAGCCTTTCCTTTTAAAAATATTATTTTTTGGGTGTGTTTACGGTATGTACTTATAGAGGGGCAATTATACGGCTTTATCAGAGCTGCTTTGTGTCGCTCCGTATTGTGTTTTTTTTTGTTCTGCTCTTTTCTTGCCGCTGGGTTTAACAAACGAGCCGTCTGACACACGCATCTGGTATCTTCTGACAGCTACATCGCCAACCAGAGCAGCTTCTCCTCCATCAACGACAAAGACCTGCACTACTACAAGAACCTCAGGAACCTGTGAGTCTCCTACAGCATGCACTAATATAACGAGATCATTATAATACAATTGTGTTTTTTTTTTAAATGCAGTATTTCTCATCAGCCGCCACTTTTTTTCCTAGGCTTTGAAGCCTGCGGTTTATAAAGAGGTGCGGCTAACTTGTGGATTTTTCTTCGCTAATGCCCACAATGCAAATAGTTTACATAAAACAGAAACATGCTATGGCATCATCAGGTGCAGCGGGGTGAACATCTACAGTAATTCCTTCTGTTAAGTGCTTTGAACTGGAAGTACAAATGCCGTTCAGTTCTTCACTCATATGGTTTCTTCATTCATCACTCCGGGCAACGTTTGTACGTTTTACAATACAACTACAACCATTCATACTTGCTAAACCATCCCATGTGTGATGTTTGTAGGAGTGTTTTCATCTTTGTACGCGTCCCCAAACTTTTTGACTTGGGTGCCACAATGTGTTAAAACAATTTGGCCAGGGGCCGGGCTGTATGTATATATGTATATATATGTATATATATATATATATATATATATATATATATATATATATATATATATATATATATATATGTATGTATGTATGTATGTATGTATGTATGTATGTATGTATGTATGTATGTATGTATGTATGTATGTATGTATGTATGTATATATATGTATGTATATATGTGTACATATATATGTATGTATATATATTTGTATGTATATATATATATGTATATGTGTATGTAAATGTGTATATATATATTTGTATATATATATATATATATATATATATATATATATATGTATATGTGTATATATATATTTGTATGTATATATATATATGTTAATGTGTATATATATATGTGTATATATATATATATATATGTATATATCTATGTGTGTATATATATATACATATATATGTATATGTATATGTATATATATATATGTATATGTATATGTGTATATATATATGTGTATATATATGTGTATATATATATATGTATATATCTATGTGTGTATATATATTTGTATGTATATATATGTATATGTGTATATATATATGTGTATATATATATATATGTATATATCTATGTGTGTATATATATATATCATATATAGTATATGTATATGTGAATATATATATGTGTATATATATGTATATATGTGCATATATGTGTATATATATATATATATATATATGTATGTGTGGGAAAAAAAATCACAAGACTATTTCATCTCTACAGGCCTGTTTCATGAGGGGGGGTACCCTCAATCGTCAGGAGATTTTAATGGGAGCATTCGCATACCATGGTTTATATAGGGCACAGAGTGGGTGGGTACAGGCTGGCCTAGGGGCGTGGTGATTGGCTCATGTGTTACCTAGGAGGTGTTTCCGTCTATGGCGGCATGTTGTTACAATTTCGCTGCGCTTGTTGAGTGATGACAGGTCTGGACGGTAAATAATAAACAGTTTCTCTTTCAAGCATAGATTGCATCTTTTATTACCACTATTGTAAGGTGTGCTGGATGCAAGAATTTGCCATGTTATTGAATATTCAACATTATTGTCTTTGAGGTCCCAAATGTGTTTGCTGAGTTCTGTGGTATTTCGCAGGTTTTTGTTCCTGAAAGAAGCCTTGTGATTGTTCCATCTGGTTTTGAATTCTCCCTCGGTTAATCCTACATATGTGTCGGATGTGTTAATGTCCTTGCGTATTACCTTAGATTGGTAGACAACTGATGTTTGTAAGCACCCCCCGTTGAGGGGGCAATCAGGTTTCTTTCGACAATTACATCCTTTGTTGGTTTTGGAGTCGCTCTGTCTGAGGGCCGACGGCTCATTTGCAATTGTTTTGTTGTGGTTTGAGATGATTTGTCGTATATTGTTCATGCAGCTGTAGCTCAATTTAATGTTGTTCTTGTTGAATACTTTTCTTAGGATGTTGTCTTTGGGAAAGTGTTTGTCAATCAGATTGAGGAATTTGTGTCCAATGTTCGTTGAGACGTTTTTGCTGTATGGGGGGTTGTACCAGATGATGTCGTTCCGTTTTCTGTTCTTTTTTGGCTGGTTTCCTGGCGTGGGTTCATAGGTGAGGGTGAAATTGTATCCGCTTTCATCAAGGGCTTTTTGGTACGGGGGGGTTGCTTGGTCAAATTCAGCTTTGCTAGATGACAGCATCGATAGCCTTTTATTGATTCCGGTAGGTATTCTTTTCGTGGTGGTGGGTGGGTGGTTGCTGTCATGGTGCACGTATTGGAGTGTTGTGTTGGGTTTCGTGAATGGTTGGTAGCTGTTATTTCTCAGGTTGAAAGTGACGTCAAGGAAGTTGACGGTTTGCTTGTTGGCTTCAATCGTGATCCGTAGGCCGTTCTCTTTGAAAATTTGGCATATGCGCTTCTTGGTATTCTCGCTGCTCCTTGGCGAGGCGCGACACACTGCCAGTCCGTCATCACGTTAAATACCAAGGTTCAGATTGAGGTCAGCGAGCTGGGAGAGGAGGAAACTCCCAACGAGTTCACACGTTTCTGCTCCGTCAAAACTTCCCATAGTGACGTCAAATGTTGCATTGTTCTTTTTTTGCCATGGTGTACTGTTGTGGATGAGAATGGAGTTTTTTGCGTGGATGATGATGTTTCTTTCGTTGCCTGTGATTGAGTCGTAGTCTGAGGCGAAGTCTAGTGCTTGAGTCAGTAGGTCTTGCGTGATGGAAGGGTAAAATTCCTCGATATCAAAGGAGATAAAGTTGTGCTGTTGTTTGTCTTGGATGTTGTTGAACCATTTGATTACTGCTGCTGTATTTCTCCATTGGTTGAGTGGTGTTTTGTCCTTGATTTTTGTGTTGACTCTGTCCAGGATTATTTTGCTGATTTTTCCTATTTCAGATTTAGTTGGGTTTATTAGTCGGCATGTTGGGTTATTTGCGAAGTTGGGTTTGTGGTCCTTCAATGTGATGAAGGCTTCCTTGTTGGCTGTGGCGTCCACCCTGTCCTCAATGTCCAGTTCAGCCGCGATCCTGAGTATATATATATATATATATGTATGTATGTATGTATGTATGTATGTATGTATGTATGTCTGTATGTGTGTGTATGTATGTATGTATGTATGTATGTATGTATATATGTATGTATGTATATATATATAAAAGTGTGTGTATATTTGTGTATATATATGTATATATGTGTATGTATATATGTGTATATATGTGTATGTATGTATATATATATATATATATATATATATATATATATATATATATATATATATATATATATATATATATATATATATACCGGTACTTGAGGGGTTCTAAATATTTTTGACCTAGGCGCCCAACTTTTGAACTACACAGGGGCCCGGGGCCCACTCAAATATTAACACTGAATTAGTAATCTGACTCTTGATTTTAATCATATTCAACAATTAAATCTAACCTACAGTTTAGAACCTTGTCAATTTCTATAAATCCATGTGTTTATTTAGCACATAAAACTTAGGCTTAGGTCAGGCTGATTAGAAAAAATAAGTTCTAACCAATTAAAATGCATAAGAAGGGACTCATAAATAACCGAGGAACAATAAACGTACATACAATTATGTTGTGCTAAAATAAACAAAATAAAACTTTAGTCATAATTTTTGCGCTTTAGCTCCAGACTTCTTCTTCCTTTTTTAACCTTTATATACTCAGGAAAATGTGTTAGTTTGAGATTGTCATTACCGCCACAAGTGGTGAAAAAGTGTATTACAACTGAGTACCAAAACCACGGCTGAAAAACAGATATTTTTTGGCGGCCCGACCCTATGGTTAAGAAACACTGCTTTACATTCTACTTTGAAATTGACATGTTTGTATTCACATATGAGTGAACGATGACATGTTTAGGGCTGCAACTAACAACTAATTTGATAATCGATTAATCTGTCGATTATTACTTCGATTAATCGATTGATAATCGGATAAAAAAGACAAACTACATTTCTATCCATACTGGCACCATACTTATTTTGATTATTGTTTCTCAGTTGTTTGTAAATGTTGCAGTTTATAAATAAAGGTTTATAAAAAAATAAAAAATAAAAAATAAAAAATAAATAAATAAAAAAATAAATAAATTAAAAAAATAAATAAATTAAAAAAAGTAGCCTCTGCGCATGCGCATAGCATAGATCCACGAATCGATGACTAAATTAATCGCCAACTATTTTTATAATCGATTTTAATCGATTTAATCGATTAGTTGTTGCAGCCCGAGACATGTTATATGATTATTTAAAGGATATTCTGGCCACTTTATATCAAATTTGTTTGCACTTGTTTGTAAAGAAAAAAAAAAGTTTTAACAAAACCAAATTAATTTACTGGGTTTATCAATAATAAATGAAAAAAACAATTAAAGTTTTTTTTATTACATGTGTTTTAAAAAGCGGGTTTAAACTAAATGCATGCAATAATTAGTTTTTTTGTGTGCATGTGAACATACCAAGTTTGTGTGTATGGGCCAGCGATGTTGGGTTTAGGTTGGGATGGGGGGGCCCTTTAGAAGTTTGGTAATTGGTGTCCCAGAATTTGGTGCTACGCCCGCGTGATAATACTACTAGGATTTAGTTTTGGGGTTTTGCAAAGGTACACATTTCCTGTTCTCATGGTACAGTACATACATACGCCAGCAATGAAAATGGCAGTTGCAGATTGGACAGACTGAGAGTGGGCGTGTCCATATTAAACGGAAAGGTTAACGACAATGACAGATTTGTCAGCGTTTTAATGGCCAAATGTGATAAATATGACGCTGTGGTTTAATTCGTATGCTGCTGATGAGTTTGTTTGTTTGCTTGGCGTCAGAACGGTGACCAACAGCAGGCTGACGTACGTTTCCAAGCTGGCCTTTCAAAACAACATCAAACTGCAGTATCTGTAAGTACACAACCTGCTATTCAATTAAAACCTACTTGAAAGTTTTGTTTTCTCAACTTGAAGTACGCACTGCATGATTATTATCATTTTTTTTGCACATAACCCAAAAGCAGTGAAGTTGGCACGTTGTGTAAATCGTAAATAAAAACAGAATACTATGATTTGTAAATCATTTTCAACCTATATTCAATTGAATAGACTGCAAAGACAAGATACTTAATGTTCGAAGTGGAAAACTTTTTTTTTTTTTTTTTCAAATATTAGCTCATTTGGAATTTGATGCCTGCAACATGTTTCGGAAAAGCTGGCACAAGTGGCAAAAAAGACTGAGAAAGTTGAGGAATGCTCATCAAACACTTGTTTGGAACATCCCACAGGTGAACAGGCTAATTGGGAACAGGTGGGTGCCATGATTGGGTATGAAAACAGCTTCCATGAAATGCTCAGTCATTCACAAACAAGGATGGGGCGAGGGTCACCACTTTGTCAACAAATGCGTGAGCAAATTGTCGAAACAGTTTAAGAACAACATTTCTCAACGAGCTATTGCAAGGCATTTCGGGATTTCACCATCTACGGTCTGTAATATCATCAAAAGGTTCAGAGAATCTGGAGAAATCACTGCAAGGCCGAAAACCAACATTGAATGCCCGTGACCTTCGATCCCTCAGGCGGTACTGCATCAAAAACCGACATCAGTGTGTAAAGGACATCACCACATGGGCTCAGGAACACTTCAGAAAACCACTGTCAGTAACTACAGTTCGTCGCTACATCTGTAAGTGCAAGTTAAAATTCTACTATGCAAAGTGAAAGCCATTGATCAACAACACCCAGAAACGCCGCTGGCTTCGCTGGGCCTGAGCTCATCTAAGATGGACTGATACAAAGTGGAAAAGTGTTCTGTGGTCTGATGAGTCCATATTTCAAATTGTTTTTGGAAACTGTGGACGTCGTGTCCTCCGGACCAAAGAGGAAAATAACCATCTGGATTTTTATAGGCGCAAAGTTGAAAAGCCAGCATCTGTGATGGTATGGGGGTGTATTAGTGCCCAAGACATGGGTAACTTACACATCTGTGAAGGCGCCATTAATGCTGAAAGGTACATACAGGTTTTGGAGCAACATATGTTGCCATCCAAGCAACGTTACCATGGACGCCCCTGCTTATTTCAGCAAGACAATGCCAAGCCACGTGTTACAACAGCGTGTCTTTATAGTAAAAGAGTGCGGGTACTAGACTGGCCTGCCTGTAGTCCAGACCTGTCTCCCATTGAAAATGTGTGGCGCATTATGAAGCCTAAAATACCACAACGGACTGTTGAACAACTTAAGCTGTACATCAAGCAAGACTGGGACAGAATTCCACCTGAGAAGCTTCAAAAATTGGTCTCCTCATTTCCTAAACGTGTACTGAGTGTTGTTAAAAGGAAAGGCCATGTACCGGTAACACAGTGGTGAACATGCCCCTGGGCCAACTTTTTTGCAATGTGTTTCTGCCATTAAATTCTAAGTTAATGATTATTTGCAAAAAAAAAACAAGTTTCTCAGTTCGAACATTAAATATCTTGTCTTTGCAGTCTATTCAATTGAATATAAGTTGAAAAGGATTTGCAAATCATTTTTATTTACGAATTACACAACGTGCCAACTTCACTGGTTTTGGGTTTTGCACATTAAAGTTGAGGATTAACACAATTTGAATCAAAACAATGCACCATTTACTTGAACTGAGCGCAATGATAATGAATGATTCAAACCTTTGCTCTGCAGGAATCTGAAAGATAACAACCTTTCGTCGCTCTCCTGGACGATATTCAGACACCTCAACATCTCTTACCTGTGAGTTGTAGCCTTTAATGGCGGGTATCGCCGAATAACTTCATGGCGATATTTTGCCAAGGATAATAATATTGGCCCACAGCGATGTTGAAAGAAAAAAACACCAGCATCAATAATCTCTATAGAAGTAAAAAAAAAGGACAACTTCCGTGATGTTAGTGGGATTTAACTTAAAATCAATCAATGTTGTAAAAGCGGCGATGAGTCAGCATTAAAACAGCTGTCAGTTTCACACCAATAGCTGAGTAGCACAACTGGTCTATAAAACACTTGAGATTGAGGGCTATATAAATAAACTTTGATTGATTGATTGAGTTTGATTCTTTTTAAAGTGCATGCAGAGATAGATTAAGATAAGCAAGAGGTTGCCTACAGCCACACCTGTGAATCCCAATTTTGTTCTGGTTAGAGAAGGGACACTTTTGTACACCACACACCCGACGACTACAGGATTGTGATAAAATATAAGGGGTAATTGGTTGATTTAATTGGTCAAAGTCATTTTAGATGGGGGGGCCACATGGAGAAAAATCTACTCCCAAGTGGGCCGGACTGGTAAAATCACGGCACGATAACTTAAAAATAAAGATTGTTTTCTTTGTTTAAAAATAGAACAAGCACACTGCAAAAAGTCAGTGTTCAAAAACAAGAAAAAAAAATACAAAAATGAGGGGTATTTTATTTGAACTAAGCAAAATTATCTGCCAATAGAACAAGAAAATGTGGCTTGTCAAGACTTTCCAAAACAAGTCAAATTAGCTAACCTCAATGAACCCAAAAATACCTTAAAATAAGTATATTCTTACTAATAACAAGTGCACTTTTCTTGGTAAAAAAAAAAAAAAAAAAGCGCAGGATCGAACCCAGGACCTTCGTATTGTGAGGCAGACACACTAACCCCTCTTCCACCGTAGTGTTGCTGAAGGGAAAAGCGAATATCGTAATGTGTCTTGTACGCTTAAAAAGGGGAAAAATACGTAAATATGACATGTTATTATAAATGTTTCTACATTACATATATACTTACAGCATGATGAAAATATGTAAATATTACATATTATGACTGTTACTACATTACATATATACTTACAGCGTGTATATAAAACTGAGTTTTTTTTAGAGCGCTTTATAGGCAAAATTGGGCGACTCCTGTAAGCTCGAGTGTTAGCTGACTTTTGCTAGCCTTTATTTACGAGTTAGAATGCATAAAACAGAAAAAAATATACACTGCAAAAAGTCAGTGTTCAAAAATAAGAAAAGAAAATACAAAAATGAGGGGTATTTTATTTGAACTAAGCAAAATGATCTGCCAATAGAACAAGAAAATTTAGCTTGTCAAGACTTTCCAAAACAAGTAAAATTAGCTAACCTCAATGAACCCAAAAATACCTTAAAATAAGTATATTTTCACTAATAACAAGTGCACTTTTCTTGGTAGAAAAAAAAAAGAGACCTTTTTTGCTCAATATGTAGAAAAATATTCTTAATTTAAGTAAATGCTAGTGCCATCATCTTGACATAATGATATGTGCTCGGCATTACATTTACTTATACTAAAAACTAATTTATTGTTCTTAATGCACTGCAAAAAGTCAGTGTTCAAAAACAAGAAAAAAAAATTACAAAAATTAGCGGTATTTTATTTGAACTAAGCAAAATTATCTGCCAATAGAACAAGAAAATTTGGCTTGTCAAGACTTTCCAAAACAAGTAAAATTAGCTAACCTCGAAGAACCCAAAAATACCTTAAAATAAGTATATTCTCACTAATAACAAGTGCACTTTTATTGGTAGAAAAAAAGAGACCTTTTTGCTCAATATGTTGAAAAATATTCTTAAATGAAGTAAATGCTAGTGCCATTATCTTGACATAATGATATGTGCTCGGCATTACATTTACTTATACTAAAAACTAATTTATTGTTCTTAATGCACTGCAAAAAGTCTGTTCAAAAACAAGAAAAAACAAAACAAAAATTAGCGGTATTTTATTTGAACTAAGCAAAATTATCTGCCAATAGAACAAGACAATTCGGCTTGTCAAGACTTTCCAAAACATGTAAAATTAGCTAACCTCAAAGAACCCAAAAATACCTTAAAATAAGTATATTCTCACTAATAACAAGTGCACTTTTCTTGGTAGAAAAATAGAGACCTTTTTGCTCAATATGTTGAAAAATATTCTTAATTTAAGCAAATGCTAGTGCCATTATCTTGACATAATGATATGCGCTCGGCATCATTTTTTTTTTTCATGCTTGAAGGAAGAAATGATTACTTTAAAAAAGTAGTTTTATACTTGTGAGTGTTGATGACACAGCTTTGCAACAGTTGATATTCTAGTTTCAAGCATGTTTTACTCAATATAGGTCATCAAATCTCAGCTACAAGCTGTAATATCTTACTGAGATCATTTAGGACCAAAACCCTTAAAACAAGTAAAACACTCTATAACATAAAATCTGCTTACTGAGAAGAATTATCTTATCAGACAGAAAATAAGCAAATATCACCCTTATTTGAGATATTTAATCTTACTTAGATTGTAGTTTTTGCAGTGTACAGCCACACCTGTGAATCCCAATTTAGTTCTGGTTAGAGAAGGGACACTTATGTACACCACACACCCGACGACTACAGGATCGTGATAGAATATAAGGGGTAGTTGGTTGATTTACAGCAGGTGTGTCAAACTCATTTTAGATGGGGGGCCACATGGGGAAAAATCTACTCCCAAGTGGGCCGGACTGGTAAAATCACGGCACGATAACTTAAAAATAAAGACAACTTCAGATTGTTTTCTTTGTTTAAAGAGAGAACAAGCACATTCTGAAATTGTACAAATCATAATGTTTTTTTGTTTTTTTACACTTACATGTTGCGGTTAATAGTGTTCTATCTTTATTTGTCGTTATTTATATTTTCTGAATAAATTATGTGATAATGTTCATCAGTCAACTCATTCACTGCAAAAACTGAAATGTAAGTAAGATGAAATATCTCAAATAAGGGTGATATTTTCTTATTTTCTGTCTGATAAGATAATTCTTCTCACTAAGCAGATTTTATGTTAGAGTGTTTTACTTGTTTTAAGTGTTTTGGTCCTAAATGATCTCAGTAAGATATTACAGCTTTTTGCTGAGATTTGATGACCTATATTGAGTAAAACATGCTTGAAACTAGAATTTCAACTGTTGCAAAGCTGTGTCATCAACACTCACAAGTAGGGACGGCATGGCGCAGTGGGAGAGTGGCCGTGCGCGACCCGAGGGTCCCTGGTTCAATCCCCACCTAGTACCAACCTCGTCATGTCCGTTGTGTCCTGAGCAAGACACTTCACCCTTGCTCCTGATGGGTGCTGGTTAGCGCCTTGCATGGCAGCTCCCTCCATCAGTGTGTGAATGTGTGTGTGAATGGGTAAATGTGGAAGTAGTGTCAAAGCGCTTTGAGTACCTTGAAGGTAGAAAAGCGCTATACAAGTACAACCCATTTATCATTTATCATTTATATTGAGTAAAACATGCTTGAAACTAGAATTTCAACTGTTGCAAAGCTGTGTCATCAACACTCACAAGTATGAAACTACTTTTTTAAAGTAATAATTTCTTATTTCAAGCATGAAAACAAAAATCATGACTTTGAGACAATTGTGTATCATAATTAAAACAGATGACAGCCAAATGGACTTTGCTGTTTTATTTTCAGTGAAACAAGAGAAAATACGTCTTCATATAGTAGTACAGTTGTTATTAGTGAGAATATACTTATTTTAAGGTATTTTTGGGTTCATTGAGGTTAGCTAATTTTACTTGTTTTGGAAAGTCTTGACAAGCCAAATGTTCTTGTTCTATTGGCAGATAATTTTGCTAAGTTCAAATAAAATACATTACATTTTTGTATTTTTTTTTTCTTGTTTTTGAACACTGACTTTTTGTAGTGTTGGTGTTAATTTTCAATCTATCAAGATACTTTTTTTTTTTAAATCAAAATCAAATTACAGTTATTTATGTAGTTCGATCGACTGACATACTTGTCATGACTTGGTCTATGGCTTGGTTTGTTCTCCCGAGGTGCAAGTGAATTGAACTGGTCATGGCTTGAAGGTAAATACATATTTAATAATGACACTCAAAGGAACAAAAGGCGCGCTCAAGGCGGATGTACAAACTTGACTAACGAAAACAAAAGACTTGCACGGGGGCAAAAAACTATGAACAACAAAAAAAAACACTGTGGCAATAATAAACAAACTTACTTGGCATGGACATGAAGTGCGCAGAGGTGGACAGAGTGTGACAGGGGGCATAAATGCGGGGATGTCGTCAGGACGAACAACAGAAAATGAAAAGCTTAAATAACAGACATGATTAACGAAAACAGGTGCGTGACTCAAAACGTGAAACAGGTGCGTGACGTGACAGGTGAAAACTAATGGTTGCTATGGTGACAAACAAGAGTGCACAATGAGTCCAAACGTGGAACAGGTGAAACTAATGGGTAATCATGCAAACAAGACAAGGGAGTGAAAAGCCAGAAACTAAACAAAACATGACTAAGACAAAACATGATTACACAGACATGACAATACTAAGTTCATGTGGTTTATTTTTTACATGTGTAGCATCATCTACAAAGATACAAAGAATTGCTATTGCGACATCCAGTGGACACATTTAGAACAGCAGTTTTCTTTCATTCAAAAATTTCAGGTTAATTTTTATACTTAGCAAACTCATCCCGCGGGCCGGATCAAACCCGTTCGCGGGCCTGATCCGTACGTTTGACACCCCTGATTTACAGTATTCACCTTCACATTTTGTTAATCATGTGAGCAATTCCAGAAAGTTCTTCCAAAATTGAGGCGAGCTTGTCTTGGCGCAGTTTGTTCTCATTTAACCTACACGGAAGAAAAACATTTTCTAGTCTATTTTTGCTCCGGTTCTCACTGTCCTTGACTGTCTGCAATAACGTGTGTGTGTGTGTGTGTGTGTGTGTGTGTGTGTGTGTGTGTGTGTGTGTGTGTGTGTGTGTGTGTGTAGGATCTTGACAGGAAACCCTCTGCACTGCTCCTGTGAGAACATGTGGATCAAACGGTGGCTGGGAGAAGAAGCAGACACTCAGGATCTGCGCTGCATCGAGGACGGAGGAGGACGCAACCTGCTGTCCCGGCTCGTACTCGCTAACTGTGGTGAGGACACCCACACACCTTTACACAACCGGACACTCCATTAGGTACTGAAAGGAGCGCAGAACTCCATGGAGTAGCCCGATTCCGCCTATAAAGCGCTCTAAAAAAACCTCAGTTTTATATACACGCTGTAAGTATATATGTAATGTAGAAACATTCATAATTAAAGCTGCAAGCAGCGTTGGTCGGGCCCGCGTATTTGGCAGGTGCTAGTCCTAAGTGTCCCAATACTTTTGTCTACTTTTAGTCTGAAGTGTCCCAAGACTTTTGTCTAGTGTACCTACCTTGTCTGCATAGTTTGGGCATGCTGGTGCTTCCTGCTTTTAAGCAGCCATCTTAAAAAAACAGCAGTGCAGCAGCATCAGCGCAGCGGTTCTTTGAAGGGTCATAAAATCAAAACCGGAGCAGTTATTAAAACTCTTTCAATAACTTTTAATCAGAAGGGTTCAATCACTCTCCTGTGTTAGTTTGAAGCCGAAACGACAAACACGCTCAGAGGAGATAATGTTTGAAGAAAGGTGACCGGTTTTTACAAAAATGTTGTTTAGAAGGGGGAATAGCAAACTTCCTGTAGATTTTTGCTGGGGGTTGTCAATTTATGAAATGTAGGTCTAAGTGAGACCTACATTGAGGTTTTTGTTTCATGTCTCTCCGACCTTCCCAGTGGGAGTTACAGGCAGTTGTGTCATTTTTTTCTTCCGAGGAGTAGTTTTTTCTCCGTTCTATTCAAAAATTGCTGTAGAGCGCAATTTTTAAATTTGGGGTTAGGTTTTTTTATTAGATTGCAATTTCTGCCAGTCTTGATGTGTGCGTTCAGTTCGGTGAGTTTTGAAGCACGTTAAGGGGGTCAAATTACAGCTCAAAGAGGCAAAAGTGACTGATTTTACTAAAATTTAGTGTTGAAGGGGGAATAGCAAACTTCCTGTAGATTTTTGGCCGAGGAAATAAATTAATACAATTTAAGTCTAAGTGAGACCTACATAGAGGTTTTTGTTTCAGGTCTCTACGACATTCGTACTGGGAGTTAGAAAAAGTTTACTTGGTAGGGGGCGCTAGAGCGCAATTTTGAGTTTTGGGGTTTTGGTATTTTTACCAAAGAGTTTTGTTCGAGTTTATTTATGTGTGCGTCAAATTTGGTGAGTTTTGAAGCATGTTAAGGGGGTCAAAGTAGTGCGCAAAGCTGCGGAACAATAATAAAGAATTAAAGCTGCAAGCAGCGTTGTTCGGGCCCGCGTATTTGGCAGGTGCTAGTCCTAAGTGTCCCAATACTTTTGTCTACTTTTAGTCTGAAGTGTCCCAAGACTTTTGTCTAGTGTACCTACCTTGTCTGCATTGTGTGGGCACGTTGGTGCTTCCTGCTTTTGAGCAGCCATCTTAAAAAAACAGCACCGCAGGAGCATCAGTGCAGCGGGTCTTTGAAGGGTCATAAAATCCAAACCGGAGCAGGTATCACAACTCTTTCGCCAACTTTTAATCAGAAGGGTTAAATCTCTCTCCTGTGTTAGTTTGAAGGCGAAACAACAAACGCGCTCAGAGGAGATAATGTTTGAAGAAAGGTGAGGGGTTTTTACAAAAATGTTGTGTTGAAGGGGGAATAGCAAACTTCCTGTAGATTTTTGCTGGGGGTAGTCAGTTTATGAAAAGTAGGTCTAAGTGAGACCTACATTGAGGTTTTTGTTTCATGTCTCTTCGACCTTCCCAGTGGGAGTTACAGGCAGTTAAGTCAGTTTTGTCATCCGAGGAGCAGTTTTTTGTGCGTTTTATTAAAAAATTGCTGTAGAGCACAATTTTTAGATTTGGGGTTAGGTTTTTTCATTAGATCACAGTTTTATCCAGTCCTGTTGTGGGTGTTCAGTTTGGTGAGTTTTGACGCATGTTAAGGGGGTCATATTACAGCGCAAAGAGGCAAAAGTGACTGTTTTTAGTACTTTTTTGTCTTGAAGGGGGAATTGCCAACTTCCTGTTGATTTTAGCCCGAGGATGTACAATTATGAGAACTAGGTCTAAGTCAGACCTACATAGAGGATTTTGTTTCATATTTTTCCGACCTTCCTAGTGGGAGTTACAGGCAGTCTAGTTTTTTTTTCCTAGGGGGCGCTAGAGCGCAATTTTGAGTTTTGAAGTTTGGTTCTTTGATAAAAAGTTTTGCCGTATATTACTGATGTGTGTGTAAAATTTGGTGAGTTTTGAAGCATGTTAAGGGGGTCAAAGTAGTGCGCAAAGCTGCGGAAGAATAATAATAATAATAAGAAAGAATAAAACGATCGAATAACAATAGGTCCTTATGTCCCATTGCATAAGGACTCCCTGTGGGAGTCCTTTTGCAAAGGGCCATGGCGGGCCCTAATAATAAAACCTTAGAATAACAATAGGTCCTTATGTCCCATTGCATAAGGACTCCCTTCGGGAGTCCTTTTGCAATGGGCCATTGCGGGCCCTAATAACATGTCATATTTACGTATCTTGCCCCTTTTTAAGTGTACAAGACACATTACGATATTCGCTTTTCCCTTCAGCAATACTACGGCGGAAGAGGGGTTAGTGCGTCTGCCTCACAATACGAAGGTCCTGGGTTCGATCCTGCGCTCGTGATCTTTCTGTGTGGAGTTTGCATGTTCTCCCCGTGACTGCGTGGGTTCCCTCCGGGTACTTCCGCCCACCTCCAAAAACATGCACCTGGGGATAGGTTGATTGGCGACGCTAAATGGTCCCTAGTGTGTGAATGTGAGTGTGAATGTTGTCTGTCTATCTGTGTTGGCCCTGCGATGAGGTGGCGACTTGTCCAAGGTGTACCCCATCCTTCCGCCCGAATGCAGCTGGGATAGGCTCCAGCACGCCCCGCGACCACAAAAGGGATAAGTGGTAGAAAATGGATGGATTGTAGTAAAATGCAGTTCATGGCTGGTATCAGGTTGTGTCAGTGTCCTACAAAGCGAGACATATGTGTGTGATCCGCGTAGGCCCGAGGGCACGGTTGTGTCTGTCTCTGCTCGGGTGGCGTCCTCACGTCACTGTAGTGGACAGACTGACATTGAGACAGACAATGGACAAACAGACCAAAGGCCAACAGTCCAGCTGGACGTTTCAAGTTGTTGGTGTATCCCCGACAGCTTGGGGGCATTATTTGCCACCCTGACCCCCCCGACACTACCAGCCTCCTCGTATGTCACTCAGTCAAGGGGGGTGGGGGGGGGGGTCCTAGTCCTCCCCTCCTGCTGTTAAGAGGGCTAATGCCAAAAATAACCTCTGCTAATGGAGGGGAGGTGTTGCGGAGAGGATCAATAGGAATTATCAATGGCAGGCAAACGAACGTATCCTGATGCTCCAAACAATAACACTGCAAAAACTGAAATCTAAGTAAGATTAAATATCTCAAATAAGGGTGATATTTGCTTATTTTCTGTCTGATAAGATAATTATTCTCAATAAGCAGATTTTATGTTAGAGTGTTTTACTTGTTTTAAGTGTTTTGGTCCTAAATGATCTCAGTAAGATATTACAGCTTGCTGCTGAGCAGGGCCGGCCCGTGGCATAGGCCGTATAGGCAAATGCTAAGGGCGCCGTCCATCAGGGGGCGCCACGCCAGTGCCACAAATGTTGTAGAAAAAAAAAAAAAAAAAAAAAAAAAAAAAAAGTTGATACTATTATTTCTAAATACAAAAAATAATCTCACGTTAATTAAAATGCAAAGTAAAGCCTATTTAATAGAAATATTATTTGTTACAACATTACGCCCCCCCCCCCCCGCTCGGTGCGCCCCCTCCCTTCCCGTATCATGACTCTTTTTGGACGTCACCACATCAAAAAATCAACACAAGATGTCAAAACGGCCAAAACTGTCAGGTGCCCAGGGAAGAAAAAAGAGAAAAGAAGAGGAGGAGAAACGAGAAAAAGACAGAGGTAGCAGGTAGGTAACGTTAGCCTACATGAAATTATTTGTCTGTTACAGAATGTGATAGTAACCTGGCTTTTTAGCATTAAGCTAATGTTACATGATTCGGCAATTGCTAATCAATAAATAGCTAGTTCTGTTTTAACGTCGGGTTAATATTGTGGAGGGGGCTAAATTGTTATGGAAAATAATAATGTAACGTTAGGTAATTACAGTACTCCCCCCTTACATTCCTTTTGGGACATTTGTATTAGATCTTTTAAGCAGGTGTTTTTTGTTTACATTGTTATTGCCTTCTGGTTAGCTAATGTTTGCCCTGCAGGTAATAGTCACTTTTCCACCCCTTTATATATTAGGTATAGTTGTAAGTAAAAAAAAAAGGTCAAAGACAAAGCTATTCGGGTTCTTGTGAGTATATACACTTCACTGCCGATGTGGGGGGGCGCCACCTAAAATCTTGCCTAGGGCGCCAGATTGGTTAGGGCCGGGCCTGCTGCTGAGATTTGATGACCTATATTGAGTAAAACATGCTAGAATATCAACTGATGCAAAGCTGTGTCATCAACACTCACAAGTATAAAACTACTTTTTTAAAGTAATAATTTCTTATTTCAAGCATGAACAAAAAAAAATCATGACTTTGACACAATTGTGTCTCATAATTAAAACAGATGACAGCCAAATGGACTTTGCTGTTTTATTTTCAATGAATCAATAGAAAATACGTACTCATATAGTAGTACAGTTGGTGTCACGATTGGGACCATGGCGTGGTTTGTTCTCCCGAGGTGCAAGTGATTTGGACCAGACATGGCGTGAAGGTGAATACATGATTTATTTTAACACTATACATCAAAAAGGAACAAACGAAAAGCGCGCACAATGGCGGAGGTACAAAACTAGGCTATTGAAAACAAAACTTGCACACAGGCAGAAACTGTGAACAATTAAACAAAAACACTAACTGTGGCATTAATAAACAAAAAAAAACTTACTTGGCATGGACTATGAAGTGCGCAGAGGTAAGAGTGTAACAGGGGTATGAATCCGGATGTCGCCAGAACGACAAACTGAAAACAATGAACTTAAATACTAGTGACATGATTAGTGAAAACAGGTGCGTGACTCAAAACGTGAAACAGGTGCGTGACGTGACAGGTGAAAACTAATGGTTGCTATGGTGACAAACAAACAAAAGTGCACAAAAAGTCCAAAAACAAAACCGAACATGACTAAAACAAAACATGATCACACAGACATGACAGTTGGCACAGTACAGTAAACTGACAGTTAATATTTAAACATTTAACATGTTGAAATTTCTAACAATTTTGAACAGAAATAGTTGATGCACATTCAGATAAATTCTTCAAAATTACAATAAAAATGTTTTTGGCTGGGGGCCGGGCTGTAAATATATATATATATATATATATATATATATATATATATATATATATATATATATATATATATATATGCGCACTAATTGACTGAAAGAGCACGCACTTGGTGCGATGATGTCGTGTTATCGATGGAAAAATGCATTTTTAGACAATATGATTTGCCTGAGCGGCTAGGAGACCCCGAGAGTAACAAGCGGTTGCCTTGTTGCCTTTACCATTAAGAACAATAAATTACTTTTTACTATAAGTTTGCTGGTTTCAAGAAATGTAATGCAGAGCGCATATCATTATGTCAAGATAATGGCACTAGCATTTACTTATTTAAGAATATTTTTCAATTTATTGAGCAAAAAAAGTCTCTTTTTTTATTTTCTACCAAGAAAAGCATACTTGCCAACCCTCCCGAATTTTCCGGGAGACTCCCGAAATTCAGCGCCTCTCCCGAAAACCTCCCGGGACAAATATTCTCCCGAAAATCTTCGGATTTTCAGCCGGAGCTGGAGGCCACGCCCCCTCCAGCTCCATGCGGACCTGAGTGAGGACAGCCTTTTTTTATGACGGGAGGACAACAGGGTGACAAGAACTAAATCATCCAGACTAGAGATACATTGTATTATGTTTATCTTACCTAAAAATAAATATATTTATTAATAAAAAAAAAAAAACTAAATACATTTTTACTATATTTTTCTAAAAACATCAAAATTAATTGTATTTTTATTTGTATTTTTTCTGACTCCTTATTACATCCAGCCATAGAATTATACATTAAAATAAACATATTGGAAATAATTAATTTTAAATTATCATAATAATTCATTTAAAATGACCATATTTAATTATTAAAATAATTGCTTGTTTATCAACAACTTTAGCATTTTATTCATTACATTTTGAAGCTCTCAGAAGCCAAGTTATGTTATATTCCTTAAGATTTATTTATGCAAGTTTGAAGTATCAATTATCTAAACACAGTTTTGTGTTCAAACTACATAAATAACATCCTGTAATTTGATTTTGATATCATTTTTTTTATCGTGATGGTTTGAAAATGAACACCAATGAGTTGACTGATGCACATTATCACATCATTCATTCAGAAAATATAAATAACGACAAATAAAGATAGAATACTATTAACCGCAACATGTAAGTGTAAAAAAACCCAACCCAACAACATTATGATTTGTACAATTTCAGAATGTGCTCGTTCTATTTTCAAACAAAGAAAACAATCGGAAGTTGTCTTTATTTTTAAGTTATCGTGCCGGGATTTTACCAGTCCGGCCCACTTGGGAGTAGATTTTTCTCCATGTGATTTAAAAAAAGAGTTTGACACCCTCTGCTCGAGGATCACATTTTATAGTCGGTGCCAGGATCAAAATGTTTTCATGTCGGTCGTAGTCTTCCGATATGCTGCATATGTGCAGCCAAAGACAAAGCACACACACTGCAGTGTCGGCGCAGATGTAAGCAGTAAATAACACAGCAAAGCCACTAAAGAGACCAGATGGCTCCGGTGTCTGCGGGCCTGAGAGGAGATTTCATGTATTTGTTCGTTTATTTCTTCCTTTGCATGCAAAGGGTTGGATAAAAGTAAACAGAGGGATATTTAAATGCCGTAATAACACGCATTATGGCAGAAGAGGAGTTATGTCGTTATTAAAAGAACAAAAACAGCAGGGGGTACGATGACGAAGGGGAATTTTATTAATGTCTTACAAAGCGAAATATGTTTAATTAAATTCTTCAGGTTTCAAGGTGATTACTTTTAGTAAAACCAGATGCGTTATTGCAAACTTATTTTTCTTTTTAAGTTCAAACATTGGATACACATTAAATATTTTTTTTATTTATTTCTTAGTTTTCTCCAGAACAACCTACATTTTGGCTCAGGACCCACCAGTTGAAAATCACTGCAGTACACTTGTATTGCGATGCATAATTATTAATCATTAAAAAAAAAAAAAAAAAATGTTTTTAATACAGGAAGAATGTATATATTTCAAAATATGTATGTTGTATATTATTTAAATGAAGGAACACAAATAAATAAAAATGTTGAAAAAAGTCTTACAGCCATTTGATGTTAATTAGTAGAGATGTCCGATAATATCGGACTGCCGATATTATCGGCCGATAATTGCTTTAAAATGTAATATCGGAAATTATCGGTATCGGTTTCAAAAAGTGAAATTCATGACTTTTTACGTGCCAATAAACCTTAAAGGCACTGCCTTTGCGTGCCGGCCCAGTCACATAATATCTACGGCTTTTCACACGCACTAGTGAATGCAAGCCATACTTGGTCAACAGCCATACAGGTCACACTGAGGGTGGCCGTATAAACAACTTTAACACTGTTACAAATATGCGCCACACTGTGAACCCACACCAAACAAGAATGACAAACACATTTCGGGAGAACATCCGCACCGTAACACAACATAAACACAACAGAACAAATACCCAGAACCCCTTGCAGCACTAACTCTTCCGGGACGCTACAATATACACCCCCCGCAACCCCCCCTACTCCCCCACCTCAACCCCGCCCACCTCAACCTCCTCATGCTCTCTCAGGGAGAGCATGTCCCAAATTCCAAGCTGCTGTTTTGAGGCATGTTAAAAAAAATAATGCACTTTGTGTTTTCAATAATAAATATGGCAGTGCCATGTTGGCATTTTGTTCCATAACTTGAGTTGATTTATTTTGGAAAACCTTGTTACATTGTTTAATGCGTCCAGCGGGGCATCACAACAAAATTAGGCATAATAATGTGTTAATTCCACGACTGTATATATCGGTATCGGTTGATATCGGAATCGGTAATTAAGAGTTGGACAATATCGGAATATCGGATATCGGCAAAAAAGCCATTATCGGACATCTCTATTAATTAGTAGTTGAAAAAATATTGAAATCCTCCATCCATTCATTTTTTACCGCTTGTCCCTCTCGGGGGGTGACCAGAGCCTATCCCGGCTGCTCTCGGGCGGAAGGCGGGGTACAACCTGGACAAGTCGCCACCTCATCACAGGTCCAAAACAGATAAACAACATTCACACACGAGGGCCAATTTAGTGTTGCCAATCAATCTATCCCCAGGTGCATGTTTTTGGAGGTGGGAGGAAGCCGGAGTACCCGGAGGGAACCCACGCAGTCACGGGGAGAACATGCAAACTCTACACAGAAAGACCACAAACCCTGGGATCGAACCCGGGACCTTCGTATTGTGAGGCACACACACTAACCCCTGTACCACCGTGCGTTTATAATGTTAGATATTACAAATATTATAAAACATATATGCAAATTATATACTTACATTAGCTAAAATATTTAAAACAAATATTAAAATATGTTTATTCAAAAGTATTACTGCATTTGAATATTATATATATATATATATATATATTTATATGTATGTATGTGTGGGGAAAAAAATCACAAGACTATTTCATCTCTACAGGCCTGTTTCATGAGGGGGGGTACCCTCAATCATCAGGAGATTTTAATGGGAGCATTCGCATACCATGGTTTATATAGGGCACAGAGTGGGTGGGTACAGGCTGGCCTAGGGGCGTGGTGATTGGCTCATGTGTTACCTAGGAGGTGTTTCCGTCTATGGCGGCATGTTGTTACAATTTCGCTGCGCTTGTTGAGGGATGACAGGTCTGGACGGTAAATAATAAACAGTTTCTCTTTCAAGCATAGGTTGCATCTTTTATTACCACTATTGTAAGGTGTGCTGGATGCAAGAATTTGCCATGTTATTGAATATTCAACATTATTGTCTTTGAGGTCCAAATGTGTTTGCTGAGTTCTGTGGTATTTCGCAGGTTTTTGTTCCTGAAAGAAGCCTTGTGATTGTTCCATCTGGTTTTGAATTCTCCCTCGGTTAATCCTACATATGTGTCGGATGTGTTAATGTCCTTGCGTATTACCTTAGATTGGTAGACACCTGATGTTTGTAAGCACCCCCCATTGAGAGGGCAATCAGGTTTCTTTCGACAGTTACATCCTTTGTTGGTTTTGGAGTCGCTCTGTCTGGGGGTACCCACCCACTCTGTGCCCTATATAAACCATGGTATGCGAATGCTCCCATTAAAATCTCCTGATGATTGAGGGTACCCCCCCTCATGAAACAGGCCTGTAGAGATGAAATAGTCTTGTGATTTTTTTTCCCACACATACATATATTGCGCTCTACTACGGTATCGAGCACTATTTTTTGGATAACCTTATTAAGACATATATTTATATGCATATATATGTATATATATATATATTAAAAAAAAAAAAAAAAAAATATATATATATATATATAAACAATATATATATATATTAGAGATGTCGATAAATGCTTTAAAATGTAATATCGGAAATTATCGGGATCAGTTTCAAAAAGTAAAATTAATGACTTTTTAAAACGCCGCTGTATGGAGCGGTACTTATCCGGTAAAACACGGACGTAGGCCCTACGTCCGTGTTTTTGTAGCTGTTGTTTTGAGGCATGTTTAAAAAAAATTAAAAAATAATGCACTTTGAGAAAGTCAAATAGTATTTCCCATAGTTGTAGTGGGTATCAGGATTATCTCAGGGAGTGCATGTCCCAAATTCCAAGCTGCTGTTTTGAGGCATGTTAAAAAAAAAAAAAGCACTTTGTGACTTCAATAATAAAGATGGCAGTGCCATGTTGGCACTTTTTTCCATAACTGGAGTTGAAGTTGTTCTCTTATTTTGGAAAACCTTGTTTTTGATTGATTGATTGATTGATCGAAACTTGTATTAGTAGATTGCACAGTACAGTACATATTCCGTACAATTGACCACTAAATGGTAACACCCGAATACGTTTTTCAACTTGTTTAAGTCGGGGTCCACGTTAATCAATTCATGGTAAAGTTACATTGTTTAATGCATCCAGCGGGGCATCACAACAAAATTAGGCATAATAATGTGTTCATTCCACGACTGTAGATATCGGTATCGGTTGATATCGGAATCGGTAATTAAGAGTTGGACAATATCGGTATATCAGATATCGGCAAAAAAGCCATTATCGGACATCTCTAATATATATACATATATATATATATTGCATAGATATATACATATATTACAATATATATAATATAATAACATATATAATAATATACTAACCCCGTTTCCATATGAGTTGGGAAATTGTGTTAGATATAAATATAAACGGAATACAATGATTTGCAAATCCTTTTCAACCCATATTCAATTGAATATGCTACAAAGACAACATATTTGATGTTCAAACTGATAAACATTTTTTTTGTGCAAATAATCATTAACTTTAGAATTTGATGCCAGCAACACGTGACAAAGAAGTTGGGAAAGGTGGCAATAAATACTGATAAAGTTGAGGAATGCTCATCAAACACTTACTTGGAACATCCCACAGGTGTGCGGGCAAATTGGGAACAGGTGGGTGCCATGATTGGGTATAAAAACATCTTCCCAAAAATGCTCAGTCTTTCACAAGAAAGGATGCGGCGAGGTCCACCCCTTTGTCCACAACTGCTTGAGCAAATATTCAAACAGTTTAGGAACAACGTTTATCAAAGTGCAATTGCAAGAAATTTAGGGATTTCAACATTTACGGTCCATAATATCATCAAAAGGTTCAGAGAATCTGGAGAAATCACTCCACGTAAGCAGCATGGCCGGAAACCAACATTGAATGACCGTGACCTTCGATCCCGCAGACGGCACTGTATCAAAAACCGACCTCAATCTTTAAAGGATATCACCACATTGGCTCAGGAACACTTCAGAAAACCACTGTCATTAAATATAGTTGGTCGCTACATCTGTAAGTGCAAGTTAAAGCTCTACTATGCAAAGCGAAAGCCATTTATCAACAACATCCAGAAACGCCGCTGGCTTCTCTGGGCCCGAGATCATCTAAGATGGACTCATGCAAAGTGGAAAAGTGTTCTGTGGTCTGACGAGTCCACATTTCAAATTGTTTTTGGAAGTATTCCACATCGTGTCATCCGAACCAAAGGGGAAGCGAACCATCCAGACTGTCATCGACGCAAAGTTGAAAAGCCAGCATCTGTGATGGTATGGGGGTGCATTAGTGCCCAAGACATGGGTAACTTACACATCTGTGAAGGCACCATTAATGCTGAAAGGTACATACAGGTTTTGGAACAACATATGCTGCCATCTAAGCGCCGTCTTTTTCATGGACGCCCCTGCTTATTTCAGCAAGACAATGCCAAGCCACATTCAGCGCGTGTTACAACAGCGTGGCTTCGTAAAAAAAGAGTGCGGGTACTTTCCTGGCCTGCCTGCCGTCCAGACCTGTCTCCCATCAAAAATGTGTGGCGCATTATGAAGCGTAAAATACGACAGCGGAGACCCCGGACTGTTGAACGACTGAAGCTCTACATAAAACAAGAATGGGAAAGAATTCCACTTTCAAAGCTTCAACAATTAGTTTCCTCAGTTCCCAATCGTTTATTGAGTGTTGTTAAAAGAAAAGGTGATGTAACACAGTGGTGAACATGCCCTTTCCCAACTACTTTGGCACGTGTTGCAGCCATGAAATTCTAAGTTAATTATTATTTGCAAAAAAAAAATTAAGTTTATGAGTTTGAACATCAAATATCTTGTCTTTGTAGCATATTCAATTGAATATGGGTTGAAAAGGATTTGCAAATCATTGTATTCTGTTTATATTTACATCTAACACAATTTCCCAACTCATATGGAAACGGGGTTTGTATATAAATATATAAAAATGTGTATTAATATACATATAAAACAATGTATATACGTAGTATATAATAATGTGCATATACCGTATGTGCATATAAGGGACAAGCGGTAGAAAATGGATGGATGGATATATAACATATGTTTATATATACCGAAATTTTTCGGACTATAAGTCGCAGTTTTTTTCATAGTTTGGCCGGGGGTGCGACTTATACTCAGGAGCGACTTATGTGTGAAATTATTAACACATTAGCGTAAAATATCAAATAATATTATTTATCTCATTCACGTAAGAGACTAGACGTATAAGATTTCATGGGATTTAGCGATTAGGAGTGACAGATTGTTTGGTAAACGTATAGCATGTTCTATATGTTATAGTTATTTGAATGACTCTTACCATAATATGTTACGTTAACATACCAGTTGGTTATTTATGCCTCATATAACGTACACTTATTCAGCCTGTTGTTCACTATTCTTTATTTATTTTAAATTGCCTTTCAAATGTCTATTCTTGGTGTTGGGTTTTATCAAATAAATTTCCCCCAAAAAATGCAACTTATATATGGTTTCTTTCCTTCTTTATTATGCATTTTTCGGCCGGTGCGACTTATACTCCGGAGCGACTTATACTCCGAACAATACGGTACATATTTTCTGAAATATTAGAAATATTAACATGTTTTAAAAACATTCCATATATTTGTTATATTTTCTAATGTGCAATACAATATATAATAAATAAATAAAAAACTACACAGAAAATTTAACCCAAAAACTAAAGAGAAAATGCATTTACATTGCATACTGCTCTTTAGGCTTCCAGTGTGTGGTTGCTGCAACAGGGTTACCAGATGTTTGCAAGAGGCTGCAGGTGGGCTGTAACTGAGCCAAAATGCAGGCTACGCCGCCACGCTAATTAGCCTTTCCTTCCTTGCTTCTGATCGCGTGCCATGCAGGGATTATCATCACTAAATGTCACGGCTGGTTTCCACAGTAAATCTGAGCATGGAAATGTTGTGTATAAGCAACAACTGGCCATAATCGTCGCGTCACATCATTTATTTTGGCGTTGTGTAGTGACGACAACACGGTGGAATGGCCGTCAGGGCGACGTGCTGCAATACCAACATGGCAACGGGCCCCCATGTTGCCACTGAAGCCATTGTTTTTTTTTTTTTAGCCTCTCCAGGCTGTGATCAATTGGGTTGCTGTGGTGATAAGCGGGTTGCGCCGGTGACAGGCTGACGGACACAAGAAAGTGGAAGAGAAGAAAAAGGGTGTGATAAGGAATCGGTCCGGTTTAAATCTACACTCACTGTCATCGTCTCCTCTGGCTGCCTGTTTTAGGGCTGAGAGGGCTCCTATTTATTTGGTCCATAACAACAATAAGTCACAGCTGCTTAGTTCATATCTAATCTTCAGAAGACATTGAGAAGGTACTAAATAGCACATTTTAAATGTGTTTCTTCATAGGGCATTCATTCAAATACTGTGAAATCCTACCCCTTTTCCATTACATAGCAATTGCTAGTTGCTATGTAATTGCTATGCGGTGTAGCTGGGTTGGTAGAGCGGCTGTGCCAGCAACTTGAGGGTTCCAGGTTCAATCCCCGCTTCCGCCATCCTAGTCACTGACGTTGTGTCCTTGGGCAAGACACTTTACCCACCTGCTCCCAGTGCCACTCACACTGGTTTAAATGTAACTTAGATATTGGGTTTCACAATGCTCCCGTCCAAAGGCAAAACCCAGTAACTCAATTTTGGTCAAAACTGAGCTGATAATAATTTTGGAGTTACTAGGTGATATGCTGAACATTCTGAACGAAAATTGCAGGCTGGAATTGCGGATACCAATTAACATCAACAAAGCAGAAATCAAATCTCTGTGAATGGATGGGACTTTAATATAAAATAGATTGGTTTTCGTTTGTTTTATCAAAATCAGCTAGAAGTGAGTTACTAGGTTCTGCTTTTGGACGGGAGAATGTAAAGCGCTTTGAGTCACTTGAGAAAAAGCGCTATATAAATGTAATTCACTTCACTTCACACTTCACTAAGACTTTTGTTCACTTCCCGTTCTAAATTTGTTCACAATATACTCCATAAAAATACAATAAAAATAAATAAAAATAAATATTAAAGTAAGTTGTTTATTGTTTATTGAATGGATCCCCATTAGCTGACGCCAAGGCGACTGCTAGTCTTCCTGGGGTCCATATAGGAGCATACAAAATAAAAATGCAAAGAATACATGCAATAACAGACATTATACAATGGAAAAATACAACATAAGATAAAAAGCTAGTTAAAACCAGTATTAAAAATTCTCGTCATGTGGGCAGCTGCAATAGGTGTATCTTCAAAGCTGTCTTGAATGACAATTTACTTTGTGAGAGATTAATGTGAGATGACAACCCATTCCAAAATGATGTACATCTATACATGACTGTATGTTTGAGGAGATTGGTCCTGGGAGCAGGAAGTGCCAAATAGCCATTGCTGGCATTCCTAGTGTCATGAATATGTGTGTTAGTTGATTTTAAAAACTGTTTGTAAAAGTAATCTGGTGATTGATCTAAAATGATAGTTCTAAAGAACATAATGAGACTACAATGCATCTTTTGTTCAACAGACAACCAGGACAGGCGTGAATGCATAAATGAAATATTAGTGTGCAAAGAACATTTAAGTACCAGTCTAGCCGCTCTGTTCTGAACAAGTTGCAGTTTGTTCAGGTCAGACTTAGTCGTAGCGGACCATATTATAGGACAGTAATGAAGATGACAGAAAACCAAGGACTGTATGACTTGAGCCATTGTTGAGGATGTCAAGAAGGTGGAGCACCTCCTGACCATGGCTAAACCTCTTCCCATTCTCATTGAAATACCATTAATATGATCGGACCATGACAGTTGACTGTCTAATTGCACACCAATCAATTTTGCTTTTTTGACCTGCTCAATACGTATGTCTGACATTAAAATATGAATCTGTGGGTCATCAACAAGCATATGCCTGGATCCAAAAAGAATGCTTTTTGTTTTGTCAATATTCACAACAAGTTTACTATCATTTACCCAGCGGGACACTCTCTCCAGGTCCTGATTTAAGTTGTTTTCTAGGTCATTTAAGGTAGAGGCAGTACTGTATAGAGTTGTGTCATCTGCATACATAACCATATTGGTGTTTGTTGTAACACAGGGAAGATCATTAGTAAAAATAATAAAAAGTAAAGGACCTAAGCAGCTTCCTTGAGGCACGCCGCAGTAATTGTACTTGCGTTCAGATAGGCTACCATTAAAACACACTCTCTGTGATCTTGCTGATAGATAGCTCAACATCCAAGAAAGTGACATACTATTAAAACCATATTTTCTCAGTTTGGAGATCATTATGTTGTGATCTATGACATCGAATGCCGCACTAAAGTCAATCAGGACAGTACCAACCATCTTCTTGACATCCATTTGTGACAGCCAGTCATCAGTCAGCTGAGCTAGAGCAGTAGATGTTGAGTGACCTTGCCTACAAGCATGCTGGGAACCCGACATCAGTTTGTTGTAGGTAAAGTAATCTTGAATTTGTTTGAAAACAACTTTTTCCATCAATTTACTAAGTTGTATTTCACATAATGAGAATACAATTTAATTATCAATAAATTCAAAATATTTGTGTGAACAGTGAACTATGTGTATATTAATCTTATTTTATTGTATTTTGTTTTGTAATTTTTATTTTTAAATTATTTTTTTTGGGGGGGAGTGGGTTTCTCAGTACCTGTATTATGATTTTTCTATCAAATAAATAAATAAATATTATATATATATATATATATATATATATTAGGGCTGCAACAAGTAATCGATTAAATCGACTAAAATCGATTATAAAAATAGTTGGCAATTAATTTAGTCATTGATTTGTTGGATCTATGCTATGTGCATACGCAGAGGCAATTTTTTATTATTATTTTTTATTTTTATTATTATTATTTTTTATTTTTTTTATAAACCTTTATTTATAAACTGCAACATGTACAAACAGCTGAGAAACAATAATCAAAATAAGTATGGTGCCAGTATGCTGTTTTTTTCCAATGAAATACCGGAAAGGATAGAAATGTAGTTTGTCTCTTTTATCCGATTATTAATCGATTAATCGAAGTAATAATCGACAGATTAATCGATTATCAAATTAATCGTTAGTTGCAGCCCTAATATATATATATATATATATATATATATATATATATATATATATATATATATATATATATATAAATATAATATTTTAAATATTTAGAAATATTTTTGAATTTGAATAGTTTCTTAAAGTGGATCATTTTAGTACCTCACACTCACATTTTAACAGCTACACCATGCTAGGTTAGCCTATTTATTGAAGAAATACAACATGATCAAACTCAACAGTTTCCACATCTGTAGCTGATAGTTAGCTCCAGGCTTTTAAGATGTGTAGCGAAGCCTACAGCACGCGAGGGAGACGATTGATTTTACACAGGGACAGGAACTGTTCGAATCATTAAAAAAGTCCATTTTGCAAAACAGCGGGTTTTTAAGGGTCAAATATTACCTGGTGAGTCCAATTGGTCAGCGCCTGGTCAGCCATGTAAGCGGGCGCACTCACTGAAAGAAGCGTCTCGCTGTGTCCAATCAGCTTGTTAGTAGACATGCATCAGTAACGAGCGGAACCACTTCTCTGTTTGTCTTTGTGTGTGTGGACTGTGGCTAAGTGTGCACTCCTAAAAAAAGGGAGCGGGGACACCGTTTGAATACAAGCGTTCTTTCATTGTGTGTGTGTGTGTGTGTTGTCCCTTTCCACCAACATTGACCACCGCCATCCTCTTCTTCGTCTTCTTGGTGGCGTGCAGAGCTTCCCATGGCGAGGCTGACCCCGTCCAGAGTGACCAAAATGGAGGGCTCCAACGTGCAGCTGTCCTGTGTGACCTCGGGGGTGCCCTCACCGGACCTCATCTGGAACATGGCGCTGGCTACCAACTACGAGGTCACATCTCACACACACACACACAGATGAAAAACACCATATTGCTAAAAGTATTTGGCCACCTGCCTTTACTCACATATGAACTTGAGGTGCCATCCCATGGAATTGTCCAAAATGTTTTGGTATCCTGGAGCATTCAAAGTTCCTTTCACTGGAACTAAGGGGCCAAGCCCAACTCCTGAAAAACCAACCCCACACCATAATTCCTCCCCCACCAAATTTCACACTCCGCACAATGCAGTCCGAAATGTAGCGTTCTCCTGGCAACCTCCAAACCCGTGACCGCCCTTGACTTTTTACTTGTTAATGGACTAAGGCTGTAACGGTAAACGGTATAATGATCATTTGCGATAAAATTCCCGACTGTTAGTAATACCGTTTAATTTGTTATTTACCGAAAAACCGTCATTTAATAATACATTTTAGGCAACACGAAGTCAGACACATGCGGTGTTTGGCTTGATGATCATGGCGGATTAACTACACGGACTTTGCTGCGGAGATTTCCCCTCGGAGTAAACGGAGCCCAGCCCAGCACTTGGTTTAACGTAATTTCCCGCCGTGCGTTTAAGAGCGCACTGCTGTGTTTAGATGGAGACAGGTGTGGACAATATTGGAGACACTTGTCCCCACACTAAAAGTATACAGCAAAGGAGAAAACTATTTCACACTTGACTGCGAACCGATCCGGTGAGAGCTGAAGATCTTGGCCAGATGAGGACCACATCATCTGCAAAAAGCAGAGACCTAATCCTGCAGCCACCAAACCCTAACCCTCAACGCCCTGACTGCGCCTAGAAATTATAATTATTATAATGTAATATACAAACCCTGTTTCCATATGAGTTGGGAAATTGTGCTAGATGTAAATATAAATGGAATACAATGATTTGCAAATCCTTTTCAACCCATATTCAATTGAATGCACTACAAAGACAAGATATTTGATGTTCAAACTCATAAACTTAAGTTTTTTTTTTGCAAATAATAATTAACTTAGAATTTCATGGCTGCAACACGTGCCAAAGTAGTTGGGAAGGGGCATGTTCACCACTGTGTTACATGGCCTCTCCTTTTAACAACACTCAGTAAATGTTTAGGAACTGAGGAGACACATTTTTGAAGCTTCTCAGGTGGAATTCTTTCCCATTCTTGCTTGATGTACAGCTTAAGTTGTTCAACAGTCCGGGGGTCTCCGTTGTGGTATTTTAGGCTTCATAATGCACCACACATTTTCAATGGGAGACAGGTCTGGACTACAGGCAGGCCAGTCTAGTACCCGCACTCTTTTACTATGAAGCCACGTTGATGTAACACGTGGCTTGGCATTGTCTTGCTGAAATAAGCAGGGGCGTCCATGGTAACGTTGCTTGGATGGCAACATATGTTGCTCCAAAACCTGTATGTATCTTTCAGCATTAATGGCGCCTTCACAGATGTGTAAGTTACCCATGTCTTGGGCACTAATACACCCCCATACCATCACAGATGCTGGCTTTTCAACTTTGCGCCTATAACAATCCGGATGGTTCTTTTCCTCTTTGGTCCGGAGGACACGACGTCCACAGTTTCCAAAAACAATTTGAAATGTGGACTCGTCAGACCACAGAACACTTTTCCATTTTGTATCAGTCCATTTTAGATGAGGTCAGGCCCAGCGAAGCCGACAGCGTTTCTGGGTGTTGTTGATAAACGGTTTTTGCCTTGCATAGGAGAGTTTTAACTTGCACTTACAGATGTAGCGACCAACTGTAGTTACTGACAGTGGGTTTCTGAAGTGTTCCTGAGCCCATGTGGTGATATCCTTTACACACTGATGTCGCTTGTAGATGCAGTACAGCCTGAGGGAACGAAGGTCACGGGCTTAGCTGCTTACGTGCAGTGATTTCTCCAGATTCTCTGAACCCTTTGATGATATTACGGACCGTAGATGGTGAAATCCCTAAATTCCTTGCAATAGCTGGTTGAGAAAGGTTTTTTTTAAACAATTTGCTCACGCATTTGTTGACAAAGTGGTGACCCTCACCCCATCCTTGTTTGTGAATGACTGAGCATTTCATGGAATCTACTTTTATACCCAATCATGGCACCCACCTGTTCCCAATTTGCCCGCACACCTGTGGGATGTTCCAAATAAGTGTTTGATGAGCATTCCTCAACTTTATCAGTATTTATTGCCACCTTTCCTAACTTCTTTGTCACGTGTTGCTGGCATCAAATTCTAAAGTGAATGATTATTTGCAAAAAAAAAAAAAAGTTTATCAGTTTGAACATCAAATATGTTGTCTTTGTAGCATATTCAACTGAATATGGGTTGAAAATTATTCGCAAATCATTGTATTCCGTTTATATTTACATCTAACACAATTTCCCAACTCATATGGAAACGGGGTTTGTAGATAATATAGACATTTACATCATGTGTTGCCTTTGACTTATATAAGGCTTTTATTTTTTTGCCGTTTTTTTGGTCCAAAATGATTCTTTCAACATTTTGGGTCGCCGACCCCTGATCTAGCTGCTGATTCAGAATGTATTTCTTCTCTCAGATCGAGACGTCGGGTGAGACTTCCGTGCTGCGACTGTCCAACTTGTCGTCGTTGGACCATAACAGCAGGATCAGTTGCACGGCAGAGAACATTGTCGGCGAGCAGGAGTCCTCTGTAGTGTTGGACATTCTATGTAGGTTTTCGCCCTATGTGCTCAATCCAATTAGATCAAAGGCTTCCAGGCGGAGCTAGAAAAGGACAGGCTTTCTGTTTCACTTCTTGTGTTAACTTTTTTTTTTTTTCCTTTTATTTCCTCAGTCCCTCCAAATATCACCAAACTGAGTGACGCCGTCAACGACCACCACTGGTGCATTCCCTTTAGTGTCGCAGGTAAGATGAACATTTGATGGTTGACTAAGCATCTTTATGACTGTACGTCTTTTCAAGGGACAGTGCAATAGGGACTAGACTCGGATGGATTCGAGAGTAGTCCGTGTCCAGCTCTAAAGCAGTTTAGATCTACTCAGAGGCCTTTGTGGTTAGAGTGTCCGCCCTGAGATCGGTAGGTCGTGAGTTCAAACCCTGGCCGAGTCATACCAAAGACTCTAAAAATGAGACCCGTTACCTCCCTGCTTGGCACTCAGCATCAAGGGTTGGAATTGGGAGTTAAATCACCAACAATGATTCCCGGGCGCGGCACCGCTGCTGCCCACTGCTCCCCTCACCTCCCAGGGGGTGATCAAGGGGATGGGTCAAATGCAGAGGACAAATTTCACCACACCTAGAGTGTGTGACAATCATTGGTACTTTAACTTACTTACTCTCCACCAGCGTTCTGATAATTACTTCACTGCAAAAACTGAAATCTAAGTAGTATTAAATATCTCAAATAAGGGTGATATTAGCTTGTTTTCTGTCTGATAAGATAATTCTTCTCACTAAGCAGATTTTATGTTAGAGTGTTTTACTTGTTTTAAGGGTCCATCCATCCATCCATCTTCTTCCGCTTATCCGAGGTCGGGTCGCGGGTGCAGCAGCCTAAGCAGGGAAGCCCAGACTTCCCTCTCCCCAAGCCACTTTGTCCAGCTCTTCCTGTGGGACCCCGAGGCGTTCCCAGGCCAGCCGGGAGACATAGTCTTCCCAACGTGTCCTGGGTCTTCCCCGCGGCCTCCTAGGGAGGCGTTCGGGTGGCATCCTGACCAGATGCCCGAACCACCTCATCTGGCTCCTCTCGATGTGGAGGAGCAGCGGCTTTACTTTGAGCTCCCCCCGGATGGCAGTTTTAAGGGTTTTGGTCCTAAATTGTATAAGACCGGGCTTGCTGTGGAACGCTCTCCCTGACCACCTGAGGGTACCACAGACTGTGGATGCTTTTTAAAAAGACTTAAAAGCCCTTCTTTTTAAAAAAGCCTCTTTTTTTTTTAGATATAGGCGTACTAGTTATAGCTATTTGGCTGTTCTAGTTTTTATCTTTATTTATTTATTTGGACTCTTACTGTTATGCTGGATCCACTATGGACTGGACTCTCACAATATTATGTTAGACCCACTCGACATCCATTGCATTCGGTCTCCCTAGAGGGGGGGGGGGTTACCCACATATGCGGTCCTCTCCAAGGTTTCTCATAGTCATTCACATCGACGTCCCACTGGGGTGAGTTTTTCCTTGCCCTTATGTGGGCTATACCGAGGATGTCGTTGTGGCTTGTGCAGCCCTTTGAGACACTTGTGATTTAGGGCTATATAAATAAACATTGATTGATTGATTGATTGATTGATTTATCATCTTATTTATTTTTTATACACTGTAGCACTTTGAGATTGTTTACTCAATATAAAGTGCTTTTTACAAATAAAATCTATTATTAATCTATTATTAATCTATTAAATGATCTCAGTAAGATATTACAGCTTGTTGCTGAGATATGATGACCTATATTGAGTAAAACATGCTGGAAACCAGAATATCAACTGTTGCAAAGCTGTGTCATTAACACTCACAAGAATAAAAAATACTTTTTTAAAGTAATAATTTCTTACTTCAAGCATGAAAAAACTCTACTGCCATCTGGCAGCTAAAGTCGATAGTGCACCCTCTCTAATTCGTCACGTTACATGTCTCAGGTAAACCGCGATGAATGGGGCCATGTAAACCCATTCCTACTGCAACACGTTCCACAAAACTTCCATGGGCCACAGAACAATCCGTTACATTTAGATTTTTTTTAGCAAGTTTACTTAATTAAAGTGAGTACACCCCTCAAATTTCAGAAAGCATTTTTATGACGGCGTGTCTTGCTGAGGGACAATACTATACTTTAGAGTAGTCAGTGTACAGCTAGTCGCGCTGTATAGGCTCTGCCGCTCCCAGTCTGTGGAACGCTCTCCCTGACCACCTGAGGGCACCACAGACTGTGGATGCTTTTAAAAAAGGCTTAAAAGCCCTTCTTTTTAAAAAAGCTTTCTTTTTTTTTTTTTAGATATAGGCATACTAGTTATAGCTATTTGGCTGTTCTAGTTTTTATCTTTATTTATTTACTTATCATCTTATTTATCTATTTATTTTTAATTTTTTATACACTGTAGCACTTTGAGATTGTTTACTCGATATAAAGTGCTTTTTGCAAATAAAATCTATTATTAATCTATTAAATGATCTCAGTAAGATATTACAGCTTGTTGCTGAGATTTGATGACCTATATTGAGTAAAACATGCTTGAAACTAGAATATCAACTGATGCAAAGCTGTGTCATTAACACTCACAAGTATAAAACTACTTTTTTTAAAGTAATAATTTCTTACTTCAAGCATGAAAAAACTCTACTGCCATCTGGCAGCTAAAGTCGATAGTGCACCCCTCTAATTCGTCACGTTACATGTCTCAGGTAAACCGCGATGAATGGGGCCATGTAAATCCACTACCCACAAAACTTCCATGGGCCACAGAACAATCCGTTACATTTAGATTTTTTTAGCAAGTTTACGCAGAAAGTACCGTGTTTAATAAAAGTGAGTACACCCCTCAAATTTCAGAAAGCATTTTTATGACGGCGTGTCTTGTCGAGGGACAATACTATACTTTAGAGCAGTCAGTGTACAGCTCGTCGCGCTGTATAGATTCACTAGCCACTGAAAATGCGTCGACCCACTGTTGTCTAAATATTTGGGAACTCAAGTGAGTACCAGGGTGAATGTATTTTGCGTACAAGTCAAATATGGTGGCAGTGTCTTTGTCTGAGGCTGCATGAGTGCTGCTGGCACTGGGGAAGCCGAGGTTCATTGGAAGGAAACATGAATTCCAACATGTACTCATTCATATTCTGTTGGCATTGGGGTTAAGTGGGGCAGTGACCAATCAGATCCAGCTGATGAAACTCAGGTGAATATAAGCTTGCTATTTGTAAGGCATTAGTGTGCACTACTGCCACCTATAGGACTGGAGAGGAACTTATTTGCCCAACATATATACTACATGACATGTTGGGCAAACGGATTTCCCTCATGGTGTTTTCTGTGCAAGGTTACGTTTCTGTACTTGACTCCAATAAAGTACACTGCAAAAAGTCAGTGTTCAAAAACAAGAAAAAAAAATACAAAAATGAGGGGTATTTTATTTGAAATAAACAAAATGATCTGCCAATAGAACAAGAACATTTGGCTTGTCAAGACTTTCCAAAACAAGTAAAATTAGCTAACCTCAATGAACCCAAAAATACCTTAAAATAAGTATATTGTCACTAATAACAAGTGCACTTTTCTTGGTAGAAAAAAAAGAGACCTTTTTTCTCAATATGTTGAAAAATATTCTTAAATTAAGTAAATGCTAGTGCCATTATCTTGACATAATGATATGCGTTCGGCATTACATTTCCTGAAACCAGCAAACTTATACTAAAAACTAGAGATGTCCGATAATATCGGCCTGCAGATACTATCGACCGATAAATGCGTTAAAATGTAATATCGGAAATTATCGGTATCGGTATCATTTTTCTTTTTTTTTTTCTTTTTAATTAAATCAACATAAAAAACACAAGATACACTTACAATTAGTGCACCAACCCAAAAAACCTCCCTCCCCCATTTATGCTCATTTACACAAAAGGGTTGTTTCTTTCTGTTATTAATATTCTGGTTCCTACATTATATATCAATATATATCAATACAGTCTGCAAGGGATACAGTCCGTAAGCACACATGATTGTGCGTGCTGCTGGTCCACTAATAGTACTAACCTTTAACAGTTAATTTTACTCATTTTCATTCATTACTAGTTTCTATGTAACTGTTTTTATATTGTTTTACTTTCTTTTTTATTCAAGAAAATGTTTTTAATTTATTTATCTTTTTTTTTTTTTTTTTTAAAGTACCTTATCTTCACCATACCTGGTTGTCCAAATTAGGCATAATAATGTGTTAATTCCACGACTGTATATATTGCTTGATATCGGTATCGGTTGATATCGGTATCGGTAATTAAAGAGTTGGACAATATCGGATATCGGCAAAAAGCCATTATCGGACATCCCTACTAAAAACTAATTTATTGTTCTTAATGGAAAGACAACAAGGCAACCGCTTGTTACTCTCGGGGTTTCCTAGCCGCTCAGGCAAATAATATTGTGTAAAAATGCAGTTTTCCATCAATAACATGACATCATCATGCCAAGTGCGTGCTCTTTCAGTCAATTAGTGCGCATATATACAGCCCGGCCCCCGGCCAACATTTTTTTAAATTGTAATTTTGAAGAATTTATCTGAATGTGCATGAACTATTTCTGTTCAAAATGGTTATAAATGTCACATGTTAAATGTTTAAATATTCAGTTTACTGTACTGTGCCAACAGTACTACTTTATGAGTACGTATTTTCTATTGTTTCATTGAAAATAAAACAGCAAAGTCCATTTGGCTGTCATCTGTTTTAATTATGGGACACAGTTTTGTCAAAATCATGTTTGTTTTTTTCATGCTTGAAATAAGAAATTATTACTTTGAAAAAGTAGTTTTATACTTGTGAGTGTTAAAGACACAGCTTTGCAACAGTTGATATTCTAGTTTCAAGCATGTTTTACTCAATATAGGTCATCAAATCTTAGCAACAAGCTGTAATATCTTACTGAGATCATTTAGGACCAAAACCCTTAAAACAAGTAAAACACTCTAACATAAAATCTGCTTAGTGAGAATAATTATCTTATCAGACAGAAAATAAGCAAATATCACCCTTTTTTGAGATACTCAATCTTACTTACATTTTCAGTTTTTGCAGTGTATGTAAGTGACGCAAGACTGAGAGTCTTTCATGTATGTCCCAGGCAACCCGGAACCTGAGATCCAGTGGTTTCTGAATGACAAAGCAGTGACTGAGGGCAAGTTCATCAAGACCTTGATCCACGACGTCACCGAGCGAGAGTATCACGGTTGTCTGCAGCTGGACAGTCCTACGCACCTCAACAACGGCCTCTACACGCTTGTGGCCAAAAACAAATATGGAACAGACCAGAAGCGCTTAGAGGCCCACTTCATGCGCAGACCCTGGGACGGTGAGGAGTCACACTTTACAGGTCAATATGGCACACAATGTCACACAATTCTGCACAAATCAAACGTGTTCTTGTTGTTTTTGCCAATAAGTGTTCATGGAATTTAAAGACAAAAACAATTATTTTGTATCTATTATTGTTTTGTGTGAAGGAACGGAGAAAGAATCATACTACTACGGTGAGTAAATTCTACGTCCTTTGATTAAATATCAATGTCTGCCAGTGCATAGAAGTATCAGGCCACACAAAAACCCAACATAAATAACCCTAGATAGAGCATGGAGTCAAAATATTGTGCGAAACAACTTTTTAGTAATTGTATGTGGTTAGGAAATGGAAAAGGAAAGATAAGAAAAAAAATTGCGAGTACCGTATTTTTTGGAGTATAAGTCGCACCGGAGTATCAGAATCAGAATCAGAATCAGAATCAGCTTTATTGTCATTACGCAAGGTAACGAGATTGAGGCCATTCCATACAGTGCGATGTGTGCATGCTAGAAAAACAATGTGCAAATATATAAAAATTAAAAAAATGTAGAAGTGCAATGAATATGGTGTGAAATGAATATATACATGAAAAAACAAAACAAAAACAGGGTGGTTGGTGGAATGGGTTATTGCACCGAAGAGAAGGCAGTTATGAGGGACAATGTATAAGTTGCACCTGCCGAAAATGCATAATAAAGAAGGAAAAAAACATATATAAATCGCACTGGAGCCCGGCCAAACTATATTAAAAACTGCGACTTATAGTCCGAAAAATACGGTAATTACAATTTGTTATTTTAATTACAAAATGTAATTTTAAGAAAATAGTTAGACAAGAATAAAGTTTTAATGTTTTAAGAAAAAACTAATATATCACTAGAATATTTTACATGAATATGGTTGGAATATTTTGACAAAAACGTTTAATTTTACGATGATAAAAATGTAAAATATAAGGGAAAAAAAGTTTTTCTAGCCCATATTAGGAAAAAAAAAGTTATTTAGT
This sequence comes from Nerophis lumbriciformis, assembly GCF_033978685.3. Classification (NCBI taxonomy): domain Eukaryota; kingdom Metazoa; phylum Chordata; class Actinopteri; order Syngnathiformes; family Syngnathidae; genus Nerophis; species Nerophis lumbriciformis. The sequence continues at coordinate 17,347,643 of NC_084580.2, forward strand.
AGGGATGTCCGATAATGGCTTTTTGCCGATCTCCGATATTCCGATATTGTCCAACTCTTAATTACCTATACCGATATCAACAGATACCGATATATACAGTCGTGGAATCAACACATCATTATGCCTAATTTGGACAACCAGGTATGGTGAAGATAAGGTCCTTTTTAAGAAAAATTATAAAATAAAGTAAGATAAAAAAAAATTAAAAACATTTAAAACAATATAAAAACAGTTACATAGAAACTAGTAATGAATGAAAATGAGTAAAATGAACTGTTAAAGGTTAGTACTATTAGTGGACCAGCAGCACGCACAATCATGTGTGCTTACGGACTGTATCCCTTGCAGACTGTATTGATATATATTGATATATAATGTAGGAACCAGAATGTTAATAACAGAAAGAAACAACCCTTTTGTGTGAATTAGTGTGAATGAGGGGAGGGAGGTTTTTTGGGTTGGTGCACTAATTGTAAGTGTATCTTGTGTTTTTTATGTTGATTTAATAAAAAACAAAAAACAAACAAGAAAAAACCCGACACCGATAATAAAAAAACTGATACCGATAATTTCCGATATTACATTTTAAAGCATTTATTGGCCGATAATATCGGCCTGACGATTTTATCTGACATCTCTATTATTTAGTAATAAAGCGTTATTAATATCATAAGAAAAAACATAAAAATAACATTGTATGGGGTGGAAAAAAAAAATCACAAGAGGTAATGTCTACCCCCCCAAAATTTTTTTAAAGACTTTTTACTATTAAGTTGTAACATTATGAGGAAAAAACATGTAATTTTACAAGAACACAGTTGTAATACTATGAGAATTTGTTCTTACAACAATTAAAATAAACATTCTGAGAAAATAATTATTTACGGGGTATTCAAGGATAAAATAATAATAAAATAATACATTTACAAACATTATACTGTAAGGAAAAAAAAAACAATTTTACTCGAAAAAAGTTATAGAATAAAATTTTTAAGTGAAAAATATGACTTTGTAACCTTAAAACTGTAACCTTGTTATTTCATAATAGGACAACTTTTCCTTGAAATCGTTGTTGTATTTTTTTACTCAAACTTACTTATTTATTAAGAACAAAAGTTATAATTTATTCTTGCAGTTTTACACCTTTTACCTTGTTTTTTCACGTTTTTAAATCCCCCCGCCCCAATTTTAATTTTTTTTTATATTTTCGTAAAAATAATTGTTTTCATCAGTAATTGCAAGTTAGCACGCCTCTCTCCCTGTTTTTGTCTCACAAGTTGCTGAGGTTGCGTTGCATATTTACACCTTCTTGCAGCTAGGATTACACTAGCCTTTCCTGCATAATTGTCCAACCCTGATATTGTTGTGTTTGCATGTCAGTACGAGGTGGCGTCGTGTTTCTGTGGGTCAGTTCATTTATGGAGCTCAGACATTATGCATGATAGTGCTATGATTTGTAAGATGCATGTCAAAGAAAAATGTTGACTTTTTTGCAGTCTAATTTGTCTTTCTCTCTCTCTTTCTCTCTCTCGCCGCTTGTTAACACCACCTTCTCTTGGCTGCAGACTCCCCCATAGGTACCGCTATTATGTTTTTTCGGTTAAGCTTTATTAGTAGACTGAACACTTTATTTTGCCTTAAGATAATAATGGTCGATTGATTTAAAAATATGATAATGGTTTTATTTCCTTTGCACATGCTTAATAAAAATCACATTAAAGGAACATCACATGATTACTGTTGCACAATTCAGCATGTCTGAAAAGGAGCAGGGAGATGTTGAATCGGACCCGGCAACTAGTTATAGTTGGTTCACTTCCTGTGTTAAAATGTCACCATATTTCAAAAGGGAGAGAAAATAATGGATAATGTCTAGCAATATGATTTGATTTGATTTTTATTAAGGATCCCCATTAGCTGGTTGCCACAACAACCCACTAGTCTTCCTGGGGTCCACAAACTCAATACAATTACAAGTACCGTATTTTTCGGAGTATAAGTCGCACCGGAGTATAAGTCGAACCTGCCGAAAATGCATAATAAAGAAGGAAAAAAACCTATATACCGTATTTTCCGCACCATAAGGCGCCCTGGGTTAAAAGCCGCGCCTTCAATGAACGGCATATTTCAAAACTTTGTCCACCTATAAGCCGCCCGGTGTTGTAAGCCGCATCTAACTGCGCTAAAGGAATGTCAAAAAAACAGTCAGATAGGTCAGTCAAACTTTAATAATATATTAAAAACCAGCGTTCTAACAACTCTGTTCACTCCCAAAATGTACGCAAATGTGCAATCACAAACATACGTATATCAACATGGACAGAGCTGCGTGAAAAAAGCCACCCGGCCTCTTCGCGTAAACTTAAACTTACCTTAACCACTCGCTCATCTTTTCTTCATCCATCCCTTCGAGTTAGCTTTTATGATGACGCCGGCTGGAAAGGTCTCTTTTGGCAAGGTCTTCCTTTTGAATATCATCATGGGTGGAAGTTTCTGGCCATTAGCATGGCAAGCTAGAACCACAGTGAAGGATGACTTCTCATTCCCTGTGGTGCGAATATTCACCGTACGTGCTCCCGTTGTATCCACAGTGCGTTTCACAGGAATATCAGTTGCTGCGAAATAGTAATCCGTGTGCGGATGGAGAGATTGCGTCTTTTCATGAACCGGATCCCTGACGCTTAGTAGGAGCCATTTTGTGGTCTTTACAGATGTAAACACACAAAGGAAATGAAACGTACGGTATATCCGCGCGCTTTTTCTTCTTCTACGCGGGCGGGTGGTTGCTTACAGTAGAAGAAGAAGCGCTTCCTGTTCTATGGGGGCGGGTGCTTACCTTGGCGGTTGCTTGCGTAGAAGAAGAAGCGCTTCCTGTTCTACCGGGAAAAAAGATGGCGGCTGTTTACCGAAGTTGCGAGATCGAAACTTTATGAAAATGAATCGTAATATTAATCCATATATAAAGCGCACCGGGTTAAAAGCCGCACTGTCAGCTTTTGAGTAAATTTGTGGTTTTTAGGTGCGGCTAATAGTGCGGAAAATACGGTAAGTCGCACTGGAGCCCGGCCAAACTATAAAAAAAACTGCGACTTATAGTCCGAAAAATACGGTAAAAACATATAATTATCACTACCGTATTTTCCGCACTATAAGGCGCACCTAAAAACCTCCAATTTTCTCAAAAGCTGACAGTGCGCCTTATAATCCGGTGCGCCTTATATATGGACCAATATTGAGCCACAACAGGTCTCGCAACGTTTGATTTACTGTAGCGTCTATTCTATGCGCCTTATAATGCGGTGCGCCTTATATATGAACAAAGTTTTAAAATAGGCCATTCATTGAAGGTGCGCCTAATAATCCGGTGCGCCTTATAGTGCGGAAAATACGGTACACGAATACAGAAACAAATAAAAGCATCAATAAGAAAACAAGCAAACAATTTACAGTCGCAGAATAATAATTACCATATAAATATAACTACATAATACAAAAACAAACAAAAATCATCAATAAACAAACTAATTTACAGACTCAGATAAAATATTACTTTCCTTTTAAAAACCTGTTTACTCTTCTGCTCCAATATGGAGATAGCTTATGCAATGATTATTGTGTTTAAAATTGTTTTAAAAAAAGAAATACATGTAATGAAATATATTTGAATTAATAGAATATGAAATAAAATGTAATACGTACATTTTAAAATGTCTATAAGTTTGCATGTTGTCGAGGTACATTGAATCTGAGCATTATTTATTTAGGGCTGCAGCTATCGAATATTTTAGTCGATATATTGTAGCCTAATGCATATTTTAGGCAAAATAGTTTAAATAAAGAAATATTTTTCTGCTTTCCATAACCTTCATATTTTTTTTCTAATGAATGCACATCATCAATATTGCACTTTTAACATGTGTGCATTAATAATAATGATTGAAAAAAAAAAAAAAAAAAGTACTCTCCTCTCCTTATTTGCTACCAAAATGATCACGGCACCTACACACCACGGTTCTCAGGTGCACTCTATTGCAGCGGCCGTGCGGAAACTATGTCCATGTATTTAAAGTTCCCAGCACTCTAGATTTTATAAATTGTTATTACAAACCCCGTTTCCATATGAGTTGGGAAATTGTGTTAGATGTAAATATAAACGGAATACAATGATTTGCAAATCCTTTTCAACCCATATTCAGTTGAATATGCTACAAAGACAACATATTTGATGTTCAAACTCATAAACTTTATTTTTTTTTGCAAATAATAATTAACTTAGAATTTCATGGCTGCAACACGTGCCAAAGTAGTTGGGAAAGGGCATGTTCACCACTGTGTTACATGGCCTTTTCTTTTAACAACACTCAGTAAACGTTTGGGAACTGAGAAGACACATTTTTTAAGCTTCTCAGGTGGAATTCTTTCCCATTCTTGCTTGATGTACAGCTTAAGTTGTTCAACAGTCCGGGGGTCTCCGTTGTGGTATTTTAGGCTTCATAATGCGCCACACATTTTCAATGGGAGACAGGTCTGGACTACAGGCAGGCCAGTCTAGTACCCACACTCTTTTACTATGAAGCCACGTTGATGTAACACGTGGCTTGGCATTGTCTTGCTGAAATAAGCAGGGGCGTCCATGGTAACGTTGCTTGGATGGCAACATATGTTGCTCCAAAACCTGTGTGTACCTTTCAGCATTAATGACGCCTTCACAGATGTGTAAGTTGCCCATGTCTTGGGCACTAATACACCCCCATACCATCACAGATGCTGGCTTTTCAACTTTGCGTCTATAACAATCCGGATGGTTCTTTTCCTCTTTGGTCCGGAGGACACAACGTCCACAGTTTCCAAAAACAATTTGAAATGTGGACTCGTCAGACCACAGAACACTTTTCCACTTTGCATCAGTCCATCTTAGATGACCTCAGGCCCAGCGAAGCCGACAGCGTTTCTGGGTGTTGTTGATAAACGGTTTTCGCCTTGCATAGGAGAGTTTTAACTTGCTCTTACAGATTTAGCGACCAACTGTAGTTACTGACAGTGGGTTTCTGAAGTGTTACTGAGCCCATGTGGTGATATCCTTTACACACTGATGTCGCTTGTTGATGCAGTACAGCCTGAGGGATCGAAGGTCACGGGCTTAGCTGCTTACGTGCAGTGATTTCTCCAGATTCTCTGAACCCTTTGATGATATTACGGACCGTAGATGGTGAAATCCCTAAATTCCTTGCAATAGCTGCTTGAGAAAGGTTTTTCTTAAACTGTTCAACAATTTGCTCACGCATGTGTTGACAAAGTGGTGACCCTCGCCCCATCCTTGTTTGTGAATGACTGAGCATTTCATGGAATCTACTTTTATACCCAATCATGGCACCCACCTGTTCCCAATTGGCCTGTTCACCTGTGGGATGTTCCAAATAAGTGTTTGATGAGCATTCCTCAACTTTATCAGTATTTATTGCCACCTTTCCCAACTTCTTTGTCACGTGTTGCTGGCATCAAATTCTAAAGTTAATGATTATTTGCAAAAAAAAAAAAAAAATGTTTATCAGTTTGAACATCAAATATGTTGTCTTTGTAGCATATTCAACTGAATGTGGGTTGAAAATGATTTGCAAATCATTGTATTCCGTTTATATTTACATCTAACACAATTTCCCAACTCATATGGAAACGGGGTTTGTAATTACACTAGAACGATTAATCCAAGCAACAGAATATAAATATATATTTTTTAAACTGTATTAATCAATATAATCGAGTAATTGTTGCAGCCCAGATAATGTTTGTAAATGTATACATTGCATACTGCATGAGTCTTTATGACCCCTTATTTGTTTCTGCATCCACAGATGGGCCGACTGCAAACCCACCAGAGGACACAGTCGCTGTAAGTCCCCATGTCCGCTTCCTTCCCCCCCCCATGACCTCCATCAATTTGCAGCGGACATAATCAACATTCAGTTCAGCCCGTCCACTTGACAAAAAGAAAGATCTTATCCGTGAAGCTCTTGTTGGCGGCTGATGTGACTTCAATGGCGTTTTATCACATCCTTGCAGGTGTACGTCGTGGTGGGCATCGCCGCCGTCGCCTTCTCCGGTATCCTGCTCATGTTGGTGATCCTCAAGTTTGGCGGGAACTCCAAGTTCGGCATCAAAGGTAAGAGTGCGCTCGAGACGAAAGGATGGAATCATTTCACCCGGGATTATGGATGGATTCATGAAGACGGAATCTTTCCACAGTTTGACACTCACGTGTACAGTGGAACCTCTTAAGTTTAATAAGCACGCAGATGAACAATTCACAGTTTGAAAATATGCCTTTAAAGTTGCGCAAATCATCTTCCTATACATTAGAATAGAATAGAATATAATAGAATGGACTTTATGTGCATATAACGAGATTAAGGACTCTAACTTAAGGTGCGGTAGTGGGAACAAATATGGGACAAAAATAAATGATACAATAATAAAGATAAAATTAAGAATTGAAATAAACAGACTACTATAAAATTAAAATAATAAGCAATCCTGTACAATATACAAAACACTATACAAAATACCGTACAATATACAGAGCAAGACAAGAGTAGCAATGGAACGTTTGTAGATCAAAATGTAAAAGAATATGCAATTTAATTATAATAAAGTTTTGATTACGAAAAAAAACTCATTTCATTTTTATTTATCTCCTTCATTGATGTGCATCTTTGATAGACAATTATACCACAATTATTCAGTTATACATTTACACACCAATGCCTGAGAAGGAGCAGGATGAAGAAAAAATCTTATATTTTCCTGCCCCCTTCAACATAATACGTAGTCTTAATGATTTATAAACCAACGATTACATCCAAATATAACGAAAACAACAAAAAAAAACACACAAAAAAAAAACACAAGTGCAAAACTTCATGAAGTACAAACCGAACAAAAAAAAACGAAAGAAGTAATATACACCTCACGGGATGATACAAAACAAATACAAAACCAGGCAAAAAATAAGTAAAATAATAAATATAAAGCAAAATGTAAACACTTACGGCTGTTTTAATCACGAGAAAAATGTAATAATTTGTAATTACGAGGGAAAAAGGAGGAATTTTACCAAATCGGAGTAAAATTAATGTTGTAACTATGAGAAAAAAAAAAACAGACCTTTTGCAAGAATAAATGCACACTATGAGAAAGAAGTTTATCAGAATAAACTTGTAATATAAGACTGTGAGGAGGCGTGGCCTGCAGGCCTGCAGCGAGGCGGGGTGTGCCGGGGCCGGCTCCGAGATCGGCGACAGGTGCGTAGATGGCCCACCTGGGCGCAGTTGTCTACAAAAGGGCAGCAGCCGAGAAGGACGAGGTTGGTGGAAGCGAGGAGGAACGCGAGTGACAGGGAGAAAAGACAACACCAGACAATTGCTGAAAAGCCTACAAATATTGCAAAATAAACACCATTGTAAACCTGAGCCGGAGGGCGTGTGGCCGTGGTCTGTCGGCCCAAGAAAAACCCAGCACAGAGAACTTCACAAGTGAGACAAGCCGACAGACCACGGCCACACGCCCTCCGGCTCAGGTTTACAATGGTGTTTATTTTGCAATATTTGTAGGCTTTTTAGCAATTGTCTCGCGTTGTCTTTTCTCCCTGTCACTCGCGTTCCTCCTCGCTTCCACCAACCTCGTCCTTCTCGGCTGCTGCCCTTTTGTAGAGTGACAAGTGATCAGAAAACTGCGTCCAGGTGGGCCATCTACGCAACTGTCGCCGATCTCGGAGCCGGCCCCGGCTCACCCCGCCTCGCTGCAGGCCTGCAGGCCACGCCTCCTCACAGTCTTATATTACAAGTTTATTCTGATAAACTTCTTTCTCATAGTGTGCATTTATTCTTGCAAAAGGTCTGTTTTTTTTCTCATAGTTACAACATTAATTTTACTCCGATTTGGTAAAATTCCTCCTTTTTCCCTCGTAATTACAAATTATTACATTTTTCTCGTGATTAAAACAGCCGTAAGTGTTTACATTTTGCTTTATATTTATTATTTTACTTATTTTTTGCCTGGTTTTGTATTTGTTTTGTATCATCCCGTGAGGTGTATATTACTTCTTTTGTTTTTTTTTGTTCGGTTTGTACTTAAAGAAGTTTTGCACTTGTGTTTTTTTTTGTGTGTTTTTTTTGTTGTTTTCGTTATATTTGGATGTAATCGTTGGTTTATAAATTTCATAAAAAAACAAAACAAAACTGTGAAGTTAAATTTGAAGTACCACTGATAGTCACACACACACTAGGTGTGGGGAAATTACCCTCTGCGTTTGACCCATCCCCTTGTTCCACCCCTTGGGAGGTGAGGGGAGCGGTGAGCAGCAGAGGTGGCCGCGCTTGGGAATCATTTTGATGATTTAACCCCCAATTCCAACCCTTCATGCTGAGTGCCAAGCAGGGAGGTAATGGGTCCCATTTTTATAGTCTTTGTGGGGGGCGTAGTCGGGGTGACGCGGGGCATGGTTAAGAGGGGAGGAGTATATTGACAGCTAGAATTCACCAAGTCAAGTATTTCATGCATACATATATATATATATGTATATATATATATGTATATATATATATATATATATATATATATATATATATATATATATATATATATATATATATATACTGTATATATAAGTCAAGTATTTCATACATATATATATATATATATGTATGAAATACTTGACTTGGTGAAATATATATATATATATATATATATATATATATATATATCTGAGAGCTTCAAAATGTAATGAATACAATGCTAAAGTTGTTGATAAACAAGCAATTATTTTAATAATTAAATATGGTCATTTTAAATGAATTATTATGATAATTTAAAATGAATGATTTCAAATATGTTTATTTTAATGTATAATTCTATGGCTGGATGTAATAAGGAGTCAGGAAAAAATACAAATAAAAATACAATTAATTTTGATGTTTTTAGCAAAATATAGTAAAAATGTATTTATTTATTTATTTTTTTAAAAATTAATAAATATATTTATTTTTAAGTAAGATAAACATAATAATACAATTTATCTCTAGTCTGGATGATTTAGTTCTGGTCACCCTGGCTGTCCTCACTCAGGTCCGCATGGAGCTGGAGGGGGCGTGGCCTCCAGCTCCGGCTGAAAATCGGGAGATTTTCGGGAGAATATTTGTCCCGGGAGGTTTTCCGGTGAGGCGCTGAATTTCGGGAGTCTCCCGGAAAATTCGGGAGGGTTGGCAAGTATGCTCATATCGGCCATCTCCCAAGTGTTCCCCATTAGAAGCGACACAAACACCAAGGATTGTAACGCCTGGTTCTTCATCCAATCTTCCAATAGTGGACAGTTAGACCCAGAAACTGATTATTTCCGATAATTTTCGACGGGAAAAAAACGACATAATCAAAGAGCTATTGTAAACTTGAAAGGTTCCACTGCAATAGTCACCAGTGTGGTTGTGGAATGGTCACCATGGTGGCGTACGGATATAGATAAATCATGAATAAGACATAAGTCCATGAATCCATCCGGTCCAGGTGGAAACAGCCGCCAAATGAAAGGACGTAGACACTTTTTGTCATTTCACTCTCAACTCCCATGTCTTGTCAGTGGCTCTCAATCCCAAGTAGAAACTAAAACTAAACTATCTTGTTTTTTTTATGATTATTATTATAGAAGCAGCATTCTATTTCGGAGCACCTCCACTACTAATGCTTCGAGGTGATCTGACCACTGACCAAACATGTGCCTTTGATGAGTTGGGTGTGTTTGTTCCAAGGTCTAAAAGTGTAACTAATGTAATGTAGTGTGTAGATTTGACTAATACTGGTGCTTGGCTTCCCTCATGCTTTCTCAACTAATCATAACAGCTGAATAATACTGTACATGCATGTCTTTCTACATAATCAATTGGGGCTGTTTTATAGGCTTTAAACAAAGTGTCCTACTATTTTAAAATGCTAATTTGCCTGCAGGAGACTCACTTAGATGTTTTAAGCGCAGTATTTTGGCAGTGATTGATTAATAGGCCCCCTGAGAGGCGGTGTGGGCGTGACAGATGAGCCCTGTGCTGTGTGTGTGTGTTTGTGTTTTTGTGGTCTTCTTTCGCCAGGGGGTAACAGATGTGGTCACTTGGAAGGGAAAGACCTCTTTAAAGGCCTACTGAAATGCGATTTTCTTATTTAAACGGGGATAGCAGGTCCATTCTATACTTGATCATTTTGCGATATTGCCATATTTTTGCTGAAAGGATTTAGTAGAGAACATCGACGATAAAGTTCGCAACTTTTGGTCGCTGATAAAAAAGCTTTGCCTGTACCGGAAGTAGCAGACGAGTAGCGTGACGTCAGGTTGTGGAGCACATTGTTTACAATCATGGCCACCAGCAGCGAGAGCGATTCCGACCGAGAAAGCGACGATTTCCCCATTAATTTGAGCGAGGATAAAAGTTTCGTGGATGAGGAAAGTGAGAGTGAAGGACTAGAGGGCAGTGGGAGCGATTCAGATAGGGAAGATGCTGTGAGAGGCGGGTGGGACCTGATATTCAGCTGGGAATGACTAAAACAGTAAATAAACACAAGACATATATATACTCTATTAGCCACAACACAACCAGGCTTATATTTAATATGCCACAAATCAATCCCGCATAACAAACACCTCCCCCCTCCCGTCCGTATAACCCGCCAATACAACTCAAACACCTGCACAACACACTCAATCCCACAGCCCAAAGTACCGTTCACCTCCCCAAAGTTCATACAGCACATATAGTTCCCCAAAGTCCCCAAAGTTACGTACGTGACGTGCACATAGCGGCATGCGTACTCACGGTACCGCGTCTGCGCATCCAACTCAAAGTCGTCCTGGTAAGAGTCTCTGTTGTCCCAGTTCTCCGCAGGCCAATGGTAAAGCTTGACTGTCATCTTCCGGGAATGTAAACAATGAAACACCTGCTGTGTTTGTGTTACTGCAGTCGGCCGCAAGTACAGTTCACCTCCCCAAAGTTCATACAGCACATATATTTCCCCAAAGTATCCCAAAGTTACGTACGTGAGACTTTTTGAGACTTTTATTAGTAGGTTACACAGTGAAGTACATATTCCGTACAATTGACCACTAAATGGTAACACCCGAATAAGTTTTTCAACTTGTTTAAGTCGGGGTCCACTTAAATTGATTCATGATACAGATATATACTATCATATATACTATCATCATAATACAGTCATCACACAAGATAATCATCAGGGTGTATACATTGAATTATTTACGTGACATGCACATAGCGGCACGCATGTATGGGCAAGCGATCAAATGTTTGGAAGCGTACTCACGGTACCGTGTCTGCGTATCCAACTCAAAGTCCTCCTGGTAAGAGTCTCTGTTGTCCCAGTTCTCCACAGGCCAATGGTAAAGCTTGACTGTCATCTTCCGGGAATGTAAACAATGAAACACCGGCTGTGTTTGTGTTGCTGCAGTCGGCCGCAATACACCGCTTCCCACCTACAGCTTTCTTCTTTGCTGTCTCCATTGTTCATTGAACAAATTGCAAAAGATTCACCAACACAGATGTCCAGAATACTGTGGAATTTTGCGATGAAAACAGACGACTTAATAGCTGGCCACCATGCTGTCCCAAAATGTCCGCTACAATGCGTGACGTCACGCGCAGACGTCATCATACCAAGACGTTTTCAGCTGGATATTTCGCGCGAAATTTAAAATTGCACTTTAGTAAGCTAACCCGGCCGTATTGGCATGTGTTGCAATGTTAAGATTTCATCATTGATATATAAACTGTCGGACTGCGTTTCAGTAGGCCTTTAATACCTCATAGCTGCCTCCTGACGTCTGCATTTGCGTGGTTCTTAGCATTGTTAGATGGCAAATATATGTTGGATGTTATGCCACATCATTATTATAACATATCGATTTGCAGAGTTGTTTATTTCAAAGGGAACACTTGACATTGACGTGTAACCTAGTCAGTGGCCTAGTGGTTAGAGTGTCCGCCCTGAGATCGGTAGGTTGTGAGTTCAAATCCCGGCCGAGTCATACCAAAGACTATAAAAATGGGACCCATTACCTCCCTGCTTGGCACTCAGCATCAAGGGTTGGAATTGGGGGTTAAATCACCAAAAATGATTCCCGGGCGCGGCCACCGCTGCTGCCCACTGCTCCCCTCACCTCCCAGGGGGTGATCAAGGGTGATGGGTCAAATGCAGAGAATAATCTCGCCACACCTAGTGTGTGTGTGACAATCATTGGTACTTTAACTTTAACTTTAACTTTTAAATGTGTGATTTATGTTTAAATTACAAAACACAGTACACATTAGTGTTGTAACGATACCAATATTTTGGTACCGGTACTAAAATTATTTCGATACTTTTCGTTACTTTTCTAAACAAAGAGGACCACAAAAAAATTGCATTATTGGCTTTATTTTAACAAGAAATCTTAGGGTACATTACACATATGTTTATTTTATTGCAAGTTTGTCCTTAAATAAAATAGTGAACATACTAGACAACTTGTCTTTTAGTAGTAAGTAAACAAACAAAGGCTTCTAATTAGTCTGCTGACATATGCAGTAACATATTGTGTCATTTATCATTTTATTATTTTGTCAACATTATTAAGGACAAGTGGTAGAAAATGAATTATTAATCTACTTGTTCATTTACTGTTAATATCTGCTTACTTTCTCTTTTTAACATGTTCTATCTACACTTTTGTTAAAATGTAATAATCATTTATTCTTCTGTTGTTTGATACGTTACATTAGTTTTGGACGATACCACATATTTGGGTATCAATCCGATACCAAGTCGTTACAGGATCATACATTGGTCATATTCAAAGTCCTCATGTGTCCAGGGACATATTTTCTGAGTTTATAAACATAATATACATTTTTTTTAAGACAAAAGAAGATGTGATGCCAAAAAATATCTATGTAATCATAGTAGTATCGACTAGATACGTGCCTGTACTTGATATCATTACAGTGGATGTTAGGTTTCCATGGCATTTGTTTACATTTTGTTGCCGGTGAGCTACGGTGTGTAGTGAAGCATGTTTAGCTATTCCTCGTCCTGCAGGGACTTGTAAGAAACTTATTTTATTTGTCGCCATGGAGGCGAGGATTAGTGATTTAGAAGTAGCTAAAACACTGACGACAGCGGATTGACGTTAGCCGCTAGCTAGCTAGCCATGTCTTAAAGCACCTCTTCCTGAGAGCGTTTCAGTGTTATAACTTTACCTTTATCGTTAGTTTTTAAGCCAAAATGCGTCCGTTCTCCCTTTTCTGTCCACACACTGTGTCTGCTTGTAAGTACTCTGTGATTGTGCGCTGCCGAACATGCTCCTCTGCTCGTAAACCAGCAATGACACGACATGCGGGAGCGGTACTTTTCAGAGATGGTATAGTACCGAGAATGATTCATTAGTATCGCGGTACTATACTAATACCGGTATACCGTACAACCCTAGTACATATATAACTAGTATTAAAATTAAAGGTGCTGTGGTAGACACTCACTGCCAGAAATGTACTTTTTTCCACAAATACATAAACAATTGATAAAATACAGTTCATAATATACTGTACATGTTATCACTTCCATTGTCAAAAATGTAGACACACATACCCGTTCAAAAACATGACTGGTGCAGTGCTTTATTTTGGTTATATGTTTCTATTTGCTTGCTAATGTTGTTGCTTTGGCTGGAACAGTTGTCATTGCAGTGTTTGAGAACCTATTGTATTGAATATTGTGTTTTTTATGGAAGTTGTAAGCATTCTGGTTAAATGCACCGATACTTTTCGATGGTGCATTGTTGTGTGTTCTGTGGTGTATCTGATGATACTGAATCTGTGACATAATCCGCATATTTCGACACACATTAAGTTGGGAACGTGTGAAGAAAGATCCTATGTTTTGAGAATGGGGCTTGGTTCATTTGTCAAAATCAGCACTTTTATTGACATTTAATTTTTGTACTACAGACCGTAGAGACACCAATTTTTAAATTTAATTTTAGTAATTTATTTTGGTGCTATTTATGTTTCTACAAATTGCTGATTGATTTGAATGTCATATGTCATGCCGCTGTGACAGTTGTTTTGGAACAAACTTTTCAGATTTGGAATTAATATTTGTTTAATTTCAGATACATTTTGAACATACACGGCAAGGCAAGGCAAGGGAACTTTATTTATATTGCACATCTACAACAATTTTTAAATTGGACCAAAGTGCTTTACAGGTTAAAAAGCATAGACCAAACCCCTCCTCCCCCTAAAAACAAACAAACAAAGAACATAAACAATGAATGAGCTAAACAAGATAGTGCAAAAGCAATACGGTAAAAGGGTTCGAATAAAAAAGTAAAAATTGCAAAAATAAAAATAATAATAAAAAGTGCGACAAATTGAAAAAAAAACAAAAAAAACATGAATATATAATTTTATTATAACCATATTAAACAACCATCAAATGAGTAATTTTCTTTAATGTTATGTTGACAGATTGATTTTTTATTTTATTCCAATGTTGGATTTTTTTTATTAAATAAATAAATGAATTGACACTTAATAACATTTAGGAACTGGAAAAATATAAGAACACTGCAAAAACTGAAATCTAAATAAGATTAAATATCTCAAATAAGGGTGATATTTGCTTATTTTGTGTCTGATAAGATCATTCTTCTCACTAAGCAGATTTTATGTGTTTTACTTGTTTTAAGTGTTGTGGTCCTAAATGATCTCAGTAAGATATTACAGCTTGTAGCTGAGATGTTATGATCTATATTGATTAAAACATGCTTGAAACTAGAATATCAACTGTTGCAAAGCTGTGTCATCAACACTCACAAGTATAAAACTACTTTTTTAAAGTAATCATTTCTTATTTCAAGCATGAAAAAAAAAATCATGACTTTGACACAATTGTGTCTCATATTTAAAACAGATGACAGCCAAATGGACTTTGATGTTTTATTTTCAATGAAATAATAGAAAGTACGTACCGTATTTTGCATAATAAAGAAGGAAAACAACATATATAAGTCGCACTAGAGAATAAGTCGCATTTTTGGGGGAAATGTATTTGATAAAAGCCAACACTAAGAATAGACATTTGAAAGGCAATTTAAAATAAATAAAGAATAGTGAACAACAGGCTGAATAAGTGTACGTTATATGAGGCATAAATAACCAACTGAGAACGTGCCTGGTATGTTAACGTAACATATTATGGTAAGAGTCATTCAAATAACTATAACATATAGAACATGCTATACGTTTACCAAACTATCTGTCACTCCTAATCGCTAAATCCCATGAAATCTTATACGTCTAGTCTCTTACGTGAATGAGCTAAATAATATTATTTGACATTTTACGGGAATGTGTTAATAATTTCACACATAAGTCGCTCCTGAGTATAAGTTGCACCCCCGGCCAAACTATGAAAAAAACTGCGACTTATAGTCCGAAAAATACGGTACTCATATAGTAGTACAGTTGTTATTAGTGAGAATATACTTATTTTAAGGTATTTTTTAGGTTCATTGAGGTTAGCTAATTTTACTTGTTTTGGAAAGTCTTGACAAGCCAAATTTTCTTGTTCTATTGGCAGATAATTTTGCTTACTTCAAATAAAATATTTGTATTTTTTGTTCTTGTTTTTGAACACTGACTTTTTGCAGTGAAAGAGATAAAAAAAATTTAACTGCGGACTCGGAATCCATTGACTGTCCCATATAGCAGTGGTTCTCAAATGGGGGTACGCGTACCCCTGGGGGTACTTGAAGGTCTGCCAAGGGGTACGTGAGATTTTTTTTTAAATATTCTAAAAATAGCAACAATTCAAAAATCCTTTATAAATATATTTATTGAATAATACTTCAACAAAATATGAATGTAAGTTCATTCACTGAACAAGTAGGCTATTCCATTTATTACAATGCAACAATGCAATATTCAGTGTTGACAGCTAGATTTTTTGTGGACATGTTCCATGAATATTGATGTTAAAGATTTCTTCTTTTTTTTTTGAAGAAATGTTTAGAATTAAGTTCATGAATCCAGATGGATATCTATTACAATCCCCAAAGAGGGCACTTTAAGTTGATGATTACTTCTATGTGTAGAAATCTTTATTTATAATTGAATCACTTGTTTATTTTTCAACAAGTTTTTAGTTATTTTTATATATATTTTTTCCAAATAGTTCAAGAAAGACCACTACAAATGAGCAATATTTTGCACTGTTATACAATTTAATAAATCAGAAACTGATGACATAGTGCTGTATTTTACTTCTTTTCAACCAAAAATGCTTTGCTCTGATTCATTAGGGGGTACTTGAATTAAAAAAATGTTCACAGGGGGTAGAACCACTGCCATAGACCCACTCACCTGTGGGTCCCGTGGACTCGCTACATTGAAAAGCTATCAACATCATTGAAATAGACTACACTGTGTATTGACACTCGAGTGTGTGAAGCTCTGATCACTAATGTTCTGGTTTACATTATTCATAACTGCGACATTATTGTGCTCCTCTTCTCATCAATAACAAATGGGCAGCATTTGGTGCTGCCAGGTTGCCTCTCACTGCATTCTCGATATGCTTCTCGACACACCTGGATGGAGATTTTATGGACCTGACATAATTGTGCGTGTGTTGTTGTAGTAGCAGATGGTTGCTGCTACCTTGTTTGTCCTTTTGACACGTTATGTCTGCCATTTTGGGGGGGGGAACACGATCATAAGACGCTCATGAAACAAAATAGCAGTAATCTGCCCCAGGGTCAATCTGTTACCCGTTAACAATACAGGTTGAGGATTTAAAAGGGAACATTATCACCAGACCTATGTAAGCGTCAATATATACCTTGATGTTGCAGAAAAAAGACCATATATATTTTTTAACCGATTTCCGAACTCTAAATGGGTGAATTTTGGCGAATTAAACGCCTTTCTATTATTCGCTATCACCTTTTTCTCACCTTTTTTTAAGGAGCGCCGTAAAAACGGCTGCCCTATCGGCGGTCTCGTCTTGTCTCCCTGTAACGTATGTCTGCTCTTAGTGGGACTGTGCCGAAAATATACTTTTCAGTTCTTATGTTAAGAATTGACAATAAATCATCTTGAATCTTAGCCTTGAATGGACACTTGATGCATATAATCACAGCAGTATGATGATTCTATGTGTCTCCATTAAAACATTCTTGTTCATACGTCATTAATATATGCTTATTTTAAACCTTCATGCAGAGAGGGAAACCACAACTAAGTCAATGTATCAAAACTGTATTTATTAAACAGTTATTAAAGGGGAACATTATCACCAGACCTATGTAAGCGTCAATATATACCTTGATGTTGCAGAAAAAAGACCATATATATTTTTTAACCGATTTCCAAACTCTAAATGGGTGAACTTTGGCGAATTAAATGCCTTTCTAATATTCGCTCTCGGAGCGATGACGTCACAACAAAATTAGGCATAATAATGTGTTAATTCCATGACTGTATATATCGGAATCGCTAATTAAGAGTTGGACAATATCGGATATCGGCAAAAAAAGCCATTATCGGACATCTCTATTTACAAGTGTATGTAAACTTTTGATCGTGACTGTACGTGTGACTGACTGAGCCCGAGGATAGCTAATTGCATCTTGAGTTTATAAAAACGTTTTTGCCATTGACGTCCTTTAGAACGCTTCCTCGGCGTGAAGCTTCCACACACTGTATTGAAAGTTGTGACGGCACACCAGCGAGCGGGAAAAGGTCAAGGCGGCAAAAAGACGAGAGTGATTGAAAGTGAGGCAGCGGGGCCGATGGGACGGAGTGGAAGTGAGAGTGAATGCTGAAGTAGACGTTTGACGAGAAGAGAGGAAGGAGAAAAGTCTTCTCTTGTCCACACGCCATCAATGATTCATCATTAGCGGAGGTTTCAGTTTTCTCCTTGTTTGGAGAAGTTGCACGCCTCCTCTGCTGCTTTCTCCTAAACGCGCACACACACACACACACACACGCTCTCAGTCTTGATCGATCGATATGATGACACCCTCAAGGTCAGCCCAACTCCATTTTAGGCCTGAGATGCTACTGAGCATGCTCGGCATTATCCTCCTCCTCTCCCTGTAGAGATCAGCAGCGATGCTGTCATTATATATGTCAAGCAAATATTTTTACTTGAATAAGGATTTCTGAGTGGAAAGGAAATTGTAGCTGTCTTTAACTCATACTTGCCAACCTTGAGACCTCTGATTTCGGGAGGTGGGGGGTGTTGGTTGGGGCAGGGGGCGTGGTTGGGGGCGTGGTTAATAGGGGAGGAGTATATTTACAGCTAGAATTCACCAAGTCAAGTATTTCATTTATATATATATATATATATATATATATATATATATACACATATATAAGAAATACTTGACTTTCAGCGAATTCTAGCTATAAATATATATTTATTTGATTATATATGTATATATATATATATATATATATATATATATATATATATATATATATAAATAAAAGAAATACTTGAATTTCAGTGTTCATTTATTTACACATATACACACACATAACACTCATCTACTCATTGTTGAGTTAAGGGTTGAATTGTCCATCCTTGTTCTATTCTCTGTCACTATTTTTCTAACCATGCTGAACACCCTCTCTGATGATGCATTGCTGTGTGGCACGCACAAAAGTGCTTTCATCAAATGCACTGGATGGCAGTATTGTCCTGTTTAAGAGTGTCACAACATTGCTGTTTACGGCAGACGGACTGCTTTACGGTAGACGAAAACTTGACTGCTGTTGTTGTGTGTTGTTGCCGCGCTGGGAGGACGTTAATGAAACTGCCTAACAATAAACCCACATAAGAAACCAAGAACTCGCCCTCCATCATTCTACAGTTATAATGATTGGGCAGGCACGTTGTTTATATTGTGGGAAAGCGGACTCAGGTCCGCATGGAGCTAGAGGGGGCGTGGCCTCCAGCTCCGCCTGAATTTCGGGAGATTTTCGGGAGAAAATTTGTCCCGGGAGGTTTTCGGGAGAGGCGCCGAATTTCGGGAGTCTCCCGGAAAATCCGGGAGGGTTGGCAAGTATGCTTTAACTACTAGGCCATTTGTCCACAAGCTTGAGTAGTACTATGAGTTCATTGTGAACACCCGTGCAACAAATAAACACGGTAAAGATTGAATAGTTTGGTGAGGTCCTTGACATCAAACTTGACTAAATAGAAGAAGTAAATGTAAGTGCTGTCAAGTGATTAAAAAAAAGAGCAATTAATCAATTATGATCCATTATTACATTACTCAGACTTATTTTTGATCTCACCTGAAAATGCGGAATTAATGTCAGTAACGCTTTAGTATGGGGAACATATTCACCATTAATTAGTTGCACACACTACATACACAAAGCCTAACCAGGCGTTTTTTTCTCTCAAGGAATTCTGAAATAAAATCATGTCTGAAGCCCAGAACACTCTACACATTTCCCCAGTTTTAGTTTAGAGATAAGGGAAGATTGGCCTGGCCCACTAGCATCCCTCTTTATGTTTGTGAACTTTATAGTCTGTACATTTAGAGTGATATGATAATCAAACACTCTAGAAGTCTAGAATGAAAGAGTATATAAGAGAATTGACAGAGTGTGTGTACCTTCAGTGCTGCAATGGCTCTATCAATGTTGTCCTGGCTAGCAGTGCCTCGTTAAAATCCAGCCGCTGTTGCTTAGGAGGTGAAGTGTGTTTCTCTTTACTAGCTTCTTCGAAGCATGTTGCTTTTGTAACTGTTTCAGCAGATTTGAATTGCCAGGATAGGATCTCTGACTTACATTTAACTAAAACGTTCTTTTCTTTGTGGTCGACAAAAGAAAAGTAGTGAGAATATCTCCATGTTAAGAAACTTGGCTTCGGGCTTCGCCATGACGTCTTGTTAGTAAACACAGACACGCCCCCTCCCACACACACACACACATACACACACAAAGAGCGCGCCTCTTCTCCGTCGCCTCTTCTGCAGCACTCCAATAAAACACACTCCGATCTTCTCGGTTTCTAGCCGATACTACATAAAAAATTACGTAAAATAACGCAGTAACGCATCATGTAGTAACGGTAACTGAGTTACTGAATATAAAAAATAACGCGTTAGATTACTATTTACCGTCGAAAGTAACGCGTTAGTCCCAACACTGAAGATGAGTTAGATGAGCAGGTACTCAACTTACAAATAGATCACCTTTCTGAGGGAACACTGACCCGAGTCTATAGTATAACCTGTGGTATTTCCACAAGGAGCCACTCAGTGTATTTATACAGCATATCAGTGTGATTTCTTTTTTTTTTCCCTCAACATACAGTGTGACACAGATGCGTTCAAGGTCCTCCTAGACACTCTGTAAATGTCAGCGCTGCCAGACAGAGTACAGGTTGCATCAGCGTGGCTTTTTTGCCGGCGACAACGGGAACGTGTTTGTGATAAGGTGCTATGATAATGACAGAAGCTTTTACTATTGATTAACACCGTGTCACCCTTATGCGGATGCGTGCACACACACACACACGCACACACACACACACACACACACACACACACACACTCACACACACACACACACGCACACACACACTCCGAGTGGCAAACAAACAACCTCATGCTGCTTCTCTGAATATGGATGAGAGTTGGCACAGACGCGTGCCAATATCATTTAGTGAGTTCGGTTGTTTTTGTGTAGTGAGTGTGTGTGTCTGTGTGGCTGAACTGAGTGATTGGGGGATAGCACTCTAACAGATAGAGGTTTATTGATCAATCAATTGATCGCATGCCCATCAGGAGGCTTGTCTCGCCTTGGTCCCGCCTCTTCATTATCGGCTAATGCCAAGGTAAGCAGCTCTGCTACTGGGTGTGCTAAAGGGAGATGTAAGGCGGGGCAAGAATGATTGACAGGATAAAGATGAGCGTTGAAAGATGGACACAGACTTAATGAAGTACCATAATTAATCACCATATATTTTCCTCGTGCATTTAATATGAGGTACATGTCCATAAAGTCCCGTCAGTAGGATTTACTTGCAAACGTTCCATTCTGGCCCCATGCCAAGCTGACGATGCGTCCATTTTATTTTTTTCCCGCCCACCGATATCAAAAACTCACCGAGTGGTCGCTGACATGCTGGCAAAATACTGCATTAGTCCAAAGAGAATACTGACAAAGCAGACAGATGGTACTCAACCTGAAAACAAAAAGCATGTGTTCCAAAATTCCGAGAGTAACAGAATGCTGAAATGCTGTCCAAAAGAAAAACTGGCTTGTGTAACTTGGTGGAATGGTAATCACGGTTTGGTTCATTTTTTTTTTTAGCACAGTACGGGAACTAAATGCAACACATTAACGTCCTTTTAGCTTTTGTGTGAACAGCTTACCCAGGGCAGCTGTGGCTACAAATGTGGCTTACCACCACCACGGTGTGAATGTGGAGTGAATGAATGATGGGTTCTCACTTCTCTGTGCACGATTTGAGTGTCTAGTGCACACTGCAAAAAAGTCAGTGTTCAAAAACAAGAAAAAAAAAATACAAAAATGAGGGGTATTTTATTTGAACTAAGCAAAATTATCGGCCAATAGAACAAGAAAATTCGGCTTGTCAAGACTTTCCAAAACAAGTAAAATTAGCTAACTTCAATGAACCCAGAAAATACCATAAAATAAGTACATTCTCATTAATAACAAGTATACTTTTCTTGGTAGAAAAAAAAAAAGAGACCTTTTTGCTCAATATGTTGAAAAATATTCTTAAATTAAGTAAATGCTAGTGCCATTATCTTGACATAATGATATGCGCTCGGCATCATGATTTTTTTTTTCATGCTTGAAGTAAGAAATTATTACTTTAAAAAAGTAGTTTTATACTTGTGAGTAGGGATGTCCAATAATGGCTTTTTGCCGATATCCGATATTCCGATATTGTCCAACTCTTAATTACCGATACCGATATCAACCGATACCGATATATACAGTCGTGGAATTAACTCATTATTATGCCTAATTTGGACAACCAGGTATGGTGAATATAAGGTCCGTTTTAAAAAAAATTATAAAATAAGATAAATAAATTAAAAAAAATTTCTTGAATAAAAAAGAAAGTAAGCAGCACGCACAATCATGTGTGCTTACGGACTGTATCCCTTGCAGACTGTATTGATATATATTGATATATAATGTAGGAACCAGAATATTAATAACAGAAAGAAACAACCCTTTTGCGTGAATGAGTGTGAATGGGGGAGGGAGGTTTTTTGGGTTGGTGCACTAATTGTAAGTGTATCCTGTGTTTTTTATGTTGATTTAATAAAGACAATAAAATAAAAATTAAAATTAAAAAAACGATACCGATGATAGAAAAACGATACCGATAATTTCCGATATTACATTTTAAAGCATTTACAAGACATCTCTACTTGTGAGTGTTGATGACACAGCTTTGCAACAGTTGATATTCTAGTTTAAAGCATGTTTTACATAAGTCGCACCGGAGTATAAGTCGCACCTGCCGAAAATGCATAATAAAGAAAGAAAAAAACATAAATAAGTCACACTGGAGCCCGGCCAAACTATGAAAAAAACTGCGACTTATAGTCCGAAAAATACGGTAGGTCATCAAATCTCAGCAACAAGTTGTAATATCTTACTGAGATTATTTAGGACCAAAACCCTTAAAACAAGTAAAACACTCTAACATAAAATCTGCTTAGTGAGAAGAATTATCTTATCAGACAGAAAATAAGCAAATATCACTATTATTTGAGATATTTAATCTTACTTAGATTTCAGTTTTTGCAGTGCAGGGGTGTCAAACTCATTTTAGATGGGGGGGCCACATGGAGAAAAATCTACTCCCAAGTGGGACGGACTGGTAAAATCACGGCACGATAACTGAAAAATAAAGACAACTTCAGATTGTTTTTTTGTTTAAAAGTAGAACAAGCACATTCTGAAATTGTACAAATCATAATGTTTTTTGTTGTTGTTTTTTTACACTTACATGTTGCGGTTAATAGTATTCTATCTTTATAGAATAGAATAGAACTACTGTGTGGGGAGGCGTGGCCCGCAGACCGACAGCGAGGCGGGGCACGCCGGGGCCGACCAGCAGCGAGGCGGGGCGCGCCGGGATCGGCTCCAGAATAAAAAGACTATTGTAACCCTGCATCCGAGGGGTGTGACGGTGTGCTGTTGGTCCCAGAAGAACCCGGTGTCGAGAAGACGTTCACAAGTGGCGCCCAATGTGGGGCCCGACCCCACAACCCTGAGATTAAGAGTCTCATGCTCTACCAACTGAGCTAACCGGCTCCCACATTGGGCGCCACTTGTGAACTTGTTCTCAACACCGGGTTCTTCTGGGACCAACAGCACACCGTCACACCCCTCGGATGCAGGGTTACAATAGTCTTTTTATTCTGGAGCCGATCCCGGCGCGCCCCGCCGGCCACGCCTCCTCGCCGCCATCTCAGGGTCGGCCCCGGCGTGCCCCGCCTCGCTGTCGGACTGCCGGCCACGCCTCCCCACATACTGCAACACACTTCTTGTCGGGATCCCAAGCAAGAACATCCAGAAGCTGCAATACATACAGAATAGTGCTGCTCGGATCCTGATGAGAATGCGAAAATACGACCATATCACACCAATTCTCAAATCCCTTCACTTGGCTTCCTGTTCCATTCAGGATTGAATACAAAGTCTCCCTACTAACCCACCAGTGCCTCCATGGAAATGGCTCACTCTACCTCAGAGAACTACTCACCCCCAAATCCTCCACACGAGGACAGGCTAACCTCCTCCAACCTCCGAGGACAAAAGCTACGAACAATGGGAGACCGGGCTTTCTGCTCCGCCGCTCCCAGTCTGTGGAACGCTCTCCCTGACCACCTGAGGGCACCACAGACAGTGGATGCTTTTAAAAAAGGCTTAAAAACCCTTCGTTTTTTAAAAAAAGCCTTTTTTTTTAGATATTAGGCTCCATCCATCCATCCATCCATCTTCTTCCGCTTATCCGAGGTCGGGTTGCGGGGGCAGCAGCCTAAGCAGGGAAGCCCAGACTTCCCTCTCCCCAGCCACTTCGTCCAGCTCTTCCTGTGGGACCCCGAGGCGTTCCCAGGCCAGCCGGGAGACATAGTCTTCCCAACGTGTCCTGGGTCTTCCCCGCGGCCTCCTACCGGTCGGACGTGCCCTAAACACCTCCCTAGGGAGGCGTTCGGGTGGCATCCTGATCAGATGCCCGAACCACCTCATCTGGCTCCTCTCGATGTGGAGGAGCAGCGGCTTTACTTTGAGCTCCCCCCGGATGGCAGAGCTTCTCACCCTATCTCTAAGGGAGAGCCCCGCCACCCGGCGGAGGAAACTCATTTCGGCCGCTTGTACCCGTGATCTTGTCCTTTCGGTCATGACCCAAAGCTCATGACCATAGGTGAGGATGGGAACGTAGATCGACCGGTAAATTGAGAGCTTTGCCTTCCGGCTCAGCTCCTTCTTCACCACAACGGACCGATACAGCATCCGCATTACTGAAGACGCCGCACCGATCCGCCTGTCGATCTCACGATCCACTCTTCCCTCACTCGTGAACAAGACTCCGAGGTACTTGAACTCCTCCACTTGGGGCAAGATCTCCTCCCTAACCCGGAGATGGCACTCCACCCTTTTCCGGGCGAGAACCATGGACTCGGACTTGGAGGTGCTGATTCTCATCCCAGTCGCTTCACACTCGGCTGCGAACCGATCCAGTGAGAGCTGAAGATCCTGGCCAGATGAAGCCATCAGGACCACATCATCTGCAAAAAGCAGAGACCTAATCCTGCAGCCACCAAACCAGATCCCCTCAACGCCTTGACTGCGCCTAGAAATTCTGTCCATAAAAGTTATGAACAGAATCGGTGACAAAGGGCAGCCTTGGCGGAGTCCAACCCTCACTGGAAACGTGTCCGACTTACTGCCGGCAATGCGGACCAAGCTCTGACACTGATCATACAGGGAGCGGACCGCCAAAATCAGACAGTCCGATACCCCATACTCTCTGAGCACTCCCCACAGGACTTCCCGAGGGACACGGTCGAATGCCTTCTCCAAGTCCACAAAACACATGTAGACTGGTTGGGCAAACTCCCATGCACCCTCAAGGACCCTGCCGAGAGTATAGAGCTGGTCCACAGTTCCACGACCAGGACGAAAATAGATATTAGGCTGTTCTAGTTTTTTATTTTTTTTAAATTTGTATTATCTTTTTATTTATTTATTTTTAATACACTGTTGCACTTTGAGGTTGTAAAGTGCTTTTTACAAATAACATCTATTATTATTATTATTATTATTATTAGAATAGAATAGAAAATACTTTATTGATCCCTGGGCGAAATTCAGCACCACAGTTCGCTCACAATAAACAATAAACACTGCGGTATTTTTTTACATGTGAATAATATAAATACAGTTACTGACAATAAATACATTATTTGTCGTTATTTATATTTTCTGAATAAATTATGTGATCATGTTCATCAGTCAACTCATTGGTGTTCATTTTCAATCTATCAAGATAAAAAAAATATATCAAAATCAAATTACAGTATGTTATTTACGTAGTTTGATCATTTTCCTCGACTGATGTACTGACATCATGTGGTTTATTTTGTGCATCATCTACAAAGATACAAAGAACTGCTATTTTGCCTTCCAATGAACACATTTACAACAGCAGTTTCTTTCAATCCAAAATTTCAGGTTAATTTTTATACAAACTCCTCCCGCGGGCCGGATAAAACCTGTTCGCGTGCCTGATCGTTTGATACCCCTGGTCCAGTGTATAGAAAAGCGCTATATAAATCGATTTTTACAGAGAAAAACACTGCTACCCGTTGCAAAGTTATGGAATCACTAGACTTGAAAGATGTTCATTAAGTTATTTAATTATGTGGGAGAAAAAAAGATTATAAAAAATTATAGTCATTTTAAATGGCAACTTTTTGGCTTTAGGAAGCACTAAAATAAATTGTGGTAATCAGTAATCATTACATTTCTAGTTCAAGGAGAGTGTAAACAATTATGAAATCACTTGATTTTGACGGAACAAAATACAGAATAACGGTGTAAATGTTCATTACCAAAGCTAACACCTGCATCGGATTAAATATGTTCATTAGTCTGCAATTAAAACGAGTGTTCGCACCAGTTGGATTGATGTACTGTAAATTATGGCGGTTATTTTTATTTTTTTTAGGGGGCTTTATTGGTGCAATAAATCACCCCCATTAACGACATTGTTAGCAACTCCGTACGTGCCTTATATTACAAATTAGAATGCATAAAAAGAAGAGACATATTTGTTCTTGTCTCACATAAGGATTTTGAATTATAGGCAAAATCCCAAATAAAGTGCAGTTCCTCTTCAAGTCAATAACATCAGCAGCTTTTTACCACCTAAAACATTGCCAAAATCAAAGGAATAATGTCTAAAGCAGACTAGGGATGTCCCGATCCGATATTTGGATCGGGACAAAAATTGCGTATCGGCAAGGCAGGTGAAAATGCCGATCCAGATCCAGTTTAAAAAAAAACTCCGGTCCGTGTTTTCCAACGCACCAATTTAAATAATACATTCCACTTTTCTGCTGCTCCCTAATTTCCGTTCCGCATTTTCCAGCACACCTTCAACACATCCACACGTCTGTGAATTCTCACGCAGTTGCTTTTAGCTGCTGGCATTACACGACAGGCTCTTCTCACTCTTTCCTGTGTCTCCCTCTCACATACTTTCACGACACACGTCACACACATACTGTCACGTCATACGTCACATACGTATATGTCCTCCCCGAGCAGAGAGGTAGCAGCATGGCTAACGTTAGCTGTGATGCTAGCGCAGCCGTGCGAGCAATGCTCCCTCTAAGGTGCTCGCCTGTGCAATTGCGCACTGTTTAAGCGTCCTCTGCGCATAGCAAATCTATGCCACGCACAAAATCTAATACAAAAATAAGCGCATAACAATTTTCGACACACGGACACGACAGAGAAAACAGTTTTTGTCATCATTGTTCAAATGATCAACACCGTATGAAAAAATTAGTGATTTTTTTAGTTGTGATTTCCTTCTCTGCATGAAAGTTTAAAAGTAGCATATATTAATGCAGTATGAAGAAGAATGTTTTAATGTAGACATGCAAGCCTTGAAAGAAAATTTTGAAAATCAAGACTACATTTCCTGCAAATGGGTACATTTCTACCCTATATTTTAACTTCAGATTTATTCTCATATCAAACTCTGACACTTACATCCGGCGCCCCCCTCCACACCCTGGATTATAAATAATGTAAATAATTCAATGTGATTATCTTGTGTGATGACTGTATTATGATGCTAGTATATATCTCATAGTATATATCTGTATCATGAATCAATTTAAACAAGTTGAAAAACTTATTCGGGTGTTACCATTTAGTGGTCAATTGTACGGAATATGTACTTCACTGTGCAACCTACTAATAAAAGTCTCAATCAATCAATCAAAACACATAGACTCATCATACTGCTGTGATTATATCCATCAAGTGTTCATTCAAGGCTAAGGCAAAATATCGAGATATATATCGTGTATCGCAATATGGCCTTAAAATATCGCAATATTAAAAAAACGCCATATCGCCCAGCCCTAGTTCAATGATGCCATTTCTGTTTGTCATGTATAATTTTGTCTATTTTGTGTTTATCCTTGAATAAACAGGTCAGTTTCTTGTTACCAACCATTGTGTATTATTCAAACTCCCCTAATTCAGCTGGCTAGTTGTTATCAAGAGTACTAAAACCCTTTTCAACATGATTCTGACAACTAAGTAGGCTAAATAACTTTAAACTTTAATACATGCTCAGATAGGCCAGTATCGGTCAGTATCGGTATCAGTCAGTATCGGTATTGGATCGGAAATGCAAAAACGGTATCGGATCGGAAGTGCAAAAACCTGGATCGGGACATCCCTAAAGCAGACTTAAGAAGACTAATCCGTGCTTTTGTCTCCAGCAGGTTAGACTACTGTAACGATATTCTCACTGGGCTCTCTAAACAAGCTGTAAAGCAGCTTCACGACATCTAGAATACTGCTGCGCAAGTCCTGACTAGAACCAGGAAATACGACCATATTAGTCCAGTGCTTAGGTCACTGCGCTGGCTTCCTGTTATTCAGAGAATAGACTTAAAAACGCTCTGCTTGCATACAGGTCTTTTCATGGTCTTATTCCAAAGTACATCAATGACATATTAAAACTAACGTTGTACATCTCTTTGTCATCTGATGTATCCAAATCTTGAAGAATGAATTGATGAAAACAACTGGGATATGAGGCCAAACGTCTTCTAAGACAAACTGAACAGTCGATTTTACTATATTATAGTTTAGTATAATGACATGTGACACATTATTTTCAAATGTGTAAAAGACAACATACTGTATATCCCCAATGATGCTATAAGGCAGCAGTCCCCAAACTACCAAGTTAAAAAAAATAATATATATATATATATATATTTGTATTATTATTTTGAAAAATCTGTCTTTTCTCATCCATCTTCTACTACTTTTTACTCTCAGTGTCAGGTTCAAACACTGATGACATCTATTAAACAAGACAAGAAGCAAGGAATTAAACAGAGACAGAATGCAATTTAGCTCAATTGAGGAGAAACATGTAGACACTGTACCCTTGCACAGTGTCGTCCCACGCTCTGACGAAAGATTGTACGCCTCCTCTTTTATTTGGACTTTCCCTGATTACATGGCAACATCTGTTTTTAAAGGGACGGGGGTCGTAAACAGGTTACAAAACAGTTCAAAGAAAAGGTCGTAAAACAGTTCAAAGAAAAGGTGCCTGGAGCTTGGGCAGGTCCTGATTCCTCTCCGCTTTGTAGATCTCGGGTCAAGACAATATCTTTCTGTGGATTACAATACATCAAAGAAACTGGCACTTTCATGTCGCTTCCCATCCTACACAGGGCAGTTTTACAAGCCTTTTGCTTGGTAAGAAAGACAGCTTTTGTCTGCTCGCCAAGAACTCATTGAAACACAAAGTTTTGTGATAACTTAGATACAATTATTCTGACACTCTGTGTCTGCGAGACGCTTAGGCAAATCATATTGTCTAAAAATGCATTTTCCCATCGATAACGTGACATCATCTCGCTCGGAATATATATATATATATATATATATATATATATATATATATATAAACCACAGAAACCTCGACTACATATATAGTCGAGGTTTCTGTGGTTTATCCGTTATACAGTGCTCAATACCGGGGTAGAGCAGAATATTCGTTAGGTCACGAAAAAACACCCTTCACTACTCTTCAGAAGAAATCCCCCGAAGAGCAGGGAAATCCCCTGAAGAGCAGGGAAAACCTGCGAAACAGTCTTGTAGGGATGAAATAGCCTCTGTGTTTTTTCCTGACCTAATGTATTTATATATACAGTACGGCCCCTGGGCAAACTTCCTTAACCCAAAGCAGCCCTCGAGTCAAAACGTTTGGGGACCCCTGCTGTAAGGCAAACATACAATAAAAAGACAAACAGCAGTATAAAAGTATCAACGTCAAATATATTAATGTTTAGACATGGACCACAAAATGCTTGCTGAATGAACATATTTTTGTTTGATGAGATGATATAAAAATGATTAAATGAAATGTATACATTAAAAACAGAAGTCTTGGCCTTCAGTCCCATAAATAGAAGTTAAATATCCAGTCTACTTCAGAGCTGCTCCGCATATCTTACAAATGAAGTCAACTTGGCAAAGGTTTTATGACGTAATTTCACCCTAATGACGATGAATGACAGATTCTGGAGGTCCAAATTCAAAGAAACATATTACAGGCGTACGGATGTAACGGTATCCTGGGAAATCTAATCACCTGCCAGCTGTGTCTCGCCGTCAGCACTGCCACGCCCCCGTTTGATGGTGCCCTGTCTTCAGCACCATGGACAGAGGCGGTGACCTTTGCTCCTGCAGGTGCGCTGATCACTCCCTCCCTTCACAAGGAGTTTGCGTGTCCCAATGATCCTAAGAGCTATATTGTCCAGTGGCTTCTCTGCACCCTGGTAGGGTCTCCCAAGACAAACAGGTCCTAGGTGAGGGACCAGACAAAGAGCATCTCGAAGACCTTTAAGAAGAAGAAAAAAAACGAGGACTCAGATTTGCCTAGCCAAGGGTCACTGGGGCACCCCTCTGGAGCCAGGCCCAGAGGTGGGGCTTGATGGCGAGCACATGGTGGCCGGGCAGCCGGCAGATGCAACGTGGTTCCCCTCTCCAATGGGCTCACCACTCATAGGAGGGGGTATAGAGGTCGGGTGCAGCTTGAGATTGGAGGCAGCCAAAGGCAGGGCCCTTGGTGGTCAGATCCTCGTCCACAGAAGCTATGTCTTTGGACGTGGAACGTCACCTCGCTGGGGGGGAAGGAGTCTGAGCTGGTGCGCGAGGTGGAGAAGTTCCGGTTAGATATAGTCGGACTCACTTTGACGCACAGCTACGGCTACGGAACCAGTCTTCTCGAGAGGGGCTGGATTCTCTTCCACTCTGGCGTTGCACAGAGTGAGAGGTGGCGGGCTGGGGTGGCAACTGTTTTTAAACCCACCAGCTCAAAGTAGACGAGAGGGTAGCTTCTCGTGTCCTGACTGTTGTTTGTGCTTAAGCACCAAACAGCAGCTCAGAGTACCCACCGTTTTTTAATTCCCTCGAGGGAGTACTGGAGAGTCCTATCAGTTGTTTTTGGCGGGTACCGACAGGCCAAGCGGTGTGTGGCTTTGGCGGTCGCGGAGGCAAAAACTCGGACATGGGAGGAGTTCGCGAAAGCCATGGAAAACGACTTTAGGATGGCTTTGAAGCGATTCTGAACCACCATCCGCCGCCTCAGGAGGGGGAAGCAGTGCACTGTCAACACCGTGTATGGTGGGGAGGGTGTGCTGCTGACCTCGACTCAGGATGTTGTAGATCGGTGGAGGTAATACTTAGAAGACCTTTTCAATACCATCTACATGTCTTCCTATGAGGAAACAGTGCCTGGGGAATCTGTGGTGGGCTCTCGTATTTCTGGGGCTGAGGTTGCTGTGGTAATGAAAAAGCTCCTTGGTGGCAAGGTCCCAGGGGTGGATGAGATCTGCCCTGAGTTTCTTAAGACTCTGGATGCTGTGGGGATGTCTTGGTTGACAAGACTCTGCAGCATTGCGTGAACATCGGAGGCGGTACCTCTGGATTGGCAGACCAGGGTGGTGGTTCCTCTCTTTAAGAAGGAGAACCGAAGAGTGTGTTCCAACTATCGTGAGATCACACTACTCAGATTTCTCGTTCTGTGCGATTGCTGGTCTATGTTTTTGCACTCGAATAATCTAAAATTCACAGTTGATTCTTATCGAGTGAGATGGCTGCTATTGACGCAGCCGAATTGCTCACTTGTCCAATCGGATATCCGGTTGCATCGGTTTATCTTTCACAGCCCTAGTGAGAACCATATGAACCATCTCAGCCTGTAAATACCTCATGGAGGGGTCTCCTGCCGGTACCTAGGACTTATCATGGTAGGCGGCATTTCAGTGTTAGGCTCCTAAAATCTGGAATAGTCTTCCAGAAGGTGTAAGACAGCTCTCAATGTTGGCAATGTTTAAATCCAGGCTGAAAACACTTATTTAATTGTGCATATGGCAACAAGCAAGTATTATATTTAATAATAGATTGAGTTTATTTTGAAATATGATGATGATGTTATTTTATGGTTTTAACTTGAGTTATGATTATTTTTATGATAATTGCATTTTTATTTTCGCCTTCTTGTAATTTTCCATAAAGCACTTTGAGTTGCCTTGAGTGCAAATTGTGCTCTATAAATAAACTCGCCTTGCCTTACTTAATTCAGAAATATTTAGCTAACTCCTTTCCAGTCCGAAATGCTTCATCTTTAAATGGTTTTGTTTCACGGACGTACTGTCATGAAAAGCAAGCTGCGCTTTGCAAATTTAGCAAGTTATGTTATGTTTGACATGTTAAGGGTAACATTTTCAAATACTTTCAATTTTTTAACTGCCATTTTTCTCTTCCTGTTTGCTTGACGGCCACCAGTCACGCTAACTAGCGCATGTTCGTTCGGAAAAACACGAGCCGTGACGTATTGATTGATTGATTGATTTAAACTTTTATTAGTAGATTGCACAGTACAGAACAAATGGTAACACCCCAATACGTTTTTCAACGTGTTTAAAGGGGAACATTATCACCAGACCAATGTAAGCGTCAATATATACCTTCATGTTGCAGAAAAAAGGCCATATATTTTTTTTACCGATTTCCGAACTCTAAATGGGTGAATTTTGGCGAAGTAAACGCCTTTCTAATATTCGCTCTCGGAGCGATGACGTCACAATGTGAC
Organism: Nerophis lumbriciformis; assembly: GCF_033978685.3. Taxonomy (NCBI): domain Eukaryota; kingdom Metazoa; phylum Chordata; class Actinopteri; order Syngnathiformes; family Syngnathidae; genus Nerophis; species Nerophis lumbriciformis. The sequence goes on from NC_084580.2 coordinate 17,380,169, forward strand.
GTCGCATCGGTAAGCAATCCGCCATTTTCTCAAACACTGAGTCAAATCAGCTCTGTTATTTTCCGTTTTTTTCGACTGTTTTCCGTACCTTGGAGACATCATGCCTCGTCGGTGTGTTGTCAGAGGGTGTAACAACACGAACAGAGATGGATTCAAGTTGCACCAGTGGCCCAAAGATGCGAAAGTGGCAAGAAATTGGACGTTTGTTCCGCACACTTTACCGACGAAAGCTATGCTACGACAGAGATGGCAAGAATGTGTGGATATCCTGCGACACTCAAAGCAGATGCATTTCTAACGATAAAGTCAAAGAAATATTCCGCCAGACCCCCATTGAATCTGCCGGAGTGTGTGAGCAATTCAGGGACAAAGGACCTCGCTAGCACGGCAAGCAATGGCGGCAGTTTGTTCCCGGAGACGAGCGAGCTAAACCCCCTGGATGTCTTGGCTCACACCGTCCCGAAGATGATCAAGAGAAGAATATCGACCCTAGCTTCCCTGGCCTGCTGACATGAGGGTATGTCTCCAGAATATATTAATTGATGAAAACTGGGCTATCTGCACTCTCAAAGTGCATGTTGCCAAATGTATTTCATATGCTGTAAACCTAGTTCATAGTTGTTAGTTTCCTTTAATGCCAAACAAACACATACCAATCGTTGGTTAGAAGGCGATCGCCGAATTCGTCCTCGCTTTCTCCCGTGTCGCTGGCTGTCGTGTCGTTTTCGTCGGTTTCGCTTGCATACGGTTCAAACCGATATGGCTCAATAGCTTCAGTTTCTTCTTCAATTTCGTTTTCGCTACCTGCCTCCACACTACAACCATCCGTTTCAATACATGCGTAATCTGTTGAATCGCTTAAGCCGCTGAAATCCGAGTCTGAATCCGAGCTAATGTCGCTACAGCTTGCTGTTCTATCCGCCATGTTTGTTTGTATTGGCATCACTATGTGACGTCACAGGAAAATGGACGGGTGTATATAACGTTGGTTAAAATCAGGCACTTTGAAGCTTTTTTTAGGGATATTGCGTGATGGGTAAAATTTTGAAAAGAACTTCGAAAAATAAAATAAGCCACTGGGAACTGATTTTTAATGGTTTTAACAATTCTGAAATTGTGATAATGTTCCCCTTTAAGTCGGGGTCCACGTTAATCAATTCATGGTACAAATATATACTATCAGCATAATGCAGTCATCACACAAGTAGGGCTGCAACTAATGATTAATTTGATAATCGATTAATCTGTCGATTGTTACTTCGATTAATCGATTAATAATCGGATAAAAGAGACAAACTACATTTCTATCCTTTCCAGTATTTTATTGAAAAAAAAACAGCATACTGGCACCATACTTATTTTGATTATTGTTTCTCAGCTGTTTGTACATGTTGCAGTTTATAAATAAAGGTTTATAAAAAAAATAAAATAAATTTTTTTTTTTTAAATTAAAAATTGCCTCTGCGCATGCGCATAGCATAGATCCAACGAATCGATGACTAAATTAATCACCAACTATTTTTATAAAACGATTAGTTGTTGCAGCCCTACACACAAGTTAATCATCAGAGTATATACATTGAATTATTTACATTATTTACAATCCGGGGGATGGGATGTGGAGGGGGTTGGGTTAGGTTTGGTTGATATCAGCACGTCAGTCATCAACAATAATAATAATGGATTAGATTTTATATCGTGCTTTTCTATTATTAGATACTCAAAGCGCTCACAGAGAAGTGGGAACCCATCATTCATTCACACCTGGTGGTGGTAAGCTACATTTGTAGCCACAGCTGCCCTGGGGTAGACTGACGGAAGCGAGGCTGCCAGTTTGCGCCTACGGTCCCTCCGACCACCACCTATCATTCAATCATCATTCATTCACCAGTGTGAGCGGCACCGGGGGCAAGGGTGAAGTGTTCTGCCCATGGACACAACGGCAGCGATTTGGATGCCAACAATTATATCATCTGAGAAATGGACATTGTAACAGTGTAGGTCTGACTTGGTAGGATATGTACAGTGAACATAGTCAGCTCAGAAAGCATCAGAACAAGTACATACATTTGATTAATTACATTTGATTATTTACAATCCGGGGAGGTGGGATGTGGTGGGGGGAGGGTGTTAGTCTAGGTTTGTAGTTGACTGGAGGTGTTCTTTTAGTGCGGTTTTGAAGGAGTTTAGAGATGCACTTTCTTTTACACCTGTTGGGAGTGCATTCCATATTGATGTGGCATAGAAGGAGAATGAGTTAAAGGCCTACTGAAACCCACTACTACCGACCTCGTAGTCTGATAGTTTATACATCAATGATGAAATCTTAACATTGCAACACATGCCAATACGGCCGGGTTAGCTTACTAAAGTGCAATTTTAAATTTGGCGCGAAATATCCTGCTAAAAACGTCTCGGTATGATGACGCCTGCGCGTGACGTCACGGATTGTAGAGGACATTTTGGGACAGCATGGTGGCCAGCTATTAAGTCGTCTGTTTTCATCGCAAAATTCCACAGTATTCTGGACATCTGTGTTGTGGAATCTTTTGCAATTTGTTCAATGAACAATGGAGGCAGCAAAGAAGAAAGCTGTAGGTGGGAAGCGGTGTTTTGCGGCAGGTGTTGTGCTGGATAACGCACCCCCGCCGTAGAATGCACCCCTTGACTGGTGTGCCGGATAACACAGCCGGTGTTTCATTGTTTACATTCCCGGAAGATGACAGTCAAGCTTTACCATTGGCCTGTGGAGAACTGGGACAACAGAGACTCTTACCAGGAGGACTTTGAGTTGGATGCGCAGACGCGGTGCCGTGAGTACGCATGCAGCTGCGGCTTCCAAACATTTGATCGCTTTCCCGTACGTGCGTGCCGCTATGTGCATGTCACGTACGTAACTTTGGGGACTTTGGGGAAATATATGTGCTGTATGAACTTTGGGGAGGTGAACGGTACTTTGGGCTGTGGGATTGAGTGTGTTGTGCAGGTGTTTGAGTTGTATTGGCGGGTTATATGGACGGGAGGGGGGAGGTGTTTGTTATGCGGGATTAATTTGTGGCATATTAAATATAAGCCTGGTTGTGTTGTGGCTAATAGAGTATAAATATGTCTTGTGTTTATTTACTGTTTTAGTCATTCCCAGCTGAATATCAGGTCCCACCCGCCTCTCACGGCATCTTCCCTATCTGAATCGCTCCCACTGCCCTCTAGTCCTTCACTCTCACTTTCCTCATCAACAAATCTTTCATCCTCGCTCAAATTAATGGGGAAATCGTCGCTTTCTCGGTCGGAATCGCTCTCGCTGCTGGTGGCCATGATTGTAAACAATGTGCTCCACAACCTGTGACGTCACGCTACTCGTCTGCTACTTCCGGTACAGGCAAGGCTTTTTTATCAGCGACCAAAAGTTGCGAACTTTATCGTCGCTGTTCTCTACTAAATCCTTTCAGCAAAAAAATGGCAATATCGCGAAATGATCAAGTATGACACATAGAATGGACCTGCTATCCCCGTTTAAATAAGAAAATCGCATTTCAGTAGGCCTTTAAAGGGGAACATTATCACAATTTCAGAAGGGTTAAAACCATTAAAAATCAGTTCTCAGTGGCTTATTTTATTTTTCGAAGTTTTTTTCAAAATTTTACCCATCATGCAATATCCCTAAAAAAAGCTTCAAAGTGCCTGATTTTAACCACCCGTCCATTTTCCTGTGACGTCACATAGTGAAGCCAACACAAACAAACATGGCGGAAAGAACAGCAAGCTATAGCGACATTAGCTCGGATTCAGACTCGGATTTCAGCGGTTTAAGCGATTCAACAGATTACGCATGTATTGAAACGGATGGTTGTAGTGTGGAGGCAGGTAGCGAAAACGAAATTGAAGAAGAAACTGAAGCTATTGAGCCACATCGGTTTGAACCGTATGCAAGCGAAACCGACGAAAACGACACGACAGCCAGCGACACGGGAGAAAGCGAGGACGAATTTGGCGATCGCCTTCTAACCAACGATTGGTATGTGTTTGTTTGGCATTAAAGGTAACTAACAACTATGAACTAGGTTTACAGCATATGAAATACATTTGGCAACAACATGCACTTTGAGAGTGCAGACAGCCCATTTCAGGCGCGCTAAGAACATATATTTTTCCACGATTTCAGCACTCAGGTTCACCATACCTAAATAGACACAAAATACTGCATTACACAAGACTACCCGAATGTACTCGAATGATTGAAAAAAAAAAATGTTTTTAAGCTAAATTATTGGTAAACACAGTTTATGTATAATCCATCCATCCATTTTCTACCGCTTATTCCCTATATTCTGTAGACATACCCTCTCCCGCTCTCTTTTCCTGGAAGGGTCGATATTCTTCTCTTGATCATCTTCGGTGGCATAAGTGGCGGTAGAAGCGGTGTGAGCCAAAACATCTAGGGGGTTTAGCTCGCTCGTCTGCGGGAACAAACTGCCGCCATTGCTTGCCGTACTACCGAGGTCCTTTGTCCCTGAATAGCTCACACACCCCGGCAGATTCAATGGGGGTCTGGCGGCAGATTTCTTTGACTTTATCGTTGGAAATGCATCTGCTTTGAGTGTCGCAGGATATCCACACATTCTTGCCATCTCTGTCGTAGCATAGCTTTCATCGGTAAAGTGCGCGGAACAAACGACTGACCATTTCGTCGGCTTTCCCCACACCCTCGTATTTTGAACAAATTTCGTCCAATTTCTTGCCACTTTCGCATCTTTGGGCCACTGGTGCAACTTGAATCCGTCCCTGTTCGTGTTGTTGCACCCTCCGACAACACACCGACGAAAGTGAGAAAATGGCAGATTGCTGACGTCATCGCTCCGAGAGCGAATAATAGAAAGGCGTTTAATTCGCCAAAATTCACCCATTTAGAGTTCAGAAATCGGTTAAAAAAATATGTGGTCTTTTTTCTGCAACATCAAGGTATATATTGACGCTTACATAGGTCTGGTGATAATGTTCCCCTTTAAGACCTTTGTTAGATCGAGATCTGGGTTTAACGTGGTTTGTGGAGCCCCCCCTGGTGTTGTGGTTATGGCAGTCATTTACGTTCTGGAAGTAGTTCGACGTGTATATAGACTATAATCAACAACAAAACATTTTTTGGTGACGAGATTCCATATCGATTTGGTGAACCCAAACCTACCGTATTTTCCGCACCATAAGCCGCCCTGGGTTATAAGCCGCGCCTTCAATGAACGGCATATTTCAAAACTTTGTCCACCTATAAGCCGCCCCGTGTTGTAAGCCGCATCTAACTGCGCTAAAGGGAATGTCAAAAAAACAGTCAGATAGGTCAGTCAAACTTTAATAATATATTAAAAACCAGCGTGATGTGGGCGCGCATGGAGTCGTATATCAACATGGACGGAGCTGCGTGAAAAAAGCCACCCGGCCTCTTCGCGTAAACTTCCCTTAACCACTCGCTCATCTTTTCTTCATCCATCCATCCCTTCGAGTTAGCTTTTATGATGACGCCGGCTGGAAAGGTCTCTTTTGGCAAGGTCTTCCTTTTGAATATCACCATGGGTGGAAGTTTCTGGCCATTAGCATGGCAAGCTAGAACCACAGTGAAGGATGACTTCTCATTCCCTGTGGTGCGAATATTCACCGTACGTGCTCCCGTTGTATCCACAGTGCGGTTCACAGGAATATCAAAAGTCAGTGGAACCTCGTCCATGTTGATAATGTTCTCTGGCCGGATCTTTTTTTCAGCTATCTTGTTTTTACATTATGCACGGAAAGTAGCCAGCTTTTCTTGAAAGTCTTTAGGCAGTTGCTGTGAAATAGTAGTCCGTGTGCGGATGGAGAGATTGCGTCTTTTCATGAACCGGAAACCTGTCGCTTAGTAGGAGCCATTTTGTGGTCTTTACAGATGTAAACACACAAAGGAAATGAAACGTAATATCCGCGCGCTTCTTCTTCTTCTACGGGGGCGGGTGGTTGCTTACAGTAGAAGAAGAAGCGCTTCCTCTTCTATGGGGAAAAAAGATGGCGGCTGTTTACCGTAGTTGCGAGACCTAAACTTTATGAAAATGAATCTTAATATTAATCCATATACAAAGCGCACCGGGTTATAAGCCGCACTGTCAGCTTTTGAGTAAATTTGTGGTTTTTAGGTGCGGCTAATAGTGCGGAAAATACGTTAACTCCCTCCTGAATGCGCTTGTCCGTTCGCACAATGTCACTTGATGACATCAGTGTTTCCCCCAAAATTGTACTGTAATAGGGGGGTGCCCTGCTCCACCTAAATATGTAAACATGAGGGACACGCTGAAAATCCTTCTATCCAGAGGGACTTACTGTCTGCAGTGGGATTCGCTCACCCTCTTACCTTGTTTCATGCAGTTGCCTTGGAAAAAAAAGGAAATCATTATCACAAGCCCAGTGTGGCGGGGAGTGTGAATCACCACCTCCAGACGCACGAAGCGGCAGGAGCGTGAATAGTCACAAGGGACGAACGCGTGTGCCGACAAAGGACGTCAAAGCCTCAAGCTGGCGTTCATTACGGCGTCAGAAAAGATCCTCGGCCGTGTTTACCGCTCTTGTCTTGTTTATCCACTGAGTCACAGGCGGGGGAGAAACAATATTCACTGCTTCCATTTAAGACTGGCAACCAAACATCAAGACGTCACAGTTGTGTTCACCGACTGTGCGAATGTGGGCTGGAAATGATGTCTCCGAAATACAACACATTAGAAGCCAATGTTATGCGTTACTTTGGAACATTTTCACCCTGCTTTCATTCCAAGACAAACAACAAGCAGATGCTCACCTGTTCTCAACCCCGATGTTTCATCTGGTACGTTCTAGTATGAAGAAATAACTTAACTGGAACATGAAAAGACAGTTTTACTGCGGAATATTTGGATCACAACTCCAGTCTGGATTTGCTACACATGATAACCCCCATGAGATAGAAGGCATGCATCATTTTTTTTTTTGGCATATTTTGTGTCCAATGTAATAGTTTTTTTCTTCTTGCTTAGTTCTGGTAAACTCATATCATACAAGCAGCATATTATGCATTACCCTGAACTAAGAAACTGCTATTTGACCATCGTATGTCCAACATGTAAGTGTAAAAAAAAACCCCAACAACATTATGATTTGTACATTTTCAGAATGTGCTTGTTCTATTTTTAAACAAAGAAAACAATCTGAAGTAGTCTTTATTTTTAAGTTATCGTGCCGTGATTTTACCAGTCCATCCCACTTGGGAGTAGATTTTTCTCCATGTGGCCCCCCCATCTAAAATGAGTTTGACACCCCTGCACTAGAACCTAGTGTCAGGTTCAAACACTGATGCCATCTATTAAACGAGACAAGAAGCAAGGAATTAAACAAAGACAGAATTAAATTCGGCTCAACTTGAGGAGAAACGTCTGGGCTGTAGCACGCTCTGGCGAAAGATTTTACGCCACCTCTTTTTATTTGGACTTTCCCTGTTTACATAACAACAGCTGTTTCTGAAGGAATGGGGGGTATGTAAACAGCCATTGTTTTCGGTCACATTAACACAAAAGAAAAAGATGCCTCGGGCTTGGACTGGTCCTGGATCGAGCTTGGGCAGGTCTTGGATCAAAATAGATAACCCCCTCCCGTCTCCTCCCGTCGTACACAGCGGAATTTTACAAGCCTTTGGCTTGGTGCAACAAAGACAGCTTTCGTCTGTTCACTGGGAACTCAGAGAACGGAAAGTTTTTTGATAATTTACATACAGTTTTTCTGAAACCTAGATATACAAATTTAATCAGTTCTTGAACAGGGTTCGTAAATAGAAAAGTTTGCATATCGAAGCAAATCTCCCCATGTGAAACAAATGTTTGCAGCATTCCTTTTTTTTGTCTCCCTGTAACGTTTTTCTGATCTTGAATGGGATTGTGCTGAGAACTCAATCTCCCCCTCGGGGATTAATAAAGTACTTCTGAATCTGAATTCGGAATCTGGATCTGAACAAAAGTCCCTATTTTAGTGAAAGGAAAGCACAACATGGGTGGATGAAGAAAAGGTTCGTACATTGACACTGCAAAAACTGAAATCTAAGTAAGATTAAATATCTCAAATAAGGGTGATATTTGCTTATTTTCTGTCTGATAAGATAATTCTTCTCACTAAGCAGATTTTATGTTGGAGTGTTTTACTTGTTTTAAGGGTTTTGGTCCTAAATTATCTCAGTAAGATATTACAGCTTGTTGCTGAGATTTGATGACCTATTTTGAGTAAAACATGCTTGAAACTAGAATATCAACTGTTGCAAAGCTGTGTCATCAACACTCACAAGTATAAAACTACTTTTTTAAAGTAAACATTTCTTACTTCAAGCATGAAAAAAAAAAATCATGATGGTGAGCGCATATCATTATGTCAAGATAATGGCACTAGCATTTGCTTAATTTAAGAATATTTTTCAACATATTGAGTAGGGCCTCAACAACTAATCGATTAAAATCGATTATAAAAATAGTTGGCGACTAATTTAGTCATCGATTCGTTGGATCTATGCTATGTGCATGCGCAGAGGCAATTTAATATATATATATTTTTTGAATTTCAATTTTTAAATTTTTTACATTTTTTTATAAACCTTTATTTACAAACTGCAACATGTACAAACAGCTGACAAACAATAATCAAAATAAGTATGGTGCCAGTATGCTGTTTTCCCCCCCAATAAAATACTGGAAAGGATAGAAATGTAGTTGGTCTCTTTTATACGATTATTAATCGAAGTAATAATCGACAGATTAATCGATTATCAAATTAATCGTTAGTTGCAGCCCTAATATTGAGCAAAAAGGTCTCTTTTTTTCTATCAAGAAAAGTGCACTTGTTATTAGTGAAAATATACGTATTTTAAGGTATTTTTGGTTTCATTGAGGTTAGCTTATTTGACTTGTTTTGGAAAGTCTTGACAAGCCGAATTTTCTTGTTCTATTGGCTGATAATTTTGCTTAGTTCGAATAAAATACCCCTCATTTTTGTATTTTTTTTTCTTGTTTTTGAACACTGACTTTTTGCAGTGGAGGAGTTTGATAAATCGAGGTTTCAACAAAAAGCCTGAATTAATTGATCAAATCAATACATATCGCCCAGTATAGGAAATGTCATACAACAACAACATAAATATGAATGTCACCAAGGCTTTTTAGTTCTACTCAGTTCATATTGCTACATTTCTCCGACAAAGTAAGTTGTTGTTTTTGGCTCGCCTTACTGTGTCCTTTATCACCGACTGTCAGCTGCCTGGAATTGTTTTCTTCTTCACCAACCCCCAACCCCCAACACCCAACAACCCCATGACATTAGTTTGCCTCTGCCTCTACTTTTACTTCCTTAATTACGCATCGCTTTGCCTCAGACCTCGCAGACAACGCGGCGGAATTGTTTTCCCATTTAGACATCCATGCGTGTTTGCAAGACGGAGACTGAAAATGGAAGCGGTGCATGCCTATTACCAAAATATGACAGGAAATGACAGCACACATTGGCGTGTCTGTTTTGGTGAAGACGAATGACGGCCATATTAGTACATTCAGTAGTAGCATAATAACAACTATTCCGTGCAAAATGTTTTCCTCACGCATCATCAAATATTTATATATTTGTCTTTTTGCTCGTCTGCCTAATAAGTAATTTAGGGATAACAAAAGCAGGGGGGCTTCTCGACATAATTATATTTTTACTCACCGCGAGAGACATTTTGTCCTTGTTCAATCTTTGTAACACAATGACAAGAGGACGGTGGGGGCGGCATCCATTGTTTTACTGCTTGACAACACTGTTTGTGTGGCGAGAACCGTGCCAAAGTTCAGCTTTTACTTGTATACCTCTAGGATGAAACTAGAGATGTCCGATAATGGCTTTTTTGCCGATATCCGATATTGTCCACACTGCAAAAAGTCAGTGTTCAAAAACAAGAAAAAAAATAAAAAAATAATTAGGGGTATTTTATTTGAACTAAGCAAAATTATCTGCCAATAGAACAAGAAAATGTGGCTTGTCAAGACTTTCCAAAACAAGTAAAATTAGCTAACCTCAATGAACCCAAAAATACATTAAAATAAGTATATTCTCACTACCGTACTTTTCGGACTATAAGTCGCAGTTTATTTCATAGTTTGGCCGGGGGTGCGACTTATACTCAGGAGTGACTTATGTGCAGAGGTGGGTAGAGTAGCCAGAAATTGTACTCAAGTAAGAGTACTGTTACTTTAGAGATTTATTACTCAAGTAAAAGTAAGGAGTAGTCACCCAAATATTTACTTGAGTAAAAGTAAAAAGTATGTTGTGAAAAAACTACTCAAGTACTGAGTAACTGATGAGTAACATACACACACATATCATATATATATATATATATATATATATATATATATATATATATACACACACACACACACACATATATATATATATATATATATATATATATATATATATATATATACATACACAGACATGTATATATACACACACATATATATATATATATATACACACATTTATATATATATACATATATATATATATATATATATATATATATATATACATATATATATGGGTCGTGACAGCGTGGCACGCGAATGCTGCATTGGATCAGTCTCCTTTCTTTAACAGGCAAAAGCTTTATAACCTCACTAATGCCTTGCATCGTCTATATTAGATATATAACAACGGGCGGGTGCGGGCGGGTGCGGGCGGATGGCGGGCGGATGCGGTTCTGATCAAATGTTAGATCGGGTGGATTGCGGATGGTTGACGACTTTCTGATGCGGTTGCGGATGAAATAATTGCCTATCCGCGCATCTCTAATATACACATATATATATATACAGTATATAATTTATATTTATTTATTTTGCCGTTTTTGTTTACATGTTAAAGGTGTTTTAATGAATATACATGCATGTTTAACACATATAGATTCCTTTCTTTCATGCAGACTAGAATATAAGTTGGTGTATTACCTGATTCTGATGACTTGCATTGACTGTAATCAGACAGTGGTGATGATAACGTCCACGTTTTCAAATGCAGGAGAAAAAAAGTTCCTCCTTGCTGTCCAATACCACATGAAAGTGGTTGGTTTTTGGCATCTTATTTGTCCAGCTTCCATATTCGTTTTTATACACTTTACAAGAAATACATTGGCGGCAAACTCCGTAGCTTGCCAGCTTGTTTGCGCTGGCTTTCGGAGACTCTTGTTTTGAAAGCGCAGGCGTGATGGAGCGGCACTTTTATTGTGAAGACAGGAACTGTGCAGTCAGTCTTTAGGCTTTTGACGGGATATACGGTTGAAATAAAAAAGGGTCTTTTTTCCTTCACACTTTTGATTGATTGATTGAAACTTTTATTAGTAGATTGCACAGTACAGTATATATTCCGTACAATTGACCACTAAATGGTAACACCCCAATAAGTTTTTCAACTTGTTTAAGTCAGGTCATGTGACCGCCTGGCTCTGTTTGATTGGTCCAACGTCACCAGTGACTGCATCTGATTGGTGGAACGGAGTGAACGTCACCAGTGACTGTATTTGTTGAAACGCAGGCACTATGACAGACCAAAACAAACAAAGCGTGCATTAACAGATCGATAAAAAATAGTAGCGAGTAGCGAGCTGAATGTAGATAAAAGTAGCGGAGTAAAAGTAGCGTTTCTTCTCTATAAATATACTCAAGTAAAAGTAAAAGTATGTTGCATTAAAACTACTCTTAGAAGTACAATTTATCCCAAAAGTTACTCAAGTAGATGTAACGGAGTAAATGTAGCGCGTTACTACCCACCTCTGCTTATGTGTGACATTATTAACACATTACCGTAAAATATCAAATAATATTATTTAGCTCATTCACGTAAGAGACTAGACGTATAAGATTTCATGGGATTTAGCGATTAGGAGTGACAGATTGTTTGGTAAACGTATAGCATGTTCTATATGTTATAGTTATTTGAATGACTCTTACCATAATATGTTACGTTAACATACCAGGCACGTTCTCAGTTGGTTATTTATGCCTCATATAACGTACACTTATTCAGCCTGTTGTTCACTATTCTTTATTTATTTTAAATTGCCTTTCAAATGTCTATTCTTGGTGTTGGGTTTTATCAAATACATTTCCCCAAAAGTGTGACTTATATATGTTTATTTCCTTCTTTATTATGCATTTTCGGCCGGTGCGACTTATACTCCGGAGCGACTTATACTCCGAAAAATACGGTAATAACAACTGTACTACTATATGAGTACCTATTTTCTATTGTTTCATTGAAAATAAAACAGCAAAGTCAATTTGGCTGTCATCTGTTTTAATTATGGGACACAATTGTGTCAAAGTCATGATTTTTTTTTTCATGCTTGAAATAAGAAATTATTACTTTAAAAAAGTAGTTTTATACTGTTGTGAGTGTTAATGACACAGCTTTGCAACAGTTGATATTCTAGTTTCAAGCATGTTTTACTCAATATAGGTCATCAAATCTCAGCTACAAGCTGTAATATCTTACTGAGATCATTTAGCACCAAAACACTTAAAACAAGTAAAACACTCTAACATAAAATCTTCTTAGTGAGAAGAAGTATCTTATCAGACAAAAAATAAGCAAATATCACCCTTATTTGAGATATGTAATCTTACTTAGATTTCAGTTTTTGCAGTGCAACTCTTAATTACGGATTCCGATATCAACCCATACCGATATATACAGTCGTGGAATTAACACATTATTATGCCTAATTTTGTTGCGATGCCCCGCTGGATGCATTAAACAATGTAACAACGTTTTCCAAAATAAATCAACTCAAGTTATGGAAAAAAATGCCAACATGGCACTGCCATATTTATTATTCATTCAATCATTCATTCTCAAAATAAACGTACTTATCTCATCATATGAAATATGACTTACTTCACCAATTAATATTATGAAATTATTATTTATTTTTTATTTTTGTTGTGATTACTTATGGAGTATATTGTGAATAAATTGTGAACAGGAAGTGAACAAAAAGTTTTAGCAACTGTTATGTAAAAGAAAAGGGGTAGGATTAAATAAGCTCTGCTTTTTCCTACTCCTTTTCGAACATGTTGAAAAGAGAAACTGGAAATTCTGATGTATCATGTTGTATGCTTGCATGTTCGAAATAAACTCAAACCGTATTATTGAAGTCACAAAGTGCATTCTTTTTTTTAACATGCCTCAAAACAGCAGCTTGGTATTTGGGACATGCTCTCCCTGGGAGAGCATGAGGAGGTTGAGGTGGGCGGGGTTGTGGTGGTGGGGGGGTGTTAGGGGGTAGCGGGGGGTGTATATTGTAGCGTCCTGGAAGATTTAGCGCTGCAAGGGGTTCTGGGTATTTGTTCTGTTGTGTTTATGTTGTCTTGAGTCTTGTTCACGAGTGAGGGAAGAGTGGATCGTGAGATCGACAGGCGGATCGGTGCGGCGTCTTCAGTAATGCGGACGCTGTATCGATCCGTTGTGGTGAAGAAGGAGCTGAGCCGGAAGGCAAAGCTCTCAATTTACCGGTCGATCTACGTTCCCATCCTCACCTATGGTCATGAGCTTTGGGTTATGACCGAAAGGACAAGATCACGGGTACAAGCGGCCGAAATGAGTTTCCTCCGCCGGGTGGCGGGGCTCTCCCTTAGAGATAGGGTGAGAAGCTCTGTCATCCGGGGGGAGCTCAAAGTAAAGCCGCTGCTCCTCCACATCGAGAGGAGCCAGATGAGGTGGTTCGGGCATCTGGTCAGGATGCCACCCGAACGCCTCCCTAGGGAGGTGTTTAGGGCACGTCCGACCGGTAGGAGGCCGCGGGTAGACCCAGGACACGTTGGGAAGACTATGTCTCTCGGCTGGCCTGGGAACGCCTCGGGGTCCCACAGGAAGAGCTGGACGAGGTGGCTGGGGAGAGGGAAGTCTGGGCTTCCCTGCTTAGGCTGCTGCCCCCGCGACCCGACCTCGGATAAGCGGAAGAAGATGGATGGATGGATGGATGTTTATGTTGTGTTACGGTGCGAATGTTCTCCCGAAATGTGTTTGTCATTCTTGTTTGGTGTGGGTTCACAGTGTGGCGCATATTTGTAACAGTGTTAAAGTTGTTTATACAGCCACCCTCAGTGTGACCTGTATGGCTGTTGACCAAGTATGCTTGCATTCACTTGTATGTGTGAAAAGCCGTAGATATTATGTGACCGGGCCGGCCCGCAAAGGCAGTGCCTTTAAGGCACGCCCCCAATATTGTTGTCTGGGTGGAAATCGGGAGAAATCCGGCAGAATGGTTGCCCCGGGAGATTTTCGGGAAATTCGGATGTCTCCCGGGAAAATCGGGAGGGTTGGCAAGTATGACTGGGAGACGCAACTGCTCTGTATTTCTCCCTACGTCCGTGTACCACTCCGTACAACGGCGTTTTTAAAAAGTCATACATTTTACTTTTTGAAACCGATACCGATAATTTCCGATATTGCGTTTTAAAGCATTTATCGGCCGATAATATCGGCAGTCCGATATTATCGGACATCTCTAATCCACACCATTCATCAATAGCAGCAATCAAATGAGGAAACATATATAAAATCTCAAGAACGGACAATTTTTCCAAAATTGCAACCTTGATAACCTCTTAGAAGACACTTGGTTATTTGTGGATCAGAAGAAAAAGCAGCAAGTGTCCATGAATGAATATGTCAAGTGTATTTACAGTATGTATCAATTATTTCAAAAATGTCACAGTCACCCTGAGAATGTGCTACAAATGTACAGCGGTGTAGTTTACCAGCGTGTTTGTTTAATAAAAAAAAACAACAATCTGCTCTCAGCCAGAGTGAGGTGACCTTTTTAACATAGCAGTCACAAGAAAACCCTTCAATGTCGCTCGGCAGAACTTGACTTTACAGTCTTTCGACTGTGCCGCACAGGATTGTGTGCGCGTGTGTGTGTGTTTGTGTGTGCATTTTCTGCCAAATTACACAGTGTGATGGCAGCACCTGGCTTGGCGGATTAGCACCTGCTTGACAGTTTCCGACACAGGATGGAGAGACGCCTCACGAATTCCAAAATAACAAAAAAGTGAAATGAAGCCTAAAAAAAAGGCTTTTTTAACAGTTTCACCTAGGGATGTCCGTTAATATCGGACTGCCAATATTATCGGCCGATAAATGCTTTAAAGGCCTACTGAAACCCACTACTACCGACCACCAGAGGTGGGTAGAGTAGCCAGAAATTGTACTCAAGTAAGAGTACTGTTACTTTAGAGATTTATTACTCAAGTAAAAGTAAGGAGTAGTCACCCAAATATTTACTTGAGTAAAAGTAACAAGTATGTTGTGAAAAAACTACTCAAGTACTGAGTAACTGATGAGTAACATACACACACATATCATATATATATATATATATATATATATATATATATATATATATATATATATATATATATATATATATATATATATATATATATATATATATATATATATATATATATATATATACACATACATTGATATATACAGTATATCATTTATATTTATTTATTTTGCCGTTTTTGTTTACATGTTAAAGGTGTTTTAATGAATATACATGCATGTTTAACACATATAGATTCCTTTCTTTCATGTTGACAAGAATATAAGTTGGTGTATTACCTGATTCTGATGACTTGCATTGATTGTAATCAGACAGCAGTGCTTAACGTCCACGTTTTCAAATGCAGGAGAAAAAAAGTTCCTCCTTTCTGTCTAATACCACATGAAAGTGGTTGGTTTTTGGTATCTTATTTGTCCAGCTTCCATATTCGTTTTCACACACTTTACAAGAAATACATTGGCGGCAAACTCCGTAGCTTGCTAGCTTGTTTGCGCTGGCTTTCGGAGACTCTTATTTTGAAAGCGCAGGCGCGATGGAGCGGCACTTTTATTGTGAAGACAGGAACTGTGCAGTCAGTCTTTAGGCTTGTGACGGGATGTACGTTTGAAATAAAAAAGTGTCTTTTTTCCTTCACACTTTTGATTGATTGATTGAAACTTGTATTAGTAGATTGCACAGTACAGTACATATTCCGTACAATTGACCACTAAATGGTAACACCCCAATAAGTTTTTCAACTTGTTTAAGTCAGGTCATGTGACCGCCTGGCTCTGTTTGATTGGTCCAACGTCACCAGTGACTGCATCTGATTGGTGGAACGGAGTCAAACGTCACTAGTGACTGCATTTTATTGGTGGAACGGAGTGAAACGTCACCAGTAACGCAGGCACTTTGAAGGTCTGTCTGACAGACCAAAACAAACAAAGCGTGCATTAACAGATCGATAAAAATTAGTAGCGAGTAGCGAGCTGAATGTAGATAAAAGTAGCGGAGTAAAAGTAGCGTTTCTTCTCTATAAATATATATAAAAGTAAAAGTATGTTGCATTAAAACTACTCTTAGAAGTACAATTTATCCCAAAAGTTACTCAAGTAGATGTAACGGAGTAAATGTAGCGCGTTACTACCCACCTCTGCCGACCACGCAGTCTGATAGTTTATATATCAATGATGAAATCTTAACATTGCAACACATGCCAGCTTACTAAAGTGCAATTTTAAATTTTGCGCAAAATATCCTGCTGAAAACGTCTCGGTATGATGACGTCAGCGCGTGACGTCACGGATTGTGGAGGACATTTTGGGACAGCATGGTGGCCAGCTATCAAGTCGTCTGTTTTCATCGCAAAATTCCACAGTATTCTGGACATCTGTGTTGGTGAATCTTTTGCAATTTGTTCAATGAACAATGGAGACAGCAAAGAAGAAAGCTGTAGGTGGGAAGCGGTGTATTGCGGCCGACTTCAGCAACACAAACACGGCCGGTGTTTCATTGTTTACATTCCCGGAAGATGACAGTCAAGCTTTACCATTGGCCTGTGGAGAACTGGGACGACAGAGACTCTTACCAGGAGGACTTTGAGTTGGATGCGCAGACGCGGTACCGTGAGTACGCATGCAGCTGCGGCTTCCAAACATTTGATCGCTTGCCCGCACGTGCGTGCCGCTATGTGCATGTCACGTACGTAACTTTGGGGACTTTGGGGAAATATATGTGCTGTATGAACTTTGGGGAGGTGAACGGTACTTTGGGCTGTGGGATTGAGTGTGTTGTGCAGGTGTTTGAGTTGTATTGGCAGGTTATATGGACGGGAGGGGGGAGGTGTTTGTTATGCGGGATTAATTTGTGGCATATTAAATATAAGCCTGGTTGTGTTGTGGCTAATAGAGTATATATATATATGTCTTGTGTTTATTTACTGTTTTAGTCATTCCCAGCTGAATATCAGGTCCCACCCGCCTCTCACAGCATCTTCCCTATCTGAATCGCTCCCACTGCCCTCGAGTCCTTCACTCTCACTTTCCTCATCCACAAATCTTTCATCCTCGCTCAAATTAATGGGGAAATCGTCGCTTTCTCGGTCGGAATCGCTCTTGCTGCTGGTGGCCATGATTGTAAACAATGTGCAGATGTGAGGAGCTCCACAACCTGTGACGTCACGCTACTCGTCTGCTACTTCCGGTACAGGCAAGGCTTTTTTATCAGCGACCAAAAGTTGCGAACTTTATCGTCGGTGTTCTCTACTAAATCCTTTCAGCAAAAATATGGCAATATCGCGAAATGATCAAGTATGACACATAGAATGGACCTGCTATAACCGTTTAAATTAGAAAATCGCATTTCAGTAGGCCTTTAAAATGTAATATCGGAAATTATCGGTATCGGTTTCAAAATTATCGGTTTCTAAAAGTAAAATGTATGACTTTTTAAAACGCCGCTGTGTACACGGATGTAGGGAGAGCGCCAATAAACCTTAAACTTAAACCTTGAACTCACGACCCACCGATCTCAGGGCGGACACTCTAACCACAAGGCCACTGAGCCGAGTACCACCATAATGACCAACATTAAAATCCTTAATTCTTGTTAAACAGTAGCGTAGTAGGCCTCTGTATTCATTATAAAGAAGGCAGAAATTTTATTTAACAAGTATATTTAATATTTTGGCCACTGCAACATTACACACAGTTTGAGCAGTAGCACTGTGTTTGAATATAGGAAAACAAAACACTGTACTTTAACCATGTGATTCTTTGGCGTACCCCTAGATGGAGCTTGTATACCACTATTGGTATGCCAACCACAGTTTGAGAATCCCTGATATAGAGGATCTTTGACACACTTTCATACTGTATCCTCTTGAAAACTGTCATGATCCGTGGTCCGGATCTTGTTTTTGTTATGTTCTGTTAGTTTTAGACTCCATAGTTCCTGTTTTTGTACACCCCTGTTTGTTTTTGTTACCATGGCGACTTGTGATTTTAACCTGCCTCTGGTGTTTGGGACGCGCACCTGTTTCCAATCTAGAGACATTATTTAAGCCTGCCTTTGCCGGTCAGTCGTCCTGGCATCATTGTTTGTCTCATGCCTGGACTACGTAAGTCGTGTTTATTTCATGCCACGGTTTCATAAGTTCTCTATGTCCAAAGTCTATGCTAAGTATTTACTTTAACTCCAAGTGCGATCAGCGCGTTGTGCTTTCGTCTTGTTTTCAGTTTTTGTACTTTTTTGAGTTTTGAGGATTAAATCATGTTTTTACCTGCCCGCCTTGTCCGGAATAGTCCGTTTGCATCCTGGGAGAACAAACCTCGCAGCAAGCTGCAACCAAACCGTGACAAAAACCCGCGTCCTACGCATTGGACATTTGTTTTTAGTCTAATTCTTTTGTCAGAGGTAGACATTTTAGAAATAAGTCCCTTTTTAATGTAAAACACAGTTCTCAGGACGTGTACGCTCTTTGTAGTATTTTTGTTTTAGGTACTTAAAACAGCAGAGTGCTCCTATCATAAAGAAAATCTTTGACTTACCTTAACATACAGCTTTATATATTTGATCAAATACAAACCCCGTTTCCATATGAGTTGGGAAATTGTGTTAGATGTAAATATAAACGGAATGCAATGATTTGCAAATCATTTTCAACCCATATTCAGTTGAATATGCTACAAAGACAACATATTTGATGTTCAAACTGATAAATATATTTTTTTTTTGCAAATAATCATTAACTTTAGAATTTGATGCCAACAACACGTGACAAAGAAGTTGGGAAAGGTGGCAATAAATACTGATAAAGTTGAGGAATGCTCATCAAGCACTTATTTGGAACATCCCACAGGTGAACAGGCAAATTGGGAACAGGTGGGTGCCATGATTGGGTATAAAAGTAGATTCCATGAAATGCTCAGTCATTCACAAACAAGGATGGGCGAGGTTCACCACTTTGTCAACAAATGCGTGAGCAAATTGTTGAACAGTTTAAGAAAAACCTTTCTCAACCAGCTATTGCAAGGAATTTAGGGATTTCACCATCTACGGTCCGTAATATCATCAAAGGGTTCAGAGAATCTGGAGAAATCACTGCACGTAAGCAGCTAAGCCCGTGACCTTCGTTCCCTCAGGCTGTACTTCATCAACAAGCGACATCAGCGTGTAAAGGATATCACCACATGGGCTCAGGAACACTTCGGAAACCCACTGTCAGTAACTACTGTTGGTCGCTACATCTGTAAGTGCAAGTTAAAACTCTCCTATGCAAGGCAAAAACCGTTTATCAACAACACCCAGAAACGCCGTCGGCTTCGCTGGGCCTGAGCTCATCTAAGATGGAATGATACAAAGTGGAAAAGTGTTCTGTGGTCTGACGAGTCCACATTTCAAATTGTTTTTGGAAACTGTGGACGTCGTGTCCTCCGGACCAAAGAGGAAAAGAACCATCCGGATTGTTATAGGCGCAAAGTTGAAAAGCCAGCATCTGTGATGGTATGGGGGTGTATTAGTGCCCAAGACATGGGTAACTTACACATCTGTGAAGGCGCCATTAATACTGAAAGGTACATACAGGTTTTGGAGCAACATATGTTGCCATCCAGGCAACGTTACCATGGACGCCCCTGCTTATTTCAGCAAGACAATGCCAAGCCATGTGTACATCAACGTGGCTTCATAGTAAAAGAGTGTGGGTACTAGACTGGCCTGCCTGTAGTCCAGACCTGTCTCCCATTGAAAATGCGTGGCGCATTATGAAGCCTAAAATACCACAACGGAGACCCCCGGACTGTTGAACAACTTAAGCTGTACATCAAGCAAGAATGGGAAAGAATTCCACCTGAGAAGCTTCAAAAATGTGTCTCCTCAGTTCCCAAACGTTTACTGAGTGTTGTTAAAAGGAAAGGCCATGTAACACAGTGGTGAACATGCCCTTTCTCAACTACTTTGGCACGTGTTGCAGCCATGAAATTCTAAGTTAATTATTATTTGCAAAAAATAAATAAAGTTTATGAGTTTGAACATCAAATATGTTGTCTTTGTAGTGCATTCAATTGAATATGGGTTGAAACGGATTTGCAAATCACTGTATTCCGTTTATATTTACATCTAACACAATTTCTCAACTCATATGGAAACGGGGTTTGTACAAAACTAACTGTAGTAGTGAAGGGACAATACGCTCCCGAGTCCTTAGCTTTCTGAGAATGAGTTAAATAGCCCTGATTTACAAATTTTTTATTGAATAAAAATGGCATATATTGTTCTGTAACTTCTATAAACTACTTAACCTACTGTACCTGTCTCTTTCAAGCATCTTCAACATTCTTAACTAATACAACACAGTCATGGAGTGGAAAAACAGTACAAGGTTTTATCATTAAGTATTAACTTTAAAGCATGTGAGTCATAATAATCTGAATATTAGATCAGTGCAATGAAATCTACTAAAAAGCCTTGCATTGTTTCTCCATCCCGTAGAACAAATACTAAATACAATTCATTAAAGTCTCACCAGCACTCACCCCCTAAAACCATCACCTATTTTTTGTCATTATTATTTTTTTCTGTTATTATTTATGTCTTTTGTTGTTGTTTTCTCTTCAGGCTGTGTGTTGTTTCAGAACATCCCAGTGGAAGTGATCTCACTAATGGACACACGCAGAGGCTAAAAAGAAAGGCAGAAAAAAAAGATTGTTTATGCAGAAAACGGGTGAAAACGAATGTCCACCCAGCAAAAATACACGCAAAAAAAAACAACAGATTTTTGTGATGCCAATATGATCCAGTTCCATGCTGAAGAACCAGTAGAGCCTCATTAACCAATCAGAGAGACCCTTGTCCTAAAAGCCTCCCCCATTGGATGAATTATTTACATCACATGGCTAGAAATTGCCATTAACCTATATCTTTCACTCCCACCCACCCGCACTCTACCGCTCACACATCCACTCACCTTTTATGGATATTTCATGCTGTCATTTGACCTCCTCGTAGTACCCTGTAAGCAGTAACCACCAGAAATGTATTTCCTAAAATCAAGCCCGTTTCAGGAGAGTTGAGTAGGTCTTGTGCAAAATGTAACGCACTATAATATAACAAAATATTGCGATTTATTGTATTAACTCTGATATGCTAAATGCTGCATAACGTTAAATATCGTAATTCCTATAATTACATTTGGAAACATTTGAAAATGTATCACCATTTATCCATAAATAGTATACTTTGTTGTTTTTAAAAAAAAAGTCTTTCACTCAGTTTTCCCTTGCTTAGTTTTGTAGTTATCGTAATGTATGGCGAGTGTTTTTCTCCCAAAAATTATCGCACAATTGGGTAACTTTTATTGTTGGCCGAATCTTGATATATAATTTGCATTGCACGTTTACTAGGATTCCCGCCTTATGTTTGATTTTGTTTGATTATTTGGGGTTTTCTTTAAAATACTTTATATTTATATTCATAGATATAATGAAAGTAAAACAAATTTGACAGATGTTCACGGTTCACAGCAGTTTAGTCCAGTTCCAAATACTCTCGTGATACATTTTATGCATACTTGCCAACCTTGAGAACTCCGATTTCGGGAGGTGGGGGGCGTGGTCGAAGGTGGGACGGGGGCGTGGTTTAGGGAGGGGGCGTGGTTAAGAGGGGAGGAGTATATTGACAGCTAGAATTCACCAAGTCAAGTATTTCATACACATATATATATATATATATACATACATATACATATACATATATATATATATATATATATATATATATATATATATATATATATATATATATATATATATATATATATATATATATATATATATATAGAAAGGAGGGGCCGTCTAAGCATACCCGCCCCACAAAACTGTGTTTAGATAATTGATACTTCAAACTTGCATAAATAAATCTTAAGGAATATAACATAACTTGGCTTCTGAGAGCTTCAAAATGTAATGAATAAAATGCTAAAGTTGTTGATAAACAAGCAATTATTTTAATAATTAAATATGGTCATTTTAAATGAATTATTATGATAATTTAAAATTAATTATTTCCAATATGTTTATTTTAATGTATAATTCTATGGCTGGATGTAATAAGGAGTCAGAAAAAAATACAAATAAAAATACAATTAATTTTGATGTTTTTAGCAAAATATAGTAAAAATGTATTTAGTTTAAAAAAAAATAATTAATAAATATATTTATTTTTAGGTAAGATAAACATAATACAATGTATCTCTAGTCTGGATGATTTAGTTCTTGTCACCCTGTTGTCCTCCCGTCATAAAAAAAGGCTGTCCTCACTCAGGTCCGCATGGAGCTGGAGGGGGCGTGGCCTCCAGCTCCGGCTGAAAATCGGGAGATTTTCGGGAGAATATTTGTCCCGGGAGGTTTTCGGGAGAGGCGCTGAATTTCGGGAGTCTCCCGGAAAATTCGGGAGGGTTGGCAAGTATGATTTTATGTATAATTTCCGATAAAAAAATTTGTCAGATCTGGACATCCGAACACAAAGCGAGAGTTTGGGTTTTGTTAAAGAAGAACTGCACTTTTTTTTCAAAAATGTTTCTATCATTTACAATCCTTATGTAAGACAAAAAGATATGTTTTTCAATTTTTTATGCAGTCTAAATTGTGAATAAACGTTAGCAAAAGTCAACTAACAATGGTGATAATGGAAGTTGCTCTGTTCCACCTGTAAAGCGCTCTAAAAATATTCAAAAGCCCCCATCATTGTTTTATATACCGCATTTTGCGGAGTATAAGTCGCTCCGGAGTATAAGTCGCTCCGGAGTATAAGTCGCACCGGCCGAAAATGCATAGTAAAGAAGGAAAAAAACATATACCGTATTTTTCGGAGTATAAGTCGCACCGGAGTATAAGTCGCACCTGCCGAAAATGTATAATAAAGAAGGAAAAAAACATATATAAATCGCACTGGAGCCCGGCCAAACTATGAAAAAAACTGCGACTTATAGTCCGAAAAATACGGTATAAGTTGCACTGGAGTATAAGTCGCATTTTTTGGGGAAATGTATTTAATAAAACCCAACAACAAGAATAGACATTTGAAAGGCAATTCAAAATAAATAAAGAATAGTGAACAACAGGCTGAATAAGTGTACGTTATATGAGGCATAAATAACCAACTGGTATGTTAACGTAACATATTATGGTAAGAGTCATTCAAATAACTATAACATATAGAACATGCTATACGTTTACCAAACAATCTGTCACTCCTAATCGCTAAATGCCATGAAATCTTATACGTCTAGTCTCTTACGTGAATGAGCTAAATAATATTATTTGATATTTTACGCTAATGTGTTAATAATTTCACACATAAGTCGCTCCTGAGTATAAGTCGCACCCCCGGCCAAACTATGAAAAAAACTGCGACTTATAGTCCGAAAAATACGGTATATATAAACATATGTTATATATCCATCCATCCATTTTCTACCGCTTGTCCCTTATATGCACATATATGCACATTATTATATAATATGTACATACATTATTTTATATGAGATTGAACCTGGAACCCTCTACCAACCGAGCTATACCGCCCATCAAAAACTACTTTGGGACAAATTGTGATCCAAAACCTTATATTTTTGTGTTTGAATATACGGAGGAAGAGCTTCAAGTTTTATAAGCTTATGTGCTAAACAGATCCAGCTTTAGTGAAACCCTAAGCACCATGTAGCAGTATTGCCGAGTGCTGAACAAGATATACAAACTACAAACATAATAAAACGGTCACTTACTGTACATTGTCTGCTCTCACTGGGATGCCGACTGTCGGGAAGTTCATATCTTCCCGTTTAGATGAAGAATTAATCATAACCCCCCCAGACGAGCGTCTTTTCGTGTCTTTCCGGCCATTTCTGGATCTAAGTTGAATGTCAAATTGACATCGAAGTTGACCAACTTTTTGATTTATGGCCACATCTTCCTACTATCCAAGTGAGAGGCATTATTTATAATAGAGAATTTACTTCCACCAGTTTAAAGGCGATGAAGCAGCTCACCGGCTCAATATTTCAATATAGCAGCATCAACTAGTTAGCTCTGTGTAATCACGACACCGCTAAAAATTGTTTGTCTGCGTTAGCAAATATAATAACAATATCATAAATGATTGGTTGATATTCAGGTCACAGGATGTAAATGGAGTATCGTTTTGGGTGTTTTTCTTAAAGGGCTTTATTATATTGTACTTCCAATAGCTGCATTGTTAGCCACCTCGTACTTGCCGTATTTAACGACTTAAAATGCGTAAAAAAAAGAAAACATTCGTATTCTTGTCTTATATAAGGATTTTGAATAATGACATTTCCCAAAAAAAAGTGCAGTTCCTCTTTAAAGATGGCCTTGGGCTGGACAATTTATTTAAAAATAACCAACATTTAGAGCTTTTAACCAATGGAATTGTGTCGTTAGTTAGTTTCCCCCCCTTGTAATCGTCTCTCTACTATATTGATTCACCATCCCATTAAAATACACCACTGTTTGTGTCGTTCCTGGGGGCGGAACAGTATTATTACCGCGGTATTTCGGTTTCGAAGCCTTCACAACAATGCCGTGACGTGTGAGGGTATCAAACACAAACTTAGTGTGTAGTTTTTTTCTGCCGTTTTAGCATTGGAAATAAACGACATCTTCCAGAATGCTCTGCGGAACGCATGACTGGCAAGGTTGGGAACGCCGTAAGCAGGAAGTGAAGTGTGTTCATAGTAGACTTAGACTTAGACTTAGACCAACTTTAATGATCCACAAGGGAAATTGTTCCACACAGGGATCGGGACATTTAAATTTAAATAGAGGGTTCAATTAATCCGGATTTTACATTACTGCCATAATCACCCAAGCCTAAAACAGACGTTTATTTTTCTTACAAAATGCTGTTTACTGCATTCTGGATAGGAGATTTAGTACTCTGCGAGTCCCACCAATGTCATTACAAGCAAACTTAAACTTACATATTTCAAGGGTTTTTCGCAACTGCACTGCAAAAACTAAAATCTAAGTAAGATTAAATATCTCAAATAAGGGTGATATTTGCTTATTTTCTGTCTGATAAGATCATTATTCTCACTAAGCAGATTTTATGTTAGTCTTTTACTTGTTTTAAGGGTTTTGGTCTGATAAATAAATAAATTCCTCAAAATTACAATTTAAAAAATTTGGGCCGGGGGCCGGGCTGTATATATGCGCACTAATTGACTGAAAGAGCACGCACTTGGCGCGATGATGTCATGTTGTCGATGGAAAAATGCATTTTTAGAGCATATGATTTGCCTGAGCGGCTAGGAAACCCCGAGACTAACAAGCGGTTGCCTTGTTGCCTTTCCATTAAGAACAATAAACTAGTTTTTAGTATAAGTTTGCTGGTTTCGAGAAATGTAATGCTGAGCACATATCATTATGTCAAGATAATGGCACTAGCATTTACTTCATTTAAAGGGGAACCTTATCACAATTTCAGATGGGTTGAAACCATTAAAAATCAGTTCCCAGTGGCTTATTTTATTTTTCGAAGTTTTTTTCAAAATTTTACCCATCACGCAATATCCCTAAAAAAAGCTTCAAAGTGCCTGATTTTAACCATCGTTATAAACACCCGTCCATTTTCCTGTGATGTCACATAGTGAAGCCAACACAAACAAACATGGCGCATAAAACAGCAAGCTATAGCGACATTAGCTCGGATTCAGACTCGGATTTCAGCGGCTTAAGCGATTCAACAGATGACGAATGTATTGAAACGGATGGTTGTAGTGTGGAGGCAGGTAGCGAAAACGAAATTGAAGAAGAAACTGAAGCTATTGAGCCATATCGGTTTGAACCGTATGCAAGCGAAACTGACGAAAACGACACGACAGCCAGCGACACGGGAGAAAGCGAGGACAAATTCGGCGATCGCCTTCTAACCAACGATTGGTATGTGTTTGTTTGGCATTAAAGGAAACTAACAACTATGAACTAGGTTTACAGCATATGAAATACATTTGGCAACAACATGCACTTTGAGAGTGCAGACAGCCCATTTCTAAGAACATATATTTTTCCACGATTTCAGCACTCAGGTTAACCATACCTAAATAGACACAAAATACTGCATTACACAAGACTACCCGAATGTACTCGAATGATTGAAAAAAATTAATGTTTTTAAGCTAAATCATTGGTAAACACAGTTTATGTATAATAATTTACGTAAAACCGCGAGTAATGAATAAAGTTTTCATCAATTAATATATTCTGTAGACATACCCTCATCCGCTGTCTTTTCCTGAAAGCTGATCAGTCCAGTTTTGGAGTTGATGTCAGCATCTGCTTTGAGTGTCGCAGGATATCCACACATTCTTGCCATCTCTGTCGTAGCATAGCTTTCGTCGGTAAAGTGTGCGGAACGAACGACTGACCATTTCGTCGGCTTTCCCCACAGCCTCGTATTTTGAACAAATTTCGTCCAATTTCTTGCCACTTTCGCATCTTTAGGCCACTGGTGCAACTTGAATCCGTCCCTGTTCGTGTTGTTACACCCTCCGACAACACACCGACGAAAGTGAGAAATGGCGGATTGCTTCCCGATGTGACGTCACGTTGTGACGTCATCGCTCCGAGAGCGAATAATAGAAAGGCGTTTAATTTGCCAAAATTCACCCATTTAGAGTTCGGAAATCGGTTAAAAAAATATATGGTCTTTTTTCTGCAACATCAAGGTATATATTGACGCTTACATAGGTCTGGTGATAATGTTCCCCTTTAACTTGGAATTTAATGGCAGCAACACATTGCAAAAAAGTTGGCACAGGGGCATTTTTACCACTGCGTTACATGGCCTTTCCTCTTAACAACACTCAGTAAATGTTTGTTTATATTATCATATCTATATGCCTATCCAGCTGCATGGACAAGTCGCCTTCTCATAAACTGGAAAAGGTATTTGAAGCCAGCGGAGCCAAACATCAGTTAGTGAGGTATTTACATGATTAAAAGTTAAATTGTTAGTTCTCTTGACTGATATAAACATGTCCACTATGGAGGACACTGCTTCTCAGAGAGTAAAAGTTGAAAGACACTAACTTATAATGGGAAATTATGGGGAATCCGATATTTTTTTTTTAGAATTGTTGAAGTAGCGCACACAATTCCCAAACAGGCTGAATATTTTGAAGTTGGAACGGTTTGAATCAGATGAAAAATGTGGGAATTGTGGAACTTTGAAGAATATCCCATTCCTTTCAATGGGAATTTCCCCCAAAATTGGGAATTTCCTAAAACATTGGGAATTTCCCAAAAAATTGGGAATTTCGGAAAAATTGTAAAAAAAACCCAACTGAAATGGTCTGAATGAGTTCGCTCCGAGAGCGAATAATAGAAAGGCGTTTAATTCGCCAAAATTCACCCATTTAGAGTTCGGAAATCGGTTAAAAAAATATATGGTCTTTTTTCTGCAACATCAAGGTATATATTGACGCTTACATAGGTCTGGTGATAATGTTCCCCTTTAACTTGGAATTTAATGGCAGCAACACATTGCAAAAAACTTGGCACAGGGGCATTTTTACCACTGCGTTACATGGCCTTTCCTCTTAACAACACTCAGTAAATGTTTGTTTATGTTATCATATCTATATGCCTATCCAGCTGCATGGACAAGTCGCCTTCTCATAAACTGGAAAAGGTTTTTGAAGCCAGCGGAGCCAAACATCAGTTAGTGAGGTATTTACATGATTAAAAGTTAAATTGTTAGTTCATTTGACTGATATAAACATGTCCACTATGGAGGACACTGCTTCTCAGAGAGTAAAAGTTGAAAGACACTAACTTATAATGGGAAATTATGGGGAATCCGATATTTTTTTTTTTAGAATTGTTGAAGTAGCGCACACAATTCCCAAACAGGCTGAATATTTTGAAGTTGGAACGGTTTGAATCAGATGAAAAATGTGGGAATTGTGGAACTTTGAAGAATATCCCATTCCTTTCAATGGGAATTTCCCCCAAAATTGGGAATTTCCCAAAACATTGGGAATTTCCCAAAACATTGGGAATTTCCCAAAACATTGGGAATTTCCCAAAAAATTGGGAATTTCGGAAAAATTGTAAAAAAAAACAAACTGGAATGGTCTGAATGAGTTCGCTCCGAGAGCGAATAATAGAAAGGCGTTTAATTCGCCAAAATTCACCCATTTAGAGTTCGGAAATCGGTTAAAAAAATATATGGTCTTTTTTCTGCAACATCAAGGTATATATTGACGCTTACATAGGTCTGGTGATAATGTTCCCCTTTAAGAATATTTTTCAACATATTGAGCAAAAAGGTCTCTTTTTCTTTTTTTTTCTACCAAGAAAAGTGCACTTGTTATTAGTGAGAATATACTTATTTTAAGGTATTGTGGGGTTCATTGAGGTTAGCTAATTTTACTTGTTTTGGAAAGTCTTGACAAGCCAAATTTTCATGTTCTAATAGCAGATAATTTCGCTTAGTTCAAATAAAATACCCCTCATTTTTGTTTTATTTTTTCTTGTTTTTGAACACTGACTTTTTGCAGTGTGATCTAATGACCTTACCTTAAAAAAATGCCGAAAACAACATTATCATGCCATTCATCGCCATGCATCCCACTTCCGGAAATGTTAGTGAGACAGTTTTTGTACAATTTCGGACTAAATCTTTGCAAATACATGTCAGATTCAAAGGTGTTCGACAAGAGTTTGTTGGTCTGTAATGTCTTTCTACCAGATGTTAACAGCAGTTAAACTGCCGGATGACCATCAGATTAGTTCTGCAGGTACTTGACATACACCTGTCAAAACATCCGCTCCAGAAATCCAGAATTTTTCCTTCCCCCGTTTCCCAGCCAGTAGTTCTGCTCCAGTCAACATTTTTACCTGTAAATCAAATCATGTTTGCTAGTTATTTTTTTACAGCACAGACTTTGTAGATGCCCGCCAACAAGACTAAAGTTTAACTTTCTTTTAGGTCAAATGCGCTGTGACATTTCGGACTAAATTACTCCGTGAGTGTATATCCACCTGAGAGCCAGTGTCCTCTGCAGTGGGCATGTTTGTTTTGCAAAACAGGGCTATTTGTTACCCCAAATTATAACTGACAAAAGAAATAGTTAGAAAACAAAGGGTTCTCAGGTTCACATAACATAATAATAGTTTGTTTAAAAGTAACAATTCACTCTGTTCTCTATAGCAAGGGTCCCCAACTTTTTCGAACCCATGAAGCTGCTATTTTCTGTCAACCCTCTGACGTACTGGTCAAAAAAAAGAGTGTGAAAGGTGCACTCCAGACCATATAGTGATCTAGTGCTATTGCAAATGTACCATTAGCAAAATAACAAATAAAGACATTGTACAAAACACACTGGATGAATACTGACTGAGCCTGGATTTGGTTCCCCCAGACCATACTTGCCAACCCTCCCGGATTTTCAGGGAGACTCCCGAAATTCAGTGCCTCTCCCGAAAACCTCCCGGGACAAATTTTCTCCCGAAAATCTCCCGAAATTCAGGCGGAGCTGGAGGCCGCGCCCCCTCCAGCTCCATGCGAACCTGAGTCCGCTTTCCCGCGATATAAACAGCATGCCTGCCCAAACACATTATAACTGTAGAATGATCGAGGGCGAGTTCTTGGTTTCTTATGTGGGTTTATTGTTAGGCAGTTTCATTAACGTCCTCCCAGCGCGGTAACAACACACAACAACAGCAGTCATGTTTTTGTCTACCGTAAAGCAGTTCGTCTGCCGTAAACAGCAATGTTGTGACACTCTTAAACAGGACAATACTGCCATCTATAACATCAATAACATATACGGCTTTTAGAGAGCGCAGTGCACAACTGCGCACACAACAAGGAGACGAAGCAGAAGAACGAGGAAGATACAGCCATGGCGACGCCGACGACGAGTAAGATGAAGAAATACGCTTTGTTGCACCTTTCCTGCCTGAGTCCGGCGATTAGTTGCAAATCTTGCTTTATTGATTGCTTGCACACAGCCAATCCAACACAAAACAAACTAGTCCCCGCCCGCACTCACGCTACCGCTCCCTCTCTTCTCTCGCCCACACACTCACTGACGTCACTCACCTCACATGCTCACCTATTAAAGGGCCACACACACACATACGCTACTCTCATAACAGCTTGTAAGTTCCAAGCCGCAGCTGCGAATGGACCTGGATCGCCTCCGGGAAGAAGTAGTGGACTACCAAGTGCTTGGCACTGAAGATCTTCCTCAGGAAACAAAGATTAACCGGTTTTGGGCCATGCTAGGGAGAGATGGAAGATTCCAGACTCTAATGCATTTGATGAAAGCACTTTTGTGCGTGCCACACATCAATGCATCATCAGAGAGGGTGTTCAGCATGGGTAGAAAAATAGTGACGGAGAATAGAACAAGGATGGACAATTCAACCCTTAACTCAACAATGAGTAGATGAGTGTTATGTGTGTGAACACTGAAATTCAAATATATATATATATATATATGAAATACTTGACTTGGTGAATTCTAGCTGTAAATATACTCCTCCCCTCTTAACCATGCCCCTAACCACGCCTCCACCCCAACCACGCCCACTCCACCCCCCTCACCCCACCTCCCGAAATCGGAGGTCTCAAGGTTGGCAAGTATGCCCCAGACACAAAATGATTATACACAGGTACCTAATTTTTGGTGAATAAACTGTTCCAAAAGGTCCGACAAAGGCCAAATTGTAAGAAAACCAAAGCAGTTTTCCCCCCATAAGAAATAATGCAAATCCAAATACTAGGGGTGTAACGGTACGTGTATTTGTATTGAACCGTTTCGGTACGGGGCTTCCTTCTGCCTGTCTCTGTCAGTACTCTACACAGCACCCAGCATTGTCCCACCCACACAACCATCTGATTGGTTACAAACAGAGCAGTAACAGCCAATCAGCAGTGCGTATTCAGATTGCATGTCGTCAGTGCTTAGTGTTTAGCAGGTAAGTATCAGGCAGCGGACTCTCCCCAAATTATAATAAACACCTCCCAGTCAACTACTAGTAACATCACTATGAGCCCGTTGACCTTCTAGAAATATAAAAAGGCAGTTCAGCTCGCTCGCAGTCCTGGCTTGAGGTGAAGGCATACTTGCCAACCCTCCCGAATTTTCCGGGAGACTCCCGAAATTCAGCGCCTCTCCCGAAAACCTCCCGGGACAAATATTCTCCCGAAAATCTCCCGATTTAGGTCAAATGCGCTGTGACATTTCGGACTAAATTACTCCGTGAGTGTACAGCTACGGCCGAAAATCTACCGATTTTCGGCCGTAGCTGGAGGCCACGCCCCCTCCAGCTCCATGCGGGCCCGAGTGAGGACAGCCTTTTTTCACGACGGGAGGACAACAGAGTGACAAGAACTAAATCATCCAGACTAGAGATAAATTGTATTATTATGTTTATCTTACCTAAAAATAAATATATTTATTAATAAAAAAAATAAAAAAATAAATACATTTTTACTATATTTTGCTATTTTATTTGTATTTTTTCCTGACTCCTTATTACATCCAGCCATAGAATTATACATTAAAATAAACATATTTGAAATCATTAATTTTAAATTATCATAATAATTCATTTAAAATGACCATATTTAATTATTAAAATAATTGCTTGTTTATCAACAACTTTAGCATTTTATTCATTACATTTTGAAGCTCTCAGAAGCCGAGTTATGTTATATTCCTTAATATTTATTTATGCAAGTTTGAAGTATCAATTATCTAAACACAGTTTTGTTTGCATATTTTCAGGATATATATATATATATATATATATATATATATATATATATATATATATATATATATATATATAATGTATGAAATACTTGACTTGGTGAATTCTAGCTGTCAATATACTCCTCCCCTCTTAACCACGCCCCGCCCCGCCCCACCCCAGACCACGCCCCCACCCCCAACCCCCCACCTCCCGAAATCGGAGGTCTCAAGGTTGGCAAGTATGGGTGAAGGCTAATTCGCTTTTAGCGTAACGTTAGCTCATTTTGCGGTGTGTGTTTGTGTGTGTGTGTGTGTGTTACGGACAACAAAGCCCTGTCTGTCTGTTATTTCACTTTACCTTTTTCTGTGTTGATTGAGCTGTGTTGAAGCAGCAAAAAAGGGCATTATGTTAAATGAAGAGTTTCTGTCTCTGATAGTTGATATAATAATGTAACTGCATCATTAAGCCTACATGAACTCCATGGTGTTCAGGGATGAATAGTCTCTCCTATTGCTTTTGTACTATTTTTTCAGCAATAGTTACATTAATTAGTAATGTTGCAGCCTAGTTTTGAATGGCAGGGTCCCTGCTATCACATGTTGATAAAAATATAACATTTACATAATAAAAATCAACTACAGGCTTCCCAAATGCTGTAATAAATTAAGCATGATGAGTTGACTCTGTTTCATGTTGCACTTTTTATATGTAGAAGAAAGATGTTGTCATTTTATTAAATCTGAGCAACAACTTGAGGCAGTTTAATGTTGATTAACGTGGGCAGAATTATTATAGTGTTCCCGATGTTAAAAGGATAAAGCCTTTGTTTACAAATTTGGTAAATAAATAACCCAAAAATTTATATTTTGTTGTTTTCTTAAAAAATGAACGGAACCGTGACCTCTAAACCGAGGTACGTACCGAACCGACATTTTTGTGTACCGTTACACCCCTACCAAATACCCCAAAACAATAATACAAAACACATTTATATTATTTGTCTGTTGGGACAAGCGATAGAAAAATGGATGGATGGATGCATGGATATGCAAAACATTATATATGAAATACATATAAATGAC
Organism: Nerophis lumbriciformis; assembly: GCF_033978685.3. Taxonomy (NCBI): domain Eukaryota; kingdom Metazoa; phylum Chordata; class Actinopteri; order Syngnathiformes; family Syngnathidae; genus Nerophis; species Nerophis lumbriciformis. The sequence goes on from NC_084580.2 coordinate 17,413,429, forward strand.
ACATGAAATAAAAGAAAAAATAACATTTTAACGTCACATGTATCTTTAGATCAACACAGAGTTGTTCATTGTTCTCTGCGTGTTCTATCAATCAATCAATGTTTACTTATATAGCCCTAAATCACGAGTGTCTCAAAGAGCTGCACAAGCCACAACGACATCCTCGGCTCAGATCCTACATCAGGGCAAGGAAAAACTCAATGTGATAACAATGAGAAACCTTGGAGGGGACCGCAGATGAACACATAAACCCTGCACACTTAACAATGAAACTGATTAAAGTCTTCCCTGCCCGGAATCTGTCTATATTCCTGGTCCTACATGAAGAAAAAGATCGACACATAGTCGTTCATTGTTCTGTGCGCGTTCTATGAACACATGAACCACGCACACATAATAATGAAGCTGATTAAAGTTTTCCCTGGCCGGAATCTGCCTATATTCCTGGTCCTACATGAAGAAAGAGATCGACACAGAGTCGTTCATTGTTCTGTGCGCGTTCTATGAACACATAAACCACGCACACATAACAATGAAGCTGATTAAAGTTTTCCCTGGCCGGAATCTGCCTATATTCCTGGTCCTACATGAAGAAAGAGATCGACACAGAGTCGTTCATTGTTCTGTGCGCGTTCTATGAACACATGAACCACGCACACTTAATAATGAAGCTGTTAAAGTGTTTCCTGGCTAGAATCTGTCTATAGTGTTTCAGCTCTAAAAGTACCACAATCTAGTTTTCCACGCGCAATTTGCCTATATTTTTTGATAACCAAGAGTGCATATGTAAATATGGCCATCACAAAAACTAAGTTACCACTGTAGCGTAGTTTGGTCTGCTCAGCGTGTTTTTAACCATCTATCTTGTATTGGTAGTTGTCAGTGCCAAATTGCAAAACACCAGATAAGTATTGTAATTAGAGATGTCCGATAATGGCTTTTTTGCCGATATTCTGATATTGTCCAACTCTTAATTACGGATTCCGATATCAACCGATACCGATATATATACAGTCGTGGAATTAACACATTATTATTATGCCTAATTTTGTTGTGATGCATTAAACAATGTAACAAGGTTTTCCAAAATAAATCACCTCAACCTCCTCATGCTCTCTCGGGGAGAGCATGTCCCAAATTCCAAGCTGCTGTTTTGAGGCATGTTAAAAAAAATAATGCACTTTGTGACTTCAATAATAAATATGGCAGTGCCATGTTGGCATTTTTTTTTTCCATAACTTGAGTTGATTTATTTTGGAAAACCTTGTTACATTGTTTAATGCATCCAGCGGGGCATCACAACAAAATTAGGCATAATAATGTGTTAATTCCAGGACTGTATATATCGGTATCTGTTGATATCGGAATCGGTAATCAAGAGTTGGACAATATTGGAATATCGGACATCGGCAAAAAAGCCATTATCGGACATCTCACCTTAAACGCCAACATCACTACAGCGGTGTTTAGAACGCCTACAAAGATACCTGTTGCTAAAGAAGTTGATTCAAAACCAGCCGCAAAGAAAGAAGTCTATGGCTTGTTCCTGATGCCACAATTGTTTTAAATTGTAAAGACTAAATCTACAAGTACTGTTTGTCAAATCCATCTTTGTTTCTTACATCCAAGTGTGCACAAACTACAATTAAATCTACATTTTTAAAAACAATAGATATAACAAAGTTAACGGTTATCAGTCTTCAGAAGCAGGAAGTTATTGTTATTAGAATCGACTTGAAAAAATAATATTGCGCATCCCTAAGCATCATCGTGCATGGAAGCGCAAAAAGCATAATTTAAGCAAGTAGCTGCCTTTTGGGGGTTTTTTTTCTTCAAAAAGCTTCCAAACATAGTTTGTTTCTGACAAATGTGACCCTAAACCAGTGGTTCTTAACCTGGGTTCGATCGAACCCTAAAGGTTCGGTGAGTCGGCCTCAGGGGTTCGGCAGAGCCTCCGCCGCGGAGGTCGAGACACGCCCGACTCTTCGTGTAAATATGTGGAAATTATGGATACCCCCAAACAATGTTCCCTCTAATTTTCCGTATGTGTGAGCAAATGTAAAAACTCTTTGAGCATTCGGTGGAGCACATGTGAGCGACGTCAGCCGTGCACATGCACTGTGGTCACACCTGCAGCGCACCTGTCCCAAACCAGACTAAATAACAAGTTCAATATTTTATTATTGTAATCAAATGACAGCAGTCATTTCCATGAGATTATTTTCTAATATAAGTGTTTTGGCCCACTTATCAGGAGCTGTGTACTATTATTATATGTCTGGGTGGGGGTTTTACTTTGGAAATAATTTGTACCTCTTTCAGATATCGCATTTAGTCCCCACCAAAACATTCACATGTTGCACAATTAAATGTAAACATGGGATCATGTGTACATTCCTGTAACTTTCCGTTTGTAAAATATATCTTTATTAGTATTTCTTTAATATAATAACATCATTTTATGATTACCGTTCGGGTTCGGTGAATGCGCATATGGAACTGGTGGGGTTCGGTACCTCCAACAAGGTTAAGAACCACTGCTATAACATATTGTTTTTCATGAGCTGTGTACTATTATTATATGTCTGGCTGGGGGTCCTACTTTGGAAATAATGTGTACCCCTTTCAGATATCGCATTTAGTTCCCACCAAAACATTCACATGTTGCACAATGAGATGTAAACATGGGATCATGTGTACATTCCTGTAACTTTCCGTTTGTAAAATATATCTTTATTAGTATTTCTTTAATATAATAACATCATTTTACGATTACGGTTCGGTTTCGGTGAATGCGCATATGGAACTGGTGGGGTTCGGTACCTCCAACAAGGTTAAGAACCACTGCTATAACATATTATTTTTCATGAGCTGTGTACTAGTATTATATGTCTGGGTGGGGGTCCTACCTTGGAAATAATGTGTACCCCTTTCAGATATCGCATTTAGTCCCCACCAAAACATTCACATGTTGCACAATGAGATGTAAACATGGGATCATGTGTACATTCCTGTAATTTTGTTTGTAAAATATATCTTAATTAGTATTTCTTTAATATAATAACATCATTTTACGATTATGGTTCGGGTTCGGTGAATGCGCATATGGAACTGGTGGGGTTCGGTACCTCCAACAAGGTTAAGAACCACTGCCCTAAGGTGATGTCAACCTCAATGTTTCCCACTTGCATGTATTTGCATTTAATTAGACAAAGTTATCTACAAAAATAAAAACACAATTTAAATAAAGTTAAAAAAAAAACATGTTTCTATTGCAAGTCGTTCGGTTGGAGACCCCTGTTCTATGATCCACACTAGTTTTCTTGTTGTTAGAAGGCAAGGCTCACAGACACACACTGCCTGCGAATGAGACCGAGGCAGATGCGTGGGGAATATTTGATTCTGAGGGTAAGGGTGTCCAGACACACACACACATGCACAAACACACATGCACAAACACACACACATGCACAAACACAGGTATGCATTGCAGATCTTGTTTATCCCCAAGGCGCAGGAAGCCAAACTGCTAATAATCCATCTGCCAAAGTGCTAATTAGGCTAAAAACTAATCACACCCTTCATAACTTGTGATACTTAATATTTGAACTGTAGAAAGGTGATTTAAATTGACTCAATTAGACTCCAATGACAAATGAAGTCATTATGTCAGAGGGTGTGTGGCAGTGTACAGTGCAAGTAGTATGCAAGCATGCAAAAAGAGGTATTTTTTATAATGCAAAAGAATGTTCAGTCCGCAGTCATCTGGAACTTGAATGTATTTTTATGTCCACCCTATTTCACTAGCATCTGTTATACCTGACAGAAAATGATGCACTGTAATTCGTAAAAAATTCCACTAATAATAATAATAATAATAGATTTTATTTGTAAAAAGCACTTTACATTGAGTAAACAACCTCAAAGTGCTACAGTGTATTAAAAAATAAAAAAAATAAAAAAATAAAAGATAATAAAAAATAAATACAAATAAAAATTAGAACAGCCAAATAGCTAAAACTAGTATGCATATATCTAAAAAAAAAAAAAAGGCTTTTTTAAAAAAGAAGGGTTTTTAAGGCTTTTTTAAAAGCATTCACAGTCTGTGGTGCCCTCAGGTGGTCAGGGAGAGCGTTCCACAGACTGGGAGCGGCATAGCAGAAAGCCCGGTCTCCCATTGTTCGTAGCTTTGTCCTCTGAGGTTGGAGGAGGTTAGCCTGTCCTTAATAGTGTCACTAAAGGCTATAGAGGCTAATAGTGTTAGCATTTATAACGTTAAATTGGTGTAAGCCAGTGTCACATTTGATCAATTTGTGTGAGGATTAACGGTGCAAATTCTGTTGGACGGGTGTCGGGTTATACAATAAAATGGCGCGATATGTCAAAACACTTTTTGCTACTGTTTGTGCGGGAATTCTTGCCTGATTTACAAACACAAACTTGTTCGGCAGATTGCTTACTTTTTTTTACATTGTTTTTTTTTTTTTGCAAAAATATTTTTTGGGTGTCAAACTGACCCAATAGTGCAGTTTTGTGAAGCGGGACAACATATTTGGTAACACTTTAGTATGGGGAACACATATTCACCATTAATTAGTTTCTTATTAACATGCAAATTAGTAACATATTGGCTCTTAATTAGTCATTATTAAGTACTTATTAATGCCTTATTCTGCATGGCCTTATTATACAACCAGTAAGCCATTAACTAAGAGTCTTCCCTCAATAAACTCAGAATTATTGCTTATTAGTAACCCTAACCCTAACCCTAACCCTAACCCTTATGTGTTCCCCGAGTGTCCAATTAACTCTAAATTAAGTCTTTGTTACTTTAATAAGCAACTAATTAATGGTGAATATGTTCTTCCCCATACTAAAGTGTTACCGAATATTTTAGTGTTACCAAAATGAACGATTCATACACTACCATGTTTTGGTACCTACTAAAACTACAGGTTTAATTAAGAGAAACAAAGCCAATGTTAAGCTGTTGTGTATTAATGAATTACAAACAGGGTTTTATCCAACTAGAAGATGTTCTATGTTTTAAAAGGATAGTAGTGTTTATATGCAGCTACTTTAACTTCATGTTACTATTGTATTATATTGTTTTGTAGCTCTTTTATTTTGCACATAATTGTATATTTCGTTCCACTGTTTTATGCACATTTAGGTTTTCTCTAAAGCCTGATAAGATGAAAGACTGCTAAAAAAACACGTTTAGGTGAATGTTTGTACTTTTGAATGGTCGACTTTGTCATGCTTTGTGTGATTATTTCCGATGGATGTACATGACCATACCTCATTCTCTACCTATCCATCAGCAATAGGATGGAGGTGATGTCATACACCAGGACAGACCTGGTGTATAGCTAGCTTTTGCCATCATTTCCAAGCTTCTCTAATCCACTAACTTGGCCCTGCTGCCACCATCTCAACTTTTTTGTTTGTTTCTGACCGTTCATGCCAGATTGTCGGTGGGTTTATTTTGTACCCTTCGCGTTCATATTTCACTGTTTGTTGCATTTTTGTTGCGTTTCACTCGATTGTAAAATATGTCGATCGAAAGGGGGTGTGACGATCATATTTTGTCAATATTCAGTGTTTTATCGTTCATAGAAAATTTTAAAATTCCATTACGTTTTTTTAAGACGGTCTGTCGTAAAGTGTTTAGCATTCAATCAGACATTATTCCATTACGTGCTTTGGAAGTTACAAGGACTGTTTGATCTTGGAGTTTCTCCATTGTTGTGTTTTCAAGAGGCCATTGTATGCTTATTTGAAAAAAAAAAAAAAAAAAAAAAAATCTCCTTAAGGCACCTTTTCTTTCAATAAAATAAATCATTTATTAGTGTAAAATTTGTGCTTTTTTTTTTATTGTTGCAGTTTGTACCAGCTCTTGTGTTCTCTACTTTCACAAAAGTCCGGTTAAAGAGGTCATATTTTATTTTATTTTTTTTACATTTGAAACACTTCCTTGTGGTTTATATACAGTAACATGTAATGGTGGTTCTTTGGTCAAAAGTTTGGATACATTATGTTTTACAGATTGTTTTCAAGATACTAACCCTTGTGTAATGTTCATATTGTTGTTACTCAGCCAGCGTTTGTGGGTCTGATGGACCCGTTGCATTTTGTGGCTTTTAATGCCTCACAATCAAACACTTTTATGTTCAAATACTGAACAGATTACTAGAGATGTCCGATAATGGCTTTTTTGCCAATATTCCGATATTGTCCAACTCTTAATTACCGATACCGATATCAACCGATACCGATACATACAGTCGTGGAATTAACACATTATTATGCCTAATTTTGTTGTGATGCTCCGCTGGATGCATTAAACAATGTAACAAGGTTTTCCAAAATAAAAAAACAACTTCAACTCAAGTTATGGAAAAAAGTGCCAACAGGGCACTGCCATATTTATTATTGAAGTCACAAAGTGCATTATTTTTTTTTAACATGCCTCAAAACAGCAGCTTAAAATTTGGGACATGCTCTCCCTGAGAGAGCATGAGAAGGTTGAGGTGGGCGGGGTTGAGGTGGGGGGCGTAGGGGGTAGCGGGGGGTGTATATTGTAGCGTCCCGGAAGACTTAGTGCTGCAAGGGATTCTGGGTATTTGTTCTGTTGTGTTTTTGTTGTGTTACGGTGCGGCTGTTCTCCCGAAATGTGTTTGTCATTCTTGTTTGGTGTGGGTTCACAGTGTGGCGCATATTTGTAACAGTGTTAAAGTTGTTTATACGGCCACCCTCAGTGTGACCTGTATGGCTGTTGATCAAGTATGCCTTGCATTCACTTGTGTGTGTGTCAAAAGCCATAGGTATTATGTGATTGGGCTGGCACGCAAAGGCAGTGCCTTCAAGGGTTATTGGCGCTCTGTATTTCTTCCTGCGTCCGTGTACACAGCGGCATTTTAAAAAGTCATAAATTTTACTTTTTGAAACCGATACCGCTAATTTTGAAACCGATACCGATAATTTCCGATATTACATTTTAAAGCATTTATCGGCCGATTATATCGGCAGTCCGATATTATCGGACATCCCTAATGTTTACCTTATCGCAATAAACATCTGTTCAGTATTTTAACATAAAAGTGTTTGATTGTGAGGCATTAAAAGCCACAAAATGCCACAAACGCTGGCTGAGTAACAACAATATGAACATTACACAAGGGTTAAAGAATGAATATTCGTATATATTACCACGGGGATTCTTCTTTTGTGTTTCTGCGCCTGCGGTTCCCACACAAGGTTGCAACATTGTTTGTCAACACTGTCTGCTCTCCTTTTCTCGCACATTTGACCCTCTGATGTTCTGTGTACCTACACTCTGTCCTCCTCCTGTCGAGGCCTGTTGTATGTGTGTGTGTGTCACTTTTAGCAGACCTCTGACGGTATGGGTACCAAAAAACAGGTCCCCTAAAGGGAAACCCTTTTAAATGATAGTCAGATCCATTCTGAAGATGCCTAAGTGATTTTTAAGCTTTGGCCCATAAAACATGTTTACCGGTTAGTTTGAGTGTGAGACATTTGCACAGCAGCATTGTCGACACATTTAAGTCAGGACTTTGGGAAGGCCATTCTAAAACCTTAATTCTAGCCTGATTTAGCCATTCCTTTACCACTTTTGACGTGTTTGGGGTTATTGTCCTGTTGGAACACCCAACTGCGCCCAAGACCCAACCTACGGGCTGATGATTTTAGGTTGTCCTGAAGAATTTGGAGGTAATCCTCCTTTTTCATTGTCCCCATTTAAAGCACCAGTTCCATTGGCAGCAAAACAGGCCCAGAGCATAATATTACCACCACCAGGCTTGACGGTAGGAATGGTGTTCCTGGGATTAACGGCAGGAATGGTGTTCCTGGGATTAACGGCCTCACCTTTTCTCCTCCAAACATATTGCTGGGTATTGTGGCCAAACAGCTCAATTTTTGTTTCTTCTGACCACAGAACGTTCCTCCAGAAGGTCTTATCTTTGTCCATGTGATGTCAGTTGTAGAAATGATTGGAAACTCAAGACAGCCATGACAATATGTTGTTTACAAGTGTATGTTGTTACGTGCGGGGGGTCGCAGCTTGCTGCTAGGTTCGTTCCCCCGGGATGCAAACGGACCACTCCGGACAGGACGTGCAGGTAGGAACATGATTTGTTTGTAGAACTCAAACAAGTACCAAAAACTGAAAACAAACAAGAGGAAAAAATGTGCCGATCGCACTCGAAGCAAACGCTAACACTTAGCATAGGCAAAAAGACAAGGAATATTCACATAACTGTAGCATTAGCAAACAAAGAAGCCAGGCCGACTGACCGGCAAAGGCAGGCTTAAATAATACCTCTGATTAGCAGTGTTGGGACTAACGCATTACTGTAACGCCGTTAGTTTCGGCGGTAACTAGTAATCTAACGCGTTATTTTTTATATTCAGTAACTCAGTTACCGTTACTACATGATGCGTTACTGCGTTATTTTACGTTATTTTTTATGTAGTATCGGCTAGAAGCAGAAGATCTGAGTGTGTTTTATTGCAGCGCTGCGGTGTCGTCCTTCTGTGTAACAAGGAAAAGAACAGGCGTGTTTTGTGTTGTCGCAGGGGAGACGTTCCTCCAGGGCCTATGTACTTCGGGGCTAACAACCTTCACTTTACCCGGAAGTGGGTCTTTACAGCTGAGGGTGAATGACGAAGCCGGCGGTTTGTTGCAACTTTGTGACTTTATTGGACGCAGCCATCCACCAAGCTAGAGCACCTGCACGCACTCACTGTCGCCGGTCCCTCACCTCTCTCGCCCACTCACTCACTGACGTCACTCACCTCACATGCTGTCATATCTTAAAGGGGAACATTATCACCAGATCTATGTAAGCGTCAATATATACCTTGATGTTGCAGAAAAAAGACCGTATATTTTTTAAACCGATTTCCGAACTCTAAATGGGTGAATTTTTGCGAATTAAACGCCTTTCTATTATTCGCTCTCGGAGCGATACGTCACATCGGGAAGCAATCCGCCATTTTCTCAAACACATCATCGTCGGTGTGTTGTCGGAGGGTGTAACAACACGAACAGGGACGGATTCAAGTTGCACCAGTGGCCCAAAGATGCGAAAGTGGCAAGAAATTGGACAACATTTGTTCGAAATACGAGGGTGTGGGGAAAGCCGACGAAATGGTCAGTCGTTTGTTCCGCACACTTCACCGACGAAAGCTATGCTACGACAGAGATGGCAAGAATGTGTGGATATCCTGCGACACTCAAAGCAGATGCATTTCCAACGATAAAGTCAAAGAAATCTGCCGCCAGACCCCCATTGAATCTGCCGGAGTGTGTGAGCAATTCAGGGACAAAGGACCTCGATAGCACGGTAAGCAATGACGGCAGTTTGTTCCCGCAGACGAGCGAGCTAAACCCCCTGGATGTCTTGGCTCACACCGTGCCTTATCCCACCGAAGATGATCAAAGAAGAATATCGACCCTAGCTTCCCTGGCCTGCTGACATCAACTCCAAAACTGGACAGATCAGCTTTCAGGAAAAGAGAGCGGATGAGGGTATGTCTACAGAATATATTAATTGATGAAAACTTTATTCATTACTCGCGGTTTTACGTAAATTATTATACATAAACTGTGTTTACCAATAATTTAGCTTAAAAACATTTATTTTTTTCAATCATTCGAGTACATTCGGGTAGTCTTGTGTAATGCAGTATTTTGTGTCTATTTAAGTATGGTTAACCTGAGTGAAGTCTCCCCATTATTTTGTTACAGGTGTTACAGGTTGTTAGTTGTTAGTTTCCTTTGGTGCCACTCACACCGGTGAATTGAATGACGAATGATAGGTGGTGGTCGGAGGGGCCGTTGGCGCAAAATTGCAGCCACGCTTCCGTCAGTCTACCCCAGGGCAGCTTTGGCTATGAAAGTAGCTTACCACCACCAGGTGTGAATGATTGATGGGTTCTACATGTAAAGCGACTTTGGGTACTTAGAAAAGCGCTATATAAATCCCAGTTATTATTATTATTATTATTTAATGCCAAACAAACACATACCAATCGTTGGTTAGAAGGCGATCGCCGAATTCGTCCTCGCTTTCTCCCGTGTCGCTGGCTGTCGTGTCGTTTTCGTCGGTTTCGCTTGCATACGGTTCAAACCGATATGGCACAATAGCTTCAGTTTCTTCTTCAATTTCGTTTTCGCTACCTGCCTCCACACTACAACTATCCGTTTCAATACATGCATAATCTGTTGAATCATATAAGCCGCTGAAATCCGAGTCTGAATCCGAGCTAATGTCGCTATACCTTGCTGTTCTATCCGCCATGTTTGTTTGTATCGGCATCACTGTGTGACGTCACAGGAAAATGTATATAACGATGGTTAAAATCAGGCACTTTGAAGCTTTTTTTAGGGATATTGCGTGATGGGTAAAATTTTGAAAAAAACTTCGAAAAATAAAATAAGCCACTGGGAACTGATTTTTAATGGTTTTAACCCTTCTGAAATTGTGATAATGTTCCCCTTTAAAGGGCCACACACACACACACACACACACACACACATACGCTACTCTCATAACAACTAACAAGACATCATGGTGAAGCCAGAAGTCGAGTTTCTTAACATGGAGACATTCTCAATACTTTTCTTTTGTCGAGCACAAAGAAAATAACATTTTAGTTAAATGTAAGTTGTGTCTTGGATCAAAGATCCTATCTACTTAAAGTTCAAAGTTAAAGTGCCATTATGTTTCAGCTATTTAAAATAGTTTTGTCAATTTGTTCTGGCCTGAAACAAATTGGCCCTTTGAAACATATCTTTGTCTTTGTGTGTTGTATGTAGACCTCATTGCTTTCTGAGTTCAGTGATGCAAATGTATGTCAAGATGATCAAAAGACCATGGTAACTAAAAGAAGCTCAAGGGTGCACAAAACTGGAACTGAGGGAGTCCAAAACTAACCGAAAATACCAAAACATGATCTGGGCCACGGATCATGACATATGTAAACTTCTGACCACGACTGTACACCGTCGATGGTCTGTGCAAGGTTAGGTTCTGCCCTGAAATGGCTAACAGCTTTAGTCAGTGAAGGAGACAGGCGCTTGTTTTTGGATTTTAATCAAAATATGGCTAATTAGTGTTGTAACTGGTGCACTAGTGCAGAGAGCGATGTCATTGCTTGGAGCTCTTTGATTAGATGCCCTAACCTGTGCTGTATAGATCATGTAGAGACATTTTGTGATTAGTTTTTTTTTCAAGAGTTGAACTCTTATTTTGCCCAAACTCATCTTCGTTGTGATTCTCGCAACCTCACGGTGCCCTCAAGTTGGAGGAAACGGCCTTCGCCGGAGACCCCAAATGTGGGCTGAATATTAAAAAAAAATAGGACGAATTCAACTGAGGGTGCAACCGGGAAAATGAAAGAGAAAGAAAGAGGATGATGTGGGAGAAATATATTTTTTGAAAGAACACAAGCGTGTGACTCAAGAAAGTGGGGTGTTTGATGCAGGTGTGGAGATGCGAAAAAATGTTGTGTAGAAAGCAGAAATAGAGTGGAGGAAATGACTTACCAGTGGGGGTGTTGTAGTGAAAATGTGGTAGGCTTCTGCAACCAGGCCAAAATGGAGGAAGCCGATTCATTATTATCTAACGGTGGTGCAGAGGAACTTCTAGCAATAACCTATAAAGATGTCCGATAATGGCTTTTTTGCCGATATCCCGATATTGTCCAACTCTTAATTACCGATTCCGATATCAACCGATACGATGTATACAGTTGTGGGATTAACACATTATTATGCCTAATTTTGTTGTGCTGTAACAAGGTTTTCCAAAATAAATCAACTCAAGTTATGGAAAAAAATGCCAACATGGCACTGCCATATTTATTATTGAAGTCACAAAGTGCATTCTTTTTTTTAACATGCCTCAAAACAGCAGCTTGGAATTTGGCACATGCTCTTTCTGAGAGAGCATGAGGAGGTTGAGGTGGGCGGGGTTGAGAGGGCAGGGTTTTTGGGGTAGCGGGGGGTGTATATTGTAGCGTCCCGGAAGAGTTAGTGCTGCAAGGGTTTCTGGGTATTTGTTCTGTTGTGTTTATGTTGTGTTACAGTGCGGATGTTCTCCCGAAATGTGTTTGTCATTCTTGTTTGGTGTGGGTTCACAGTGTGGCGCATATTTGTAACAGTGTTAAAGTTGTTTATAGGGCCACCCTCAGTGTGACCTGTATGACTGTTGACCAACAATGCATGGCATTCACTTGCGTGTGTGGAAAGCCGTAGATATTATGTGATTGGGCCGGCACGCAAATGCAGTGCCTTTAAGGTTTATTGGCGCTCTGTACTTCTCCCTACGTCCGTTTCGTTTTAGTCATAAATTTTACTTTTTGAAACCGATACCGATCATTTTCGATATTACATTTTAAAGCATTTATCGGCCAATAATATCGGCAGTCCGATATTATCGTACATCTCTAATCAGCTCCATACCCTGTTTAGCTTTGTTTTTGCTTAAAGAACATTTGTTTATTGCATTTTTTGACATATACAGTTAAAGGGGAACATTATCACAATTTCGGAAGGGTTAAAACCATTAAAAATCAGTTCCCAGTGGCTTATTTTATTTTTCAAAGTTTTTTTCAAAATTTTACCCATCACGCAATATCCCTAAAAAAAGCTTCAAAGTGCCTGATTTTAACCATCGTTATATACACCCGTCCATTTTCCTGTGACGTCACATAGTGATGCCGACACAAACAAACATGGCACATAGAACAGCAAGCTATAGCGACATTAGCTCGGATTCAGTCTCGGATGTCAGCGGCTTAAGCGATTCAACAGATTACGCATGAATTGAAACGGATGGTTGTAGTGTGGAGGCAGGTAGCGAAAACGAAATTGAAGAAGAAACTGAAGCTATTGAGCCATATCGGTTTGAACCGTATGCAAGCGAAACAGACGAAAACGACACGACAGCCAGCGACACGGGAGAAAGCGAGGACGAATTCGGCAATCGCCTTCTAACCAACGATTGGTATGTGTTTGTTTGGCATTAAAGGAAACTAACAACTATGAACTAGGTTTACAGCATATGAAATACATTTGGCAACAACGTGTACTTTGAGAGTGCAGACAGCCCAATTTTCATCAATTAATATATTCTGTAGACATACCCTCATCCGCTCTTTTTTCCTGAAAGCTGATCTGTCCAGTCCAGTTGGAAATGCATCTGCTTTGAGTGTCGCGGGATATCCACACATTCTTGCCATCTCTGTCGTAGCATAGCTTTCGTCGGTAAAGTGTGCGGAACAAACGTCCAATTTCTTGCCACTTTTGCATCTTTGGGCCACTGGTGCAACTTGAATCCGTCCCTGTTCGTGTTGTTACACCCTCCGACAACACACCGACGAGGCATGATGTCTCCAAGGTACGGAAAACAGTCGAAAAAACGGAAAATAACAGAGCTGATTTGACTCTGTTTTTTTTAATGTGTTTGAGAAAATGGCGGATTGCTTCCCGGTGTAACGTCATGTTGTGATGTCATCGCTCCGAGAGTGAATAATAAAAAGGCGTTTAATTCGCCAAAATTCACCCATTTAGAGTTCGGAAATCGGTTAAAAAAATATATGTGTCAGGACTTGGACTATGGCGTGGTTTGTTCTCCCGTGGTGCAAATGAACATTTGGACCAGACATGGCGTGAAGGTGAAGACATGATTTATTTAAACACTATAACTACAAAAAGAACAAACTAAAGGTGCGCACAAGGCGGAAGTACAAACTTGACAAATGAAACCAATACTTGCACGTGGGCAAAAAACTAAGGACATGAACAAAAGTCGCTAACTGTGGCATGAATCAAAAAAACTTACTTGGACAGGGCATGAAGTGCGCAGAGTGTGACAGGGGTATGAATCCGGATGTCGCCAGAACGACAAACTGAAAACAATGAATTTAAATACTAGTGACATGATTAGTGAAAACAGGTGCGTGACTCAGAACGTGAAACAGGTGGGTGACGTGACAGGTGAAAACTAATGGGTTGCTATGGTGACAAACAAGAGTGCACAATGAGTCCAAACGTGGAACAGGTGAAACTAATGGGTAACTATGGAAACAAGACAAGGGAGTGAAAAGCCAGAAACTAAAGAGTCCAATAACTAAACAAAACAAAACATGACTAAAACAAAACATGATTACACAGACATGACAATATGGTCTTTTTTCTGCAACATCAAGGTATATATTGACGCTTACATAGGTCTGGTGATAATGTTCCCCTTTAAGAAATACAATTAAACATATGTCAAATGTTTTGTTCACAAGTAACTCAAAAAATATTTTACAAAAATAAAATAAATAAACAAATAAATTAAATAAATAAATAAAAATAATAAACTAGAAAAAAAACTAAAAAACATGCCTCAGTCAAATACCGTATTTTTCGGAATATAAGTCGCTCCGGAGTATAAGTCGCACCGGTCGAAAATGCATAATAAAGAAGGAAAGAAAACATATATAAGTCGCACTGGAGTGTCAGTTGCATTTTTTGGGGAAATGTATTTGATAAAAGCCAACACCAAGAATAGACATTTGAAAGGCAATTTAAAATAAATAAAGAATAGTGAACAACAGGCTGCATAAGTGTACGTTATATGACGCATAACTAACCAACTGGTATGTTATAAATCATGAAACATTTAATATAATGTCAACCTAATCCTTGATTATGGCAGACTATATGTTATATGTAAAATGTTATTCTGCAGCAGTAATTGGTCCATCTAACTCTATCGCAGCGGACTGATAAACCAAGGGGATGGTCCAGATTGGCAACAAAAATGATCAAGCTCAGTAGTAAAACAATGAGCAGTTGAGTAGAGGGACACATAGAAATCCTTAAATACATTATTGACCTCAATATCATCCGTAACTAAACCTGAATCGGATTGAATCTGCGGACGCGCTAGCAAAATATCAACTCCCCTCGATTTGCCTGAAAATGAAGAGTGGTAAGTCTGTCCTATCCATCCTCTCCTCAGCCTCAAGTGGTCAGAAGGTTTAAGATGAGTCTCCTGCAAGAAGATTACCTGGCCACCCAGATGACGGAGATGATGTAATTATTTACTTCGTTTTATAGGATTATTAAACTTCACTGATGAGAGCATTAAGTCTAATGTCCTAATTTTGGCGGTGCTTGAACTCACCGTAGTTTGTTTACATATACAACTTTCTGCGATGCTGCCATAGAGAGACATATTGTATTCCACTCCTTCTTTGTCTCATTTTGTCCACCAAACTTTTTATGCTGTGCGTGAATGCACAAAGGTGAGCTTTGTTGATGTTATTGACTTATTGGAATGCTAATCAGGCATATTTGGCAAGTGCATGACTGCAAGCTAATCGGTCCCAACATCCTATTTAGGCTGGCTGTATGTACATATTGCCTCATTATGCCTCGTTTGTAGGTACATTTGAGCTCATTTAACTGCCTTTACTTATGTCCTTTGTGTTTTTAATTTTTATTTGTATGTCTCATGAGACATTGTCTGCATGTCTAATAGTTGTTCCAGACCACAGCAAACGTTACCCAGCTTGCAAAGACTGGTATAAATTCACTAGAAGAAGACAGCCTGACGTTACTTTTAACTTGGACACACTCATCTATACCTTTGGCCATTTCAAACCAGTAATTTCCAGGAGTTACCCCAACCTCTGAGAAGCCTCGGTTTTACTAATGTTTTTCTAAGTTTTAAAAATGTGTAGAATAAATATTACATTTCAACATTTCTGTCAGCGAAGATTTGCGTCAGCCTGCGACACATAGCCATTTTGATAGTAGGTTATTATAGCTTTAAACCCTGTTTCCATATGAGTTGGGAAATTGTGTTAGATGTAAATATAAACGGAATACAATGATTTGCAAATCCTTTTCAACCCATATTCAGTTGAATATACTACAAAGACAACATATTTGATATTTTTTTGCAAATAATCATTAACTTTAGAATTTGATGCCAGCAACACGTGACAAATAAGTTGGGAAAGGTGGCAATAAATACTGATAAAGTTGAGGAATGCTCATCAAACACTTATTTGGAACATCCCACAGGTGAACAGGCAAATTGGGAACAGGTGGGTGCCATGACTGGGTATAAAAGTAGATTCCATGAAATGCTCAGTCATTCACAAACAAGGATGGGGCGAGGGTCACCACTTTGTCAACAAATGCGTGAGCAAATTGTTGAACAGTTTAAGAAAACTCTTTCTCAACCAGCTATTGCAAGGAATTTAGGGATTTCACCATCTACGGTCCGTAATATCATCAAAGGGTTCAGATAATCTGGAGAAATCACTGCACGTAAGCAGCTAAGCCCGTGACCTTCGATCCCTCAGGCTGTACTGCATCAACAAGCGACATCAGTGTGTAAAGGATATCACCACATGGGCTCAGGAACACTTCAGAAGCCCACTGTCAGTAACTACAGTTGGTCGCTACATCAGTAAGTGCAAGTTAAAACTCTCCTATGCAAGGCGAAAACCGTTTATCAACAACACCCAGAAACGCCGTCGGCTTCGCTGGGCCTGAGCTCATCTAAGATGGACTGATACAAAATGGAAAAGTGTTCTGTGGTCTGACGAGTCCACATTTCAAATTGTTTTTGGAAACTGTGGACGTCGTGTCCTCCGGACCAAAGAGGAAAAGAACCATCCGGATTGTTATAGGCGCAAAGCTGAAAAGCCAGCATCTGTGATGGTATGGGGGTGTATTAGTGCCCAAGACATGGGTAACTTACACATCTGTGAAGGCGCCATTAATGCTGAAAGGTACATACAGGTTTTGGAGCAACATATGTTGCCATCCAAGCAACGTTACCATGGACGCCCCTGCTTATTTCAGCAAGACAATGCCAAGCCACGTGTTACATCAACGTGGCTTCATAGTAAAAGAGTGCGGGTACTAGACTGGCCTGCCTGTAGTCCAGACCTGTCTCCCATTGAAAATGTGTGGCGCATTATGAAGCTTAAAATACCACAACGGAGACCCCCGGACTGTTGAACAACTTAAGCTGTACATCAAGCAAGAATGGGAAAGAATTCCACCTGAGAAGCTTAAAAAATGTGTCTCCTCAGTTCCCAAACATTTACTGAGTGCTGTTAAAAGGAAAGGCCATGTAACACAGTGGTGAACATGCCCTTTCCCAATTACTTTGGCACGTTTTGCAGCCATGAAATTCTAAGTTAATTATTATTTGCAAAATAAAAGTAAAGTTTATGAGTTTGAACATCAAATATGTTGTCTTTGTAGTGCATTCAATTGAATATGGATTGAAAAGGATTTGCCAATCATTGTATTCCGTTTATATTTACATCTAACACAATTTCCCAACTCATATGGAAACGGGGTTTGTAATATTGACACTCACATCATGTGTTGCCTTCATAATAAGACGTATATAAGGTGTTTTTGTGTGTTTTTGGTCCGATATGACTGAGTCATAATGTTTACAAAGACCATAATGAAGAAGGACTGTTTGCAAAGTGTACTTCTCAACCAACTCTTCATCAGTCTGTCCTACTGTTTGTCTCCCTTGCATCCTTCCACCCTGGTCAGGATCAATACTTTACTTCCTGTCTTCAGTCCACTTGGGTGACAGCAGTTTGGAGACCACAGGGTTCATGTTACTAGTGTGTGTGTGTGTGTGTGTGTGTGTGTTAGAGCTTAAGGGGTCACCAAGGCCTTTTTAGTGGCAGCAGTCTACACTGGATCTTGGCTGACTGCTCCTCATCCTCAACATCCTTAGGGCAGGATTATGTGTAATCGTTCCGATTTTGTCTGCGTGTTTGTTTTTCCAGCAAGCTTCTGGTAAGATTGGTAGATAAGAATGGATCTGATAGCAAAAGATCATTTTTGGTATACTGCTCCAAGGCAGCAACCCATAAATAACGTCTAATTTGTTGAAAGGCAGTCAATACCTTACTGATAAACGACTAATCTCGTATAGTTAAAACCCAGTATTATCTGCTAATAACTGTCTTCCTTCTTCCTCCCCGAGCATCAAACAAACAAGATCCTTTGAGCGTCTTAACTGACAGGCCCCCAATGTTCTTAAACATCCCTGCTATAGCCTCGCAACATCCATCGCCCCGGGCAACAGGCACCAGCAAATGGCTACACTCTGTCTGGGGTGCACCCGGCAAGCTGAGGGAGATCAATGTAGTCACTCAAGGTCGCCATTTCTACCGAGCCATAAAACTCCTCATTCAGAGCCCCCCGGGTTCCACTGAAACACTGACGGCACCAAATTGAAGACCTTAAAAAATGAACCTGCACCTTGAAACACAGTGAGCATTGTAAGTAGGTTCTTTCTCTTGATTTTTTTTGTACAAGAAACAAGTCAACATTTTAAAACATCCATCCATCATTTAGATTAAAATCTTCAGCTAAACAGGCCACATAACAAAAGATCCCCATTTGTTTATATGCAAAGGGGACATTTTAATGAGGTCCTGACACTGCAAAAAGTCAGTGTTCAAAAACAAGAAAAAATTAAAGCTGCAAGCAGCGATGGACGGAACCGACTTTGACGGCACATAAAATCCAAATCGAAACAGTAATTAAAACTCTTTGGTCAACTTTTAATCAAAAGGGTTCAATCTCTCTCCTGTGCTAGTTTGAAGCCGACACGACAAACGCGCTCAGAGGAGATAATGTTTGAAAAAAGGTGACTGGTTTTTTACAAAACTTTTGTTTTGAAGGGGGAATTGCAAACTTCTTATTGATTTTTGCTGGGGGTTGTCAATACATGAAATGTGGGTCTAAGTGAGACCTACATAGAGGTTTTTGTTTCATGTCTCTAAGACATTCCTACTGGAAGTTACAGGCAGTTTTGTCTGAGTTTTCTTCCTAGGAGCAGTTGTGTCTGTGTTTTCTTCCTAGGAGGCGCTAGAGCGCAATTTTGAGTTTTGGGGTTGGGTTTTTTTTTTTTTATTAGATCGCAATTTTTGCCAGTCCTGATGTGTGTGTCCAGTTTGATGAGTTTTGAAGCATGTTAAGGGGGTCAAATTACAGCTCAAAGAGGCAAAAGTGACTGTTTTTAGTAAACTTTTGTTTTGAAGGGGGAATTTCCAACTTCCTGTTGATTTTTGCTGAAGGATGTCAATGTATGAAATCTAGGTCTAAGTCAAAACTACATATAGGTTTTTGTTTCATGTCTCTACGACATTCCTACCGGAAGTTACAAGCAGTTTTGTCTGTGTATTTCCTAGGGGGTGCTAGAGCGCAATTTTGAGTTTTGGGGTTTGGTTTTTTGATTAGATGGCAATTTTTGCCAGTCCTGGTGCGTGTGTCAAATATGGTGAGTTTTGAAGCATGTTAAGAGGGTCAAATTACAGTTCAAAGAGGCGGCGGAATAATAATAATAATAATAATAATACTAAAACGCACAAAATACAATTGGGTCCTCTGTCCCAAAGGGACACTGCGGTCCCTAAAAATACAAAAATGAGGGGTATTTTATTTGAACTAAGCAAAATTATCTGCCAATAGAACAAGAAAATTTAACAAGTCAAATTAGCTAACCTCAATGAACCCAAAAATACCTTAAAATAAGTATATTCTCACTAATAACAAGTGCACTTTTCTTGGTAGAAAAAAAAGAGACCTTTTTGCTAAAATATTCTTAAATTAAGTAAATGCTAGTGCCATTATCTTGACATAATGATATGTGCTCGGCATCATGATTTTTTTTTCATGCTTGAAGTAAGAAATTATTACTTTAAAAGAGTAGTTTTATACTTGTGAGTGTTGATGTCACAGCTTTGCAACAGTTGATATTCTAGTTTCAAGCATGTTTTACTCAATATAGGTCATCAAATCTCAGCAACAAGCTGTAATATCTTACTGAGATCATTTAGCACCAAAACACTTAAAACAAGTAAAACCCTCTAACCCTCTAATCTGCTGAGTGAGAAGAATTATCTTATCAGACAGAAAATAAGCAAATATCACCCTTATTTGAGATATTTAGGTTTTGGTAAATAAACTGGAAAACTATGGCATAAGGGTAGTGGCAGGGAAATGGCTGAAGAGCTACTTGAATGAGAGACAGCAGATTGTTTAGATCGACCAACATCAATCTACACTCATGAACATAACCTGTGGAGTCCCCCAGGGGTCGATACTAGGACCCACACTATTTATAATGTATATCAATTAAATATGTAAATTATCAACACTGCTGAAGTTCATCCTCTTTGCTGACGACACAACCATTACATGTGCAGGTGACGACGTAAAGCAACTTCTGGCCTCTGTAACTGAGGAGATGATCAAGTTAAAAACTTGGTTTAATACCAACAAATTGTCTCTCAATTTAAAGAAGACCAAAATCATGCTCTTTAGCAGTCGCAAAAGTAATATACCCACCAGGATTGTTATTGATGATACACCAATAGAATATGTCCAACAAAATTCATTCTTAGGAGTGGTAATAGATGAAAATATATCATGGAAGCCTCATATAAGTTACCTGAGGAAAAAAGTTGCTAAATGTGTTGGAATGATGAGGAGATCATGTCATTTATTGAACACCAATGCTCTGCTGTTATTGTATCATTCATTTATTATGTCATATTTAAACTATTGTGTTGAAGTCTGGGGAAATGGTTATAAATCCCATCTACAGCCTTTAGTCACTCTGCAGAAAAAGGCCATTAGGATTGTGTCCAATGTTCACTACTTACATCGTTCAAATCCACTATTCATGGAGTTAAAGCAACGTAAACTGCACGATGTGAGCAATTTTTAAACTGCTCAAATTATGTTTAGGGCATCCCAAAACTCTCTACCATCCAATATACAGAACCTATTCCAGGATAGAGATGCTCACCATAGTTACAGTCTAAGAGGAAACAACAAATTATATTTTCCTAAATTTAGAACAACTTTAAAATCAAAGTGAATTTCAGTGCGTGGAGTCAGTCTGTGGAACAATTTAGGGGACGGGTTAAAATCCTGTTCTAACATGATTACATTTAAAAGACTGTTTAAAAAAGAAGTACTGAAGAAGTACGAGGAGGAAAGAGAGTGATGCCCTCAGCACAGAGCGATGGGAGAGAGGTGTATGGTCGGAGAGTGTTTGGGCCTGTGTGTGTGTGTGTATGTGTCTGTGTCTGTGTGTGTATGTGTGTGTGTGTGTGTGTGTGTTTTGTCTCGTCTTGTCTTGTCCCATAGTAACAGTGGTACTATTGTATTGTTAGTGTACAGGAGCTTTTCTTGTTTTTGTTTGTATAGTATTGTTCTTGTATTATATTGTTTATGTTAAATGTGGAATGAGTGAGAGGGGTTGGGATATTATAAGCATCTGCTTCATCCAACCCCTTTTCAAGCCTTGCATAAATGTCCCTGCCAAAACGTAAAAAAAAAAAAAATATGTGTTGTTGTACTGTGCAGGTTTGAAATAAATAATTCAATCAATCAATTAATCACTTAGATTTCAGTTTTTGCAGTGTACAACCTGCAAATGAGCACTTAACAGGGTTTTTCCTGGCTCAAATTGAGACAGAGCTGGTACGATCCTGACCATACGGCAGAATTCCAACGCAAAAAAAATGGTAGTTTTTTTTCAATTTACAGTGATATGCTGTAAAGAACACCGTGATGGGTAGTTTACTGTAAAATTTAGAGATGTCCGATAATGGCATTTTTACCGATATCCGATATTCCAATATTGTCCAACTCTTAATCACAATATTATGTCAGACCCACTCGACATCCATTGCATTCGGTCTCCCCTAGAGGGGGGGTTACCCACATATGTGGTCCTCTCCAAGGTTTCTCATAGTCATTCACATCGACGTCCCACTGGGGTGAGTTTTTCCTTGCCCTTATGTGGGCTCTGTACCAAAGATGTCGTTGTGGCTTGTGCAGCCCTTTGAGACACTTGTGATTTAGGGCTTTATAAATAAACATTGATTGATTGATTGATTAATTACCGATTCCGATATCAACCGATACCGATATATACAGTCGTGGAATTAACACATTATTATGCCTAATTTACATATGAACTTGAAGTGCCATCCCAGGAATGGGATGGCACTTCAAGTTCATATGTGAGTCAAGTCAATATACATATATATATATATATATATATATATATATATATATATATATATATATATATATATATATATATATATTACATGTGTTATCGCAAGATGCAATATTCATTTCTCGCTGAGTTGATTTATTTCCCAGTACCTAAATAATTCCGCCTACGCTATCCGGCTAGCAAAGCTCAAGTGAATATCAATTGCATTTTCCCTGAAGAAGTTGTAGCTACAGAGTGTGGGTGTCCAGAAATTCCTTCAACATTTCTATCCCACCACTATCCTTTCTCGGCCTAACCTGGTCTATGTGTGCGAGCCATCTGTTCACTTTTGTTAAGCAGCTAATCGTATTGTTCGCCACACAGCTCTGATGGAGCAGGAAGGCTGCATGGACACGTAGCGTGTTAATTTGACAGCGTGACTGTGAACAAGATGTATTCTTAATTAAAGCGCCAGTGTTGTTGTCCAACCTCGTCTGACACGCGAACAGTTGCTCAGTCAGACTCTCGCAGAGGATTGTTGTAGTTGTTAACTGATCGCCGCAACGCTTTTCAACTAATGTTTGTGTCTTCCTGTTCCACTCCTTAAATGGGACCTGTGATAATTATAATCTACATTTAACACACTTCCTTGTGGTCTCGATCATGGGTTCTTAACCTTTTTGACCTCGAAGTCCCAACTTTTCCACCACAGAGTGGTCTGGGGCACACTCAAATATTAACACTGAATTAGTAACCTTACTCTTGATTTAGATAATATTCAATAATTGTGTGAATGCTCCAAAGCATTCACACATATGGTTTTAAACACCAAAATTAATCTATTTATTAAACTTCTTCTTTTTCTCCAAATTTTGGCACGCTCTACCTTCCACATTTTTCATCCAATTCCAACTTCAAACTGTTCAGCCTATTCGGGAATGGCGGGGTTTACCTTGACAAATTCCAAAAATTCCCAGATTTCCCCAAATTCACAGTTTTCTGGGACATTTTTCCCATTTTTTAAATGAATTGGCCATTTTTCAAACTTTCACCATTTCCACATTTTTTAACGTATTCATACCATTCCACTTTCAACAGATTACACCATCCTGGAAATTCAAACTACTTTTTATACCCAAGTTCAAAAAAATTCCCTGATTTCCCCAAATTCCCAGTTTTCTGGGACATTTTTCCCATTTTTTAAATGAATTGGTCATTTTTCCAACTTTCACCATTTCCACATTTTTTAACCTATTCATACCATTCCACTTTCAACAGATTACACCATCCTGGAAATTCAAACTCCTTTTTTTACCCAAGTTCAAAAAAATTCCCAGATTTCCCCAAATTCCCAGTTTTCCGGGACATTTTTCCCATTTTTTAACTGAATTGGCCATTTTTCCAACTTTCACCATTTCCACCTTTTTTAACCTATTCATACCATTCCACTTTCAACAGATTACACCATCCTGGAAATTCAAACTATTTTTTTTACCCAAGTTCAAAAAAATTCCTGGATTTTCCAGAATTCCTGGTTTTCCAAAGCCCTATTTCCACCCTTTTTTCTGGCAACTACTCCTCACACATTTTTCAACCCACTTCAACCATTCCACCGTCAATACATTCCTCTTAAAAATACCAGGTTTTCCAGGAATTCCATAATACCAATTCTCAATTCAACATGTTACTACTTTAACATTTCTCGACCGACTTGAAAAATTCTAACACCAACCATTTCAACTCATTCAGACCATTCAAGTTTGTTTGTTTTTTTACAATTTTTCCGAAATTACCAATTTTTCCGAAATTACCAATTTTTTGGGAAATTACCAATTTTGGGGGAAATTCCCATTGAAAGGAATGGGACATTCTTCAAATTTCCACGATTCCCACATTTTTCATCTGATTCAAACCGTTCCAACTTCAAAATATTCAGCCTGTTTGGGAATTGTGTGCGCTACTTCAACAATTCTAAAAAAAAAAATATCGGATTCTCCATAATTTTCCATAATAATTTAGTGTCTTTCAACTTTTACTCTCTGAGAAGCAGTGCCCTCCACAGTGGACACGTTTATATCAGTTAAGTGAACTAACAATTTAACTTTTAATCATGTAAATACCTCACTAACTGATGTTTGGCTCCGCTGGCTTCAAATACCTTTTCCAGTTTATGAGAAGGCGACTTGTCCATGCAGCTGGATAGGCATATAGATATAATAATAAAAACAAACATTTACTGAGTGTTGTTAAAAGGAAAGGCCATGTAACGCAGTGGTGTAAAATGCCCCTGTGCCAACTTTTTTGCAATGTGTTGCTGCCATTAAATTCCAAGTTAAAGGGGAACATTATCACCAGACCTATGTAAGCGTCAATATATACCTTGATGTTGCAGAAAAAAGACCATATATTTTTTTAACCGATTTCCGAACTCTAAATGGGTGAATTTTGGCGAAACGCCTTTCTATTATTTGCTCTCGGAGCACATCGGGAAGCAATCCGCCATTTTCTCACTTTCGTCGGTGTGTTGTCGGAGGGTGTAACAACAGGAACAGGGACGGATTCAAGTTGCACCAGTGGCCCAAAGATGCGAAAGTGGCAAGAAATTGGACGAAATTTGTTAAAAATACGAGGCTGTGGGGAAAGCCGACGAAATGGTCAGTCGTTTGTTCCGCACACTTTACCGACGAAAGCTATGCTACGACAGAGATGGCAAGAATGTGTGGATATCCTGCGACACTCAAAGCAGATGCTGACATCAACTCCAAAACTGGACCGATCAGCTTTCAGGAAAAGAGAGCGGATGAGGGTATGTCTACAGAATATATTAATTGATGAAAACTTTATTCATTACTCGCGGTTTTACGTAAATTATTATACATAAACTGTGTTTACCAATAATTTGCAGTGTAGACAGCCCTGAAATGGGCTGTCTGCACTCTCAAAGTGCATGTTGTTTCCAAATGTATTTCATATGCTGTAAACCTAGTTCATAGTTGTTAGTTTCCTTTAATGCCAAACAAACACATACCAATCGTTGGTTAGAAGGCGATCGCCGAATTCGTCCTCGCTTTCTCCCGTGTCGCTGGCTGTCGTGTCGTTTTCGTCGGTTTCGCTTGCATACGGTTCAAACCGATATGGCTCAATAACTTCAGTTTCTTCTTCAATTTCGTTTTCGCTACCTGCCTCCACACTACAACCATCCGTTTCAATACATGCGTAATCTGTTGAATCGCTTAAGCCGCTGAAATCCGAGTCTGAATCCAAGCTAATGTCGCTATATCTTGCTGTTCTATGCGCCATGTTTGTTTGTGTTGGCATCACTGTGTGACGTCACAGGAAAATGGACGGGTGTATATAACGATGGTTAAAATCAGGCACTTTGAAGCTTTTTTTAGGGATATTGCGTGATGGGTAAAATTTTGAAAAAAACTTCGAAAAATAAAATAAGCCACTGGGAACTGATTTTTAATGGTTTTAACCATTCTGAAATTGTGATAATGTTCCCCTTTAATGATTAATTTTCTCAGTTCGAACATTAAATATCTTGTCTTTGCAGTCTATTTAATTGAATGTAAGTTGAAAAGGGTTTGCAAATCATTGTATTCTGTTTTTATTTACGAATTCCACAATGTGCCAACTTCACTGGTTTTGTAGAATCAGTTGTAAATTAAAGCTGCAAGCAGCGATGGACGGGACCAACTTTGACGGCACACAAAATCCAAACCGAAACAGTAATTAAAACTCTTTGGTCAACTTTTAATCAGAAGGGTTCAATCTCTCTCCTGTGCTAGTTTGAAGCCGACACGACAAACGCGCTCAGAGGAGATAATGTTTGAAAAAAGGTGACCGTTTTTTACAAAACTTTTGTTTTGAAGGGGGAATTGCAAACTTCCTGTTGATTTTTGTATATATGAAATGTAGGTCTAAGTGAGACCTACATCGAGGTTTTTGTTTCATGTCTCTAAGACATTCCTACTGGAAGTTACAGGCAGTTTTGTCTGAGTTTTCCTCCTCGGAGCAATTATGTCTGTGTTTTCTTCCTAGGGGGCACTAGAGCGCAATTTTGAGTTTTGGGGTTAGGTTTTTTTTTATTAGATCACAATTTTTGCCAGTCCTGACGTGTGTGTCCAGTTTGGTGAGTTTTGAAGCATGTTAAGGGGGTCAAATTACAGCTCAAAGAGGTGAAAGTGACTGTTTTTAGTAAACATTTGTTTTGAAAGGGGAATTGCCAACTTCCTGTTGATTTTTGCTGAAGAATGTCAATGTATGAAATCTAGGTCTAAATCAGACCTACATAGAGGTTTCATGTCACTACGACATTCCTCCCGGAAGTTACAAGCAGTTTTGTCTGTGTTTTTCCTAGGGGGCGCTAGAGCACAATTTTGAGTTTTGGGGTTTGGTTTTTTATTAGATGGCAATTTTCGCCAGTCCTGATGTGTGTGTCAAATATGGTGAGTTTTGAAGCATGTTAAGGGGGTCAAATTACAGCTCAAAGAGGCGAAAGTGACTGTTTTTAGTAAACTTTTGTTTTGAAGGGGGAATTGCCAACTTCCTGTTGATTTTTGCTGAAGAATGTCAATGTATGAAATCTAGGTCTAAATCAGACCTACAAAGAGTTTTCATGTCACTACGACATTCCTACCGGAAGTTACAAGCAGTTTTGTCTGTGTTTTTCCTAGGGGGCGCTAGAGCGCAATTTTGAGTTTTGGGGTTTGGTTTTTTTATTAGATGGCAATTTTCGCCAGTCCTGATGTGTGTGTCAAATATGGTGAGTTTTGAAGCATGTTAAGGGGGTCAAATTACAGCTCAAAGAGGCAAAAGTGACTGTTTTTAGTAAACTTTTGTTTTGAAGGGGGAATTGCCAACTTCCTGTTGATTTTTGCTGAAGAATGTCAATGTATGAAATCTAGGTCTAAATCAGACCTACATAGAGGTTTCATGTCACTACGACATTCCTACCGGAAGTTACAAGCAGTTTTGTCTGTGTTTTTCCTAGGGAGCGATAGAGCGCAATTTTGAGTTTTGGGGTTTGGTTTTTATATTAGATGGCAATTTTCGCCAGTCCTGATGTGTGTGTCAAATATGGTGAGTTTTGAAGCATGTTAAAGGGGTCAAATTACAGCTCAAAGAGGCGAAAGTGACTGTTTTTAGTAAACTTTTGTTTTGAAGGGGGAATTGCCAACTTCCTGTTGATTTTTGCTGAAGAATGTCAATGTATGAAATCTAGGTCTAAATCAGACCTACATAGAGGTTTCATGTCACTATGACATTCCTACCGGAAGTTACAAGCAGTTTTGTCTGTGTTTTTCCTAGGGAGCGCTAGAGCGCAATTTTGAGTTTTGGGGTTTGGTTTTTTTATTAGATGATTAGAATTTTCGCCAGTCCTGATGTGTGTGTCAAATATGGTGAGTTTTGAAGCATGTTAAGGGGGTCAAATTACAGCTCAAAGAGGCAAAAGTGACTGTTTTTAGTAAACTTTTGTTTTGAAGGGGGAATTTCCAACTTCCTGTTGGTTTTTGCTGAAGAATGTCAATGTATGAAATCTAGGTCTAAATCAGACCTACATAGAGGTTTCATGTCACTACGACATTCCTACCGGAAGTTACAAGCAGTTTTGTCTGTGTTTTTCCTAGGGGGCGCTAGAGCGCAATTTTGAGTTTTGGGGTTTGGTTTTTTTATTAGATGATTAGAATTTTCGCCAGTCCTGATGTGTATGTCAAATATGGTGAGTTTTGAAGCATGTTAAGGGGGTCAAATTACAGCTCAAAGAGGCGAAAGTGACTGTTTTTAGTAAACTATTGTTTTGAAGGGGGAATTGCCAACTTCCTGTTGATTTTTGCTGAAGAATGTCAATGTATGAAATCTAGGTCTAAATCAGACCTACATAGAGGTTTCATGTCACTACGACATTCCTACCGGAAGTTACAAGCAGTTTTGTCTGTGTTTTTCCTAGGGAGCGCTAGAGTGCAATTTTGAGTTTTGGGGTTTGGTTTTTTTATTAGATGGCAATTTTCGCCAGTCCTGATGTGTGTGTCAAATATGGTGAGTTTTGAAGCATGTTAAGGGGGTCAAATTACAGCTCAAAGAGGCGAAAGTGACTGTTTTTAGTAAACTTTTGTTTTGAAGGGGGAATTGCCAACTTCCTGTTGATTTTTGCTGAAGAATGTCAATGTATGAAATCTAGGTCTAAATCAGACCTACATAGAGGTTTCATGTCACTACGACATTCCTACCGGAAGTTACAAGCAGTTTTGTCTGTGTTTTTCCTAGGGGGCGCTAGAGTGCAATTTTGAGTTTTGGGGTTTGGTTTTTTTATTAGATGATTAGAATTTTCGCCAGTCCTGATGTGTGTGTCAAATATGGTGAGTTTTGAAGCATGTTAAGGGGGTCAAATTACAGCTCAAAGAGGCAAAAGTGACTGTTTTTAGTAAACTTTTGTTTTGAAGGGGGAATTGCCAACTTCCTGTTGATTTTTGCTGAAGAATGTCAATGTATGAAATCTAGGTCTAAATCAGACCTACATAGAGGTTTCATGTCACTACGACATTCCTACCGGAAGTTACAAGCAGTTTTGTCTGTGTTTTTCCTAGGGGGCGCTAGAGCGCAATTTTGAGTTTTGGGGTTTGGTTTTTTTATTAGATGATTAGAATTTTCGCCAGTCCTGATGTGTGTGTCAAATATGGTGAGTTTTGAAGCATGTTAAGGGGGTCAAATTACAGCTCAAAGAGGCGAAAGTGACTGTTTTTAGTAAACTTTTGTTTTGAAGGGGGAATTGCCAACTTCCTGTTGATTTTTGCTGAAGGATTTTAATGTATGAAATCTAGGTCTAAATCAGACCTACATAGAGGTTTCATGTCACTACGACATTCCTACCGGAAGTCACAAGCAGTTTTGTCTGTGTTTTTCCTAGGGGGCGCTAGAGCGCAATTTTGAGTTTTGGGGTTTGGTTTTTTTATTAGATGATTAGAATTTTCGCCAGTCCTGATGTGTGTGTCAAATATGGTGAGTTTTGAAGCATGTTAAGGGGGTCAAATTACAGCTCAAAGAGGCGAAAGTGACTGTTTTTAGTAAACTTTTGTTTTAAAGGGGGAATTGCCAACTTCCTGTTGATTTTTGCTGAAGAATGTCAATGTATGAAATCTAGGTCTAAATCAGACCTACATCAAGGTTTCATGTCACTACGACATTCCTACCGGAAGTTACAAGCAGTTTTGTCTGTGTTTTTCCTAGGGGGCGCTAGAGTGCAATTTTGAGTTTTGGGGTTTGGTTTGGTTTTTTTATTAGATGATTAGAATTTTCGCCAGTCCTGATGTGTGTGTCAAATATGGTGAGTTTTGAAGCATGTTAAGGGGGTCAAATTACAGCTCAAAGAGGCGAAAGTGACTGTTTTTAGTAAACTTTTGTTTTGAAGGGGGAATTGCCAACTTCCTGTTGATTTTTGCTGAAGAATGTCAATGTATGAAATCTAGGTCTAAATCAGACCTACATAGAGGTTTCATGTCACTACGACATTCCTACCGGAAGTTACAAGCAGTTTTGTCTGTGTTTTTCCTAGGGGGCGCTAGAGCGCAATTTTGAGTTTTGGGGTTTGGTTTTTTTATCAGATGATTAGAATTTTCGCCAGTCCTGATGAGTGTGTCAAATATGGTGAGTTTTGAAGCATGTTAAGGGGGGTCAAATTACAGCTCAAAGAGGCGAAAGTGACTGTTTTTAGTAAACTTTTGTTTTGAAGGGGGAATTGCCAACTTCCTGTTGATTTTTGCTGAAGAATGTCAATGTATGAAATCTAGGTCTAAATCAGACCTACATAGAGGTTTCATGTCACTACAACATTCCTACCGGAAGTTACAAGCAGTTTTGTCTGTGTTTTTCCTAGGGGGCGCTAGAGCACAATTTTGAGTTTTGGGGTTTGGTTTTTTTATTAGATGGCAATTTTTGCCAGTCCTGATGTGTGTGTCAAATATGGTGAGTTTTGAAACATGTTAAGGGGGTCAAATTACAGCTCAAAGAGGCAAAAGTGACTGTTTTTAGTAAACTTTTGTTTTGAAGGGGGAATTGCCAACTTCCTGTTGATTTTTGCTGAAGAATGTCAATGTATGAAATCTAGGTCTAAATCAGACCTACATAGAGGTTTCATGTCACTACGACATTCCTACCGGAAGTTACAAGCAGTTTTGTCTGTGTTTTTCCTAGGGAGCGCTAGAGCGCAATTTTGAGTTTTGGGGTTTGGTTTTTTTATTAGATGGCAATTTTCGCCAGTCCTGATGTGTGTGTCAAATATGGTGAGTTTTGAAGCATGTTAAAGGGGTCAAATTACAGCTCAAAGAGGCGAAAGTGACTGTTTTTAGTAAACTTTTGTTTTGAAGGGGGAATTGCCAACTTCCTGTTGATTTTTGCTGAAGAATGTCAATGTATGAAATCTAGGTCTAAATCAGACCTACATAGAGGTTTCATGTCACTACGACATTCCTACCGGAAGTTACAAGCAGTTTTGTCTGTGTTTTTCCTAGGGAGCGCTAGAGCGCAATTTTGAGTTTTGGGGTTTGGTTTTTTTATTAGATGGCAATTTTCGCCAGTCCTGATGTGTGTGTCAAATATGGTGAGTTTTGAAGCATGTTAAGGGGGTCAAATTACAGCTCAAAGAGGCGAAAGTGACTGTTTTTAGTAAACTTTTGTTTTGAAGGGGGAATTGCCAACTTCCTGTTGATTTTTGCTGAAGAATGTCAATGTATGAAATCTAGGTCTAAATCAGACCTACAAAGAGTTTTCATGTCACTACGACATTCCTACCGGAAGTTACAAGCAGTTTTGTCTGTGTTTTTCCTAGGGGGCGCTAGAGCGCAATTTTGAGTTTTGGGGTTTGGTTTTTTTATTAGATGATTAGAATTTTCGCCAGTCCTGATGTGTGTGTCAAATATGGTGAGTTTTGAAGCATGTTAAGGGGGTCAAATTACAGCTCAAAGAGGCGAAAGTGACTGTTTTTAGTAAACTTTTGTTTTGAAGGGGGAATTGCCAACTTCCTGTTGATTTTTGCTGAAGAATGTCAATGTATGAAATCTAGGTCTAAATCAGACCTACATAGAGGTTTCATGTCACTACGACATTCCTACCGGAAGTTACAAGCAGTTTTGTCTGTGTTTTTCCTAGGGGGCGCTAGAGCGCAATTTTGAGTTTTGGGGTTTGGTTTTTTTATTAGATGATTAGAATTTTCGCCAGTCCTGATGTGTGTGTCAAATATGGTGAGTTTTGAAGCATGTTAAGGGGGTCAAATTACAGCTCAAAGAGGCGAAAGTGACTGTTTTTAGTAAACTTTTGTTTTGAAGGGGGAATTGCCAACTTCCTGTTGATTTTTGCTGAAGAATGTCAATGTATGAAATCTAGGTTTAAATCAGACCTACATAGAGGTTTCATGTCACTATGACATTCCTACCGGAAGTTACAAGCAGTTTTGTCTGTGTTTTTCCTAGGGGGCGCTAGAGCGCAATTTTGAGTTTTGGGGTTTGGTTTTTTTATTAGATTATTAGAATTTTTGCCAGTCCTGATGTGTGTGTCAAATATGGTGAGTTTTGAAGCATGTTAAGGGGGTCAAATTACAGCTCAAAGAGGCGAAAGTGACTGTTTTTAGTAAACTTTTGTTTTGAAGGGGGAATTGCCAACTTCCTGTTGATTTTTGCTGAAGAATGTCAATGTATGAAATCTAGGTCTTAATCAGACCTACATAGAGGTTTCATGTCACTACGACATTCCTACCGGAAGTTACAAGCAGTTTTGTCTGTGTTTTTCCTAGGGGGCGCTAGAGCGCAATTTTGAGTTTTGGGGTTTGGTTTTTTTATTAGATGGCAATTTTTGCCAGTCCTGATGTGTGTGTCAAATATGGTGAGTTTTGAAGCATGTTAAGGGGGTCAAATTACAGCTCAAAGATGCGAAAGTGACTGTTTTTAGTAAACTTTTGTTTTGAAGGGGGAATTGCCAATTTCCTGTTGATTTTTGCGGAAGAATGTCAATGTATGAAATCTAGGTCTAAATCAGACCTACGTAGAGGTTTCATGTCACTACGGCATTCCTACCGGAAGTTACAAGCGGTTTTGGCTGTGTTTTTCCTAGGGGGCGCTAGAGCGCAATTTTGAGTTTTGGGGTTTGGTTTTTTTATTAGATGGCAATTTTCGCCAGTCCTGATGTGTGTGTCAAATATGGTGAGTTTTGAAGCATGTTAAGGGGGTCAAATTACAGCTCAAAGAGGCGAAAGTGACCGTTTTTAGTAAACTTTTGTTTTGAAGGGGGAATTGCCAACTTCCTGTTGATTTTTGCTGAAGAATGTCAATGTATGAAATCTAGGTCTAAATCAGACCTACATAGAGGTTTCATGTCACTACGACATTCCTACCGGAAGTTACAAGCAGTTTTGTCTGTGTTTTTCCTAGGGGGCGCTAGAGCGCAATTTTGAGTTTTGGGGTTTGGTTTTTTTATTAGATGATTAGAATTTTCGCCAGTCCTGATGTGTGTGTCAAATATGGTGAGTTTTGAAGCATGTTAAGGGGGTCAAATTACAGCTCAAAGAGGCAAAAGTGACTGTTTTTAGTAAACTTTTGTTTTGAAGGGGGAATTGCCAACTTCCTGTTGATTTTTGCTGAAGAATGTCAATGTATGAAATCTAGGTCTAAATCAGACCTACATAGAGGTTTCATGTCACTACGACATTCCTACCGGAAGTTACAAGCAGTTTTGTCTGTGTTTTTCCTAGGGGGCGCTAGAGTGCAATTTTGAGTTTTGGGGTTTGGTTTGGTTTTTTTATTAGATGATTAGAATTTTCGCCAGTCCTGATGTGTGTGTCAAATATGGTGAGTTTTGAAGCATGTTAAGAGGGTCAAATTACAGCTCAAAGAGGCGAAAGTGACTGTTTTTAGTAAACTTTTGTTTTGAAGGGGGAATTGCCAACTTCCTGTTGATTTTTGCTGAAGAATGTCAATGTATGAAATCTAGGTCTAAATCAGACCTACATAGAGGTTTCATGTCACTACGACATTCCTACCGGAAGTTACAAGCAGTTTTGTCTGTGTTTTTCCTAGGGGGCGCTAGAGCGCAATTTTGAGTTTTGGGGTTTGGTTTTTTTATCAGATGATTAGAATTTTCGCCAGTCCTGATGAGTGTGTCAAATATGGTGAGTTTTGAAGCATGTTAAGGGGGGTCAAATTACAGCTCAAAGAGGCGAAAGTGACTGTTTTTAGTAAACTTTTGTTTTGAAGGGGGAATTGCCAACTTCCTGTTGATTTTTGCTGAAGAATGTCAATGTATGAAATCTAGGTCTAAATCAGACCTACATAGAGGTTTCATGTCACTACGACATTCCTACCGGAAGTTACAAGCAGTTTTGTCTGTGTTTTTCCTAGGGTGCGCTAGAGCGCAATTTTGAGTTTTGGGTTGTTTTTTTTTTATTAGATTATTAGAATTTTCGCCAGTCCTGATGTGTGTGTCAAATATGGTGAGTTTTGAAGCATGTTAAGGGGGTCAAATTACAGCTCAAAGAGGCAAAAGTGACTGTTTTTAGTAAACTTTTGTTTTGAAGGGGGAATTGCCAACTTCCTGTTGATTTTTGCTGAAGAATGTCAATGTATGAAATCTAGGTCTAAATCAGACCTACATCAAGGTTTCATGTCACTACGACATTCCTACCGGAAGTTACAAGCAGTTTTGTCTGTGTTTTTCCTAGGGGGCGCTAGAGTGCAATTTTGAGTTTTGGGGTTTGGTTTTTTTATTAGATGATTAGAATTTTCGCCAGTCCTGATGTGTGTGTCAAATATGGTGAGTTTTGAAGCATGTTAAGGGGGTCAAATTACAGCTCAAAGAGGCGAAAGTGACTGTTTTTAGTAAACTTTTGTTTTGAAGGGGGAATTGCCAACTTCCTGTTGATTTTTGCTGAAGAATGTCAATGTATGAAATCTAGGTCTAAATCAGACCTACATAGAGGTTTCATGTCACTACGACATTCCTACCGGAAGTTACAAGCAGTTTTGTCTGTGTTTTTCCTAGGGGGCGCTAGAGCGCAATTTTGAGTTTTGGGGTTTGGTTTTTTTATTAGATGGCAATTTTCGCCAGTCCTGATGTGTGTGTCAAATATGGTGAGTTTTGAAGCATGTTAAGGGGGTCAAATTACAGCTCAAAGAGGCGAAAGTGACTGTTTTTAGTAAACTTTTGTTTTGAAGGGGGAATTGCCAACTTCTTGTTGATTTTTGCTGAAGAATGTCAATGTATGAAATCTAGGTCTAAATCAGACCTACATAGAGGTTTCATGTCACTACGACATTCCTACCGGAAGTTACAAGCGGTTTTGTCTGTGTTTTTCCTAGGGGGCGCTAGAGCGCAATTTTGAGTTTTGGGGTTTGTTTTTTTTATTAGATGGCAATTTTTGCCAGTCCTGATGTGTGTGTCAAATATGGTGAGTTTGGAAGCATGTTAAGGGGGTCAAATTACAGCTCAAAGAGGCGAAAGTGACTGTTTTTAGTAAACTTTTGTTTTGAAGGGGGAATTGCCAACTTCCTGTTGATTTTTGCTGAAGAATGTCAATGTATGAAATCTAGGTCTAAATCAGACCTACATAGAGGTTTCATGTCACTACAACATTCCTACCGGAAGTTACAAGCAGTTTTGTCTGTGTTTTTCCTAGGGGGCGTTAGAGCGCAATTTTGAGTTTTGGGGTTTGGTTTTTTTATCAGATGATTAGAATTTTCGCCAGTCCTGATGTGTGTGTCAAATATGGTGAGTTTTGAAGCATGTTAAGGGGGTCAAATTACAGCTCAAAGAGGCGAAAGTGACTGTTTTTAGTAAACTTTTGTTTTGAAGGGGGAATTGCCAACTTCCTGTTGATTTTTGCTGAAGAATGTCAATGTATGAAATCTAGGTCTAAATCAGACCTACATAGAGGTTTCATGTCACTACGACATTCCTACCGGAAGTTACAAGCAGTTTTGTCTGTGTTTTTCCTAGGGGGCGCTAGAGCGCAATTTTGAGTTTTGGGGTTTGGTTTTTTTATTAGATGATTAGAATTTTCGCCAGTCCTGATGAGTGTGTCAAATATGGTGAGTTTTGAAGCATGTTAAGGAGGGTCAAATTACAGCTCAAAGAGGCGAAAGTGACTGTTTTTAGTAAACTTTTGTTTTGAAGGGGGAATTGCCAACTTCCTGTTGATTTTTGCTGAAGAATGTCAATGTATGAAATCTAGGTCTAAATCAGACCTACATAGAGGTTTCATGTCACTACGACATTCCTACCGGAAGTTACAAGCAGTTTTGTCTGTGTTTTTCCTAGGGGGCGCTAGAGCGCAATTTTGAGTTTTGGGGTTTGGTTTTTTTATTAGATGATTAGAATTTTCGCCAGTCCTGATGTGTGTCAAATATGGTGAGTTTTGAAGCATGTTAAGGGGGTCAAATTACAGCTCAAAGAGGCGGCGGCGGAATAATAATAATAATAAAACGCACAAAATACAATAGGGTCCTCTGTCCCAAAGGGACATTGCGGTCCCTAATTATCTAAATTCCAGCATCTAGGCTGGATTTTGCACAGCATACTTACTTCCAATGCATCCGAGAGACCTCTAAATCCCACATAATTCAATTAGGTAACATGTTTATTAGCTTCCATGACACCACCTTTTGACCTGATGCTACAAGACATGTCATCACCAAGGGGCGCCCCCAGGAGGATGTAAAAAAAAAATATATATATATTAGTCTGACCGTGAGACGCAATTGCTCGCTCATCCCCCGGCCACCCAGCTCCCAGCCGTGACCACGGTTGATTTATCGACAGTTGAGCCTGGGTTCTACCTCAGCAGGCCACCACTTTAAACATGGCTTCCATGTCTATTAACAGCAAGGGGTCATGACCTGACCCCACTTATACTTTCACCTCACCCGTCCATCTCTCTCCTCCTCCCTGTCTCCCACCTTGCATCTTCTCAACCCTGTTTTTTACCAAGTCACTCCCAGCGGACCTCACGCCACCTCGCTCTGTCTTAAAATACACACACGCACGCATGCACACACACACACACACACACACACACACACACACACACACACACACACACACACACAAAGCCTCCTTTTGCCCCTTTGGCTTAACCGTATTTATAACGATTTGACCCCAAGACCTCTTTGTGTTAATGATCTTCAGCTCTTCCCAGTACAAACACACTCAACAGACAATAACCTGCACGTGTTAGAGCGTGCGTGTGTTTCCTTCCTTTGGTTACTCAGACGACCTCATAGGAATTAAACAAATGAGCAATTAGCCTACAGACATAAACAAACCTCTCCATTTCTTGAAATAATTAGAAACCTTGTGCTCTCGTCGTCATGGACCCTAACAGCAAATATATTTCGCTGCCATACGCATCGTGTTTAGTAAAGTTTATTGTTTACCTGATTCTAATGAAAGTAAGGACTAAAACAGTATAAAGGAATAAATGGGGGAAAAAATGACACACAAAATAAACACAAAACAAGCAGATGGTATTTATTACCCTAATGTATTATAGTATATAATACAAACCCCGTTTCCATATGAGTTGGGAAATTGTGTTAGATGTAAATATAAACGGAATACAATGATTTGCAAATTATTTTCAACCCGTATTCAGTTGAATGCACTACAAAGACAAGATATTTGATGTTCAAACTCATAAACTTTGGGTTTTTTTTTGCAAATAATAATTAACTTAGAATTTCATGGCTGCAACACGTGCCAAAGTAGTTGGGAAAGGGCATGTTCACCACTGTGTTACATGGCCTTTCCTTTTAACAACACTCATTTGGGAACTGAGGAGACACATTTTTTAAGCTTCTCAGGTGGAATTCTTTCCCATTCTTGCTTGATGTACAGCTTAAGTTGTTCAACAGTCCGGGGGTCTCCGTTCTGGTATTTTAGGCTTCATAATGCGCCACACATTTTCAATGGGAGACAGGTCTGGACTACAGGCAGGCCAGTCTAGTACCCGCACTCTTTTACTATGAAGCCACGTTGATGTAACACGTGGCTTGGCATTGTCTTGCTGAAATAAGCAGGGGCGTCCATGGTAACATCGCTTGGATGGCAACATATGTTGCTCCAAAACCTGTATGTACCTTTCAGCATTAATGGCGCCTTCACAGATGTGTAAGTTACCCATGTCTTGGGCACTAATACACCCCCATACCATCACAGATGCTGGCTTTTCAACTTTGCGCCTATAACAATCCGGATGGTTCTTTTCCTCCTTGGTCCGGAGGACACGACGTCCACAGTTTCCAAAAACAATTTGAAATGTGGACTCGTCAGACCACAGAACACTTTTCCACTTTGTATCAGTCCATCTTAGATGAAGTCAGACCTAGCGAAGCCGACGGCGTTTCTGGGTGTTGTTGATAAACGGTTTTCGCCTTGCATAGGAGAGTTTTAACTTGCACTTACAGATGTAGCGACCAACTGTAGTTACTGACAGTGGGTTTCTGAAGTGTTCCTGAGCCAATGTGGTGATATCCTTTACACACTGATGTCGCTTGTTGATGCAGTACAGCTTGAGGGATCAAAGGTCACGGGCTTAGCTGCTTACATGCAGTGATTTCTCCAGATTCTCTGAACCCTTTGATGATATTACGGACCGTAGATGGTGAAATCCCTAAATTCCTTGCAATAGCTGGTTGAGAAAGGTTTTTCTTAAACTGTTCAACAATTTGCTCATGCATTTGTTGACAAAGTGGTGACCCTCGCCCCATCCTTGTTTGTGAATGACTGAGCATTTCATGGAATCTACTTTTATACCCAATCATGGCACCCACCTGTTCCCAATTTGCCTGTTCATCCCCCCCCCCCCCCTCCACAAGGGAGAGGGGGGCAGAGCAGAAAAGAAAACAAACGGCAGATCAACTGGTCTAAAAAGGGGGTCTATTTAAAGGCTAGGCTGTCTTGCCTCTGGTGAGGGCGGTCGCATTTTTCTCTGCTCCCTCCTTCCCTGCTTACTCTCTTCGTTTTGTCTTGTCTGAACTTTTTTGAAGCCTCTTTCTTTGCGCTGTCCTCAAATCTAAACATCAAACATGGATATGATCGGCTGGACTCTCGACGCAATTGACAAAGTCTTTTCGACAAGGAAAAGAGGTTCGGGGGAGCCTGGCTGCCCTGATGGAACCATTGCTGCTGGGCACGTGAGAGACTCCTGGGATAAATGGAGAATCGTGTGCCTCTCAGTCCTTTCCATCGAGGACGTGGAAGACATCTACCTATTTGGAACCGTGATTGCGGGGCACCTGCTGATTGGGCTGGGCATTGCTCTGGTGTATCGTCAAATTCGGAAGACGATGGCAGCCACTCAAGGAGCCCAACGGCTGTTCGTCGCAATGGAAGGATTGGGCCGGGCTGTGGCGATTTCTGAACTGAATCGCAAAATGGATCACATCATGGAGAAGTGTGCTGAGAAGGAGAATTGAATCGAATTTGAGAGAAACCAGCACGGACACATAGAGCAGGGAAGTCATTGTTTTGACTGCTCGAAGAAAACAACATCCTACATCTACGATTTGACTCCCTCGAATGGCCTTGGCGCTATCAGGAACAGGCTGTTCTGAAAAACACCCCCGAGGACACCTCAACGATGGACGCTTTTGACCTACCTTTTTCTCAACAACACCTGGTGTCGAACTTTGAGATCGGCCCCAGTCCACAAAAACATTTCAACATCACACCCGCCCCTTCCTCAACCAACGCCTTCACCACTGCTTAATTCCTGGGGTTATGGATGGCTAGTAGCGCTTTATAGCAGCAGGCCGGCCTCCAGGGCCCCAAATCCCCCACCCCTCTGTTGCGAGTTGTTGTGATTATATGTAACATGTTTATGTGTGCTATGCTATGTGAAGTTTTTTCCCTTGGACTCAGTCTGGACCCCCTCCCGAGGGTTCAGCCTTAGACTGATATTTTTTTTACTCTTCCCCCCTTTCCCAATATCGCCTTTTTTTCCCACCTTTTTTAAGGAGCGCCGAAAGTGGCTGACCCGTTGGCGGTCCCGTCTTGTCTCCCTGTAAACGTATGTCTGCTCTTAGTGGGACTGTGCCGAAAATTAAATTTCAGTTCTTATGTGTCTTGTACATGTTAAAGAATGGACAATAATAAAGCATCTTGAATCTTGACTCTTGAAACAAATGAGTTTTAAGATGGGTAGCATCTCTAACTGTTACCGGGAGGGCATTCCAGAGTACCGTATTTTCCGCACCATAAGGCGCCCTGGGTTATAAGCCGCGCCTTCAATGAACGGCATATTTCAAAACTTTGTCCACCTATAAGCCGCCCCGTGTTGTAAGCCGCATCTAACTGTGCTAAAGGAATGTCAAAAAAACAGTCAGATAGGTCAGTCAAACTTTAATAATAAATTAAAACCAGCGTGATGTGGGCGCGCATGGAATCGTATATCAACATGGACGGAGCAGCGTGAAAAAAGCCACCCGGCCTCTTCGCGTAAACTTAAACTTACCTTAACCACTCGCTCATCTTTTCTTCATCCATCCCTTCGAGTTAGCTTTTATGATGACGCCGGCTGGAAAGGTCTCTTTTGGCAAGGTCTTCCTTTTGAATATCACCATGGGTGGAAGTTTCTGGCCATTAGCATGGCAAGCTAGAACCACAGTGAAGGATGACTTCTCATTCCCTGTGGTGCGAATATTCACCGTACGTGCTCCCGTTGTATCCACAGTGCGGTTCACAGGAATATCAGTTGCTGTGAAATAGTAATCCGTGTGCGGATGGAGAGATTGCGTCTTTTCATGAACCGGATCCCTGTCGCTTAGTAGGAGCCATTTTGTGGTCTTTACAGATGTAAACACACAAAGGAAATGAAACGTACGGTAATATCCGCGCGCTTTTTCTTCTTCTACGCGGGCGGGTGGTTGCTTACAGTAGAAGAAGAAGCGCTTCCTGTTCTATGGGGGCGGGTGCTTACCTTGGCGGTTGCTTGCGTAGAAGAAGAAGCGCTTCCTGTTCTACCGGGAAAAAAGATGGCGACTGTTTACCGAAGTTGCGAGACCGAAACTTTATGAAAATGAATCTTAATATTAATCCATATATAAAGCGCACCGGGTTATAAGGCGCACTGTCAGCTTTTGAGAAAATTTGTGGTTTTTAGGTGCGCCTTATAGTGCGGAAAATACGGTACTAGAAAACGCTCTATAGCCCGCAGACTTTTTTTGGGCTCTGGTAATCACTAATAAGCCGGAGTTCTTTGAACGCAGATTTCCTGCCAGGGACATATGTTACAATACAATACAATTGTGAACAAAAACAGATACAGGTATACATAGACAAATAGAGTTTATGAAGACTTTAGTTGGTCCTGATATTGTTGTGTTGGTGTCAAATTTCTGAATTTTAGGGAGGTCACAGGTCATCAGGGAGTTGGATGTCTCTGACTTCCTAGGTTTCCTCAAAGGCATCGTTAGAATACAAGTGAGCTCCTAAACCTTGATAGGAGTTTCCATCAAAACAACACATCTTTTTAGGATCTCTGCTTCTTGATTGAGGCTCCTCCGATCACAGATGTGTATGCACAAGCCAGCTGGTCAAGCTCGACTCTTGGACTCTTGGCGTACGCACAAACACACGTTTTTTTCCTCTTCCCCTGATCAGTCGCTCTTCCTCGGCCGGCTGCAGCTGGATGGAAATGAACAATGTTGAAATGCATTCAAAGCGACTGCATGAGAGGAAAGACATCCATTGTCTTTTTTTGTTGTTGTTGTTGTGGTTGTTTAAGGAAAATCAATGGCAGCTCGTAATGCACTAAGCCATGCACATGTTTTTAATATACAAACCCCGTTTCCATATGAGTTGGGAAATTGTGTTAGATGTAAATATAAACGGAATACAATGATTTGCAAATCCTTTTCAACCCATATTCAATTGAATGCACTACAAAGACAACATATTTGATGTTCAACCTCATAAACTTCATTTTTTTTTGCAAACAATAATTAACTTAGAATTTCATGGCTGCAACACGTGCCAAAGTAGTTGGGAAAGGGCATGTTCACCACTGTGTTTCATGGCCTTTCCTTTTAACAACACTCAGTAAATGTTTGGGAACTGAGGAGACACATTTTTTAAGCTTCTCGGGTGGAATTCTTTCCCATTCTTGCTTGATGTACAGCTTAAGTTGTTCAACAGTCCGGGGGTCTCCGTTGTGGTATTTTAGGCTTCATAATGCGCCACACATTTTCAATGGGAGACAGGTCTGGACTACAGGCAGGCCAGTCTAGTACCCGCACTCTTTTACTATGAAGCCACGTTGATGTAACACGTGGCTTGGCATTGTCTTGCTGAAATAAGCAGGGGCGTCCATGGCAACATTGCTTGGATGGCAACATATGTTGCTCCAAAACCTGTATGTACCTTTCAGCATTAATGGCGCCTTCACAGATGTGTAAGTTGCCCATGTCTTGGGCACTAATACACCCCCATACCATCACAGATGCTGGCTTTTCAACTTTGCGCCTAGAACAATCCGGATGGTAATTTTCCTCTTTGGTCCGGAGGACACGACGTCCACAGTTTCCAAAAAATATTTGAAATGTGGAGTCGTCAGACCACAGAACACTTTTCCACCTTGTATCAGTCCATCTTAGATGAGCTCAGGCCCAGCGAAGCCGACGGCGTTTCTGGGTGTTGTTGATAAACGGTTTTCGCCTTGCATAGGAGAGTTTTAACTTGCACTTACAGATGTAGCGACCAACTGTAGTTACTGACAGTGGGTTTCTGAAGTGTTCCTGAGCCCATGTGGTGATATCCTTTACACACTGATGTCGCTTGTTGATGCAGTACAGCCTGAGGGATCGAAGGTCACGGGCTTAGCTGCTTACGTGCAGTGATTTCTCCAGATTCTCTGAACCCTTTGATGATATTACGGACCGTAGATGGTGAAATCCCTAAATTCCTTGCAATGGCTGGTTGAGAAAGGTTTTTCTTAAACTGTTCAACAATTTGCTCACGCATTTGTTGACAAAGTGGTGACCCTCGCCCCATCCTTGTTTGTGAATGACTGAGCATTTCATGGAATCTACTTTTATACCCAATCATGGCACCCACCTGTTCCCAATTTGCCTGTTCACCTGTGGGATGTTCCAAATAAGTGTTTGATGAGCATTCCTCAACTTTATCAGTATTTATTGCCACCTTTCCCAACTTCTTTGTCACGTGTTGCTGGCATCAAATTCTAAAGTTAATGATTATTTGCACACAAAAAAAAAATGTTTATCAGTTTGAACATCAAATATGTTGTCTTTGTAGCATATTCAACTGAATATGGGTGGAAAATGATTTGCAAATCATTGTATTGCGTTTATATTGACATCTAACACAATTTCCCAACTCATATGGAAACGGGGTTTGTATGTGATGGTGTGCCTTGAATAATTCCACACTGTCTGTGACATGACCCGTGCTCAAATTGCCAATGTTGTGATGTTCTTTTGTGACTCACGCTACCAGCCAGCCCAAATTTAGCAACACGTGTGAATGTGGAAACACCATTTCACAGTCTGTTTTCGCCATCTTAATTACTTGCTAATAACACCTCGGGTCTGTTGCCAAAACAAAGTTTTTTTTCCTGTTTTTTTTTGGAGATAAAGACTCACGCTTCCCATTGTGCTGATCAGACTATCTTGCTGTGTTTGGGCATTCAATGCCTGGGCTCATTATAAGCTTTTTTCCACCAAAAGTTAAAGAAATTTAAGTTCCTGGAAGCTTTCGTTTCTGGAAATAAAGGTTCCTGTAGACCTGTGCGGTTTGTGTTTCCACCGCATTTGACATTTCAGGGTAGTTTAGACCTGCTCAGTGTGCGCCCTGAGATCAAACCCCGGCCGAGTCATACCAAAGACTATAAAAATGGGACCCATTACCTCCCTGCTTGGCACTCAGCATCAAGGGTTGGAATTGGGGTGTTAAATCACCAAAAATGATTCCCGGGCGTGGCCACCGCTGCTGATCACTGCTCCCCTCACCCCCCAGGGGGTGGAACAAGGTGATGGGTCGAACGCAGAAAGTAATTTCACCACACCTAGTGTGTGTGTGACTATCAGTGGTACTTTAACTATTTTTCGGAGTATAAGCCGCACCGGAGTATAAGTCGCACCTGCCGAAAATGCATAATAAAGAAGGAAAAAAACATATATAAAAAAACTATGAAAAAAACTGCGACTTATAGTCCGAAAAATACAGTAACTGTTTAATACCAATCAGGCTGATGACATATGGAGGAGTCGTTTAGTATATTTCTACACTGATATAACATGTAAATAAATATTTATTTTACTAAAGTGTAAGTAAATGGAATACAAAGCAATAATTTACTAAATGATATGATTGAAAAACAGTCTACAAGATTTTACATAGAAATTCTGACTTCTGTCTACAGCAGGGGTAGGGAACCTATGGCTCTCGAGCCAGATGTGGCTCTTTTGGGGGGTGTATATTGTAGCGTCCCGGAAGAGTTAGTGCTGCAAGGGCTTCTGGGTATTTGTTCTGTTGTGTTTATGTTGAGTTACGCTGCGGATGTTCTCCCGAAATGTGTTTGTCATTCTTGTTTGGTGCGGGTTCACAGTGTGGCGCATATTTGTAACCGTGTTAAAGTTGTTTATTTGGCCACCCTCAGTGTGACCTGTATGGCTGTTGACCAAGTATGCTGTGCATTCACTTGTGTGTGTCAAAAGCCGTAGATATTATATGATTGGGCCGGCACGCAAAGGCAGTGCCTTTAAGGTTTATTGGCGCTCTGTGCTTCTAACCTACGTCCGTGTACACAGCGGCGTTTTAAAAAGTCATAAATTTGACTTTTTGAAACCGATCATTTCCGATATTACATTTGAAAGCATTTATCGGCCGATAATATTGGCAGTCCGATATTATCGGACGCCTCTAATACTAAAGCATTTTGACAGATTTTCGAGCACCGTGTGTAATGTTCCATATTGTCAATGAAACATCAAAGTTTTGGGCTTGCTTGCTAATGTCATCCTGCAGTCGACACGTATCTCTTATGTGTGACTGCCATCTACTGGTCACACTTATTTTTACACAATTTACCAAATAAAATTTGAGGTCGGTAAGCACAACCAGAATCAATCTGTACATTAGGAGCACCGGGTTATAAGGCGCACTGTCAACTTTAGGGAAAATGAAAGGGTTTTAAGTGCACCTTGTAGTCCGAAATGTACGGCATGCCCCCGGTGCGTATAAGGTGTGTTAAGAAGCAAAGTTACAATGCTGCTATCTACTATACGGAGTTATAATGACAAGCTACAAGTGAAAACAGATTGCGCCAAATGTATTTGTGGCAGTCCAAATTCATT
Source organism: Nerophis lumbriciformis (assembly GCF_033978685.3). Lineage (NCBI taxonomy): Eukaryota > Metazoa > Chordata > Actinopteri > Syngnathiformes > Syngnathidae > Nerophis > Nerophis lumbriciformis. Next base: position 17,457,881 of record NC_084580.2, read on the forward strand.
TGTGGCAGGCCGCCATGCATGTATGTAAAACACGGCAGTCTAGGATCCTCTATGTCAGTTTCCCATCGTTTTATTGAGCCAGTGCACAAATGTGATATCAGGAAAATGTCACAAACATACCATGACCTATTCTGGCAAGAGCCCTCTGCTGTTTTTGAGTACGGTATTTTTCGGACTACAAGTCGCAGTTTCTTACATAGTTTGGCCGGAGGTGCGACTTATACTCAGGAGCGACTTATGTGTGAAATTATTAACACATTACCGTAAAATACCCAATAATATTATGTATCTCATTCACGTAAGAGACTAGACCAGGGGTCGGCAACCCGCGGCTCTAGAGCCGCATGCGGCTCTTTAGCGCCGCCCTAGTGGCTCTCTGGAGCTTTTTCAGAAATGTATGAAAAATGGAAAAAGATGAGGGGAAAACAATCTATTTTTTGTTTTAATATGGTTTCTGTAGGAGGACAAACATGACACAAACCTCCCTAATTGTTATAAAGCACACTGTTTATATTAAACATGCTTCACTGATTCGAGTATTTGGCTAGCGCCGTTTTGTCCTACTAATTTTGGCGGTCCTTGAACTCACCGTAGTTTGTTTACATGTATAACTTTCTAGGACGTGTTTTATGCCACTTCTTTTTCTGTCTCATTTTGTCCACCAAACTTTTAAGGTTGTGCATGAAAGGTGAGTTTTGTTGATGTTATTGACTTGTTGGAGTGCTAATCAGACATATTTGGTCCCTGCATGACTGCAAGCTAATCGATGCTAACATGCTATTTAGGCTAGCTATATGTACATATTGCATCATAATGCCTCATTTGTAGCTATATTTGAAGTCATTTAGTTTCCTTTAAGTCCTCTTAATTCAATTTATATCTCATGACACACTATCTGTATGTAATATGGCTTTTAAATTTTTTGCGGCTCCAGACAGATTTTTATTTTTTTATTTTTTGTACAATATGGCTCTTTCAACATTTTGGGTTGCCGACCCCTGGACTAGACGTATAAGATTTCATGGGATTTAGCGATTAGGAGTGACAGATTGTTTGGTAAACGTATCTATATGTTATAGTTCAGTGGTTCTTAACCTGGGTTCGATCGAACCCTAGGGGTTCGGTGAGTCGGCCTCAGGGGTTCGGCGGAGGTAAAGACACATCCGACTTATCGTGTAAATAAAAACTTCTCCCTATCGGCGTATTAAGGATACCCCCGAACAATGTTCCCTCTAATTTTCCATCTGATTTGCAGGTTGTTTGATTGATCGATTGAAACTTTTACTAGCAGATTGCAAAGGAAGAGAATACATTTTATGAAACAGTACAGTTTACACAGTACAGTACATATTCCGTACAATTGACCACTAAATGGTTACACCCGGATAAGTTTTTCAACTTGTTTAAGTCGGGGTCCACGTTAATCAATTCATGGTAATGTGTGTAATTTGTTGTGAGTTGATGCACTGTGTTGGTTTTGTTCTTTGAACAAGGTGATGTTCATGCACGGTTAATTTTGTGCACCAGTAAAAAAACATGACTTTTTCTTGAATTTGGAAAAAAATATATATATATTTTTCACTAAAGAAGGGTTTGGTGAATGCACATATGAAACTGGTGGGGTTCGGTACCTCCAACAAGGTTGAGAACCACTGTTATAGTTATTTGAATGACTCTTACCATAATATGTTACGTTAACATACCAGGCACGTTCTCAGTTGGTTATTTATGCCTCATATAACGTACACTTATTCAGCCTGTTGTTCACTATTCTTTATTTATTTTAAATTGCCTTTCAAATGTCTATTCTTGGTGTTGGCTTTTATCAAATACATTTCCCCAAAAAATGCGACTTATATATGTTTTTTCCCTTCTTTATTGTGCATTTTTGGCCGGTGCGACTTATACTCCGAAAAATGCGGTACCTACTTCAGAAACATGAGTCAAATATTCTTGTTATGACAGGAGTGCTGTGCTGTCTAAAGGGGAACATTATCACAATTTCAGAAGGGTTAAAACCATTAAAAATCAGTTCCCAGTGGCTTATTTTATTTTTCGAAGTTTTTTTCAAAATTTTACCCATCACGCAATATCCCTAAAAAAAGCTTCAAAGTGCATGATTTTAACCATCGTTATTTACACCTGTCCATTTTCCTGTGACGTCACATAGTGATGCCAACACAAACAAACATGGCGGAAAGAACTGCAAGCTATAGCGACATTAGCTCGGATTCAGACTCGGATTTCAGCGGCTTAAGCGATTCAACAGATTACGCATGTCTTGAAACGGATGGTTGTAGTGTGGAGGCAGGTAGCGAAAACGAAATTGAAGAAGAAACTGAAGCTATTGAGCCATATCGGTTTGAACCGTATGCAAGCGAAACCGACGAAAACGACACGACAGCCAGCGACACGGGAGAAAGCGAGGACGAATTCGGCGATCGCCTTCTAACCAACGATTGGTATGTGTTTGTTTGGCATTAAAGGAAACTAACAACTATGAACTAGGTTTACAGCATATGAAATACATTTGGCAACAACATGCACTTTGAGAGTGCAGACAGCCCAATTTTCATCAATTAATATATTCTGTAGACATACCCTCATCCGCTCTCTTTTCCTGAAAGCTGATCTGTCCAGTTTTGGAGTTGATGTCAGCAGGCCAGGGAAGCTAGGGTCGATAGCTCGCTCGTCTGCGGGAACAAACTGCCGCCATTGCTTGCCGTCCTACCGAGGTCCTTTGTCCCTGAATTGCTCACACACTCCGGCAGATTCAACGGGGGTCTGGCGGCAGATTTCTTTGACTTTATCGTTGGAAATGCATCTGCTTTGAGTGTCGCAGGATATCCACACATTCTTGCCATCTCTGTCGTAGCATAGCTTTCGTGGGTAAAGTGTGCGGAACAAACGTCCAATTTCTTGCCACTTTCGCATCTTTGGGCCACTGGTGCAACTTGAATCCGTCCCTGTTCGTGTTGTTACACCCTCCGACAACACACCGGCGAGGCATGATGTCTCCAAGGTACGGAAAACAGTCGAAAAAAACGGAAAATAACAGAGCTGTTTTGACCCGGTGTTTGAGAAAATGGCGGATTGCTTCCTGATGTGACGTCACGTTGTGACGAATATTAGAAAGGCATTTAATTCGCCAAAATTCACCCATTTGGGTGGGGCGGTATAGCTCAGTTGGTAGAGCGGCCGTGCCACCAACTTGAGGGTTGCAGGTTCGATCCCCGCATCCGCCATCCTAGTTACTGCCGTTGTGTCCTTGGGCAAGACACTTTACCCACCTGCTTCCAGTGCCACCCACACTGGTTTAAATGTAACTTAGATATTGGGTTTCACTATGTAAAGCGCTTTGAGTCACTAGAGAAAAGCGCTATATAAATATAATTCACTTCACTTCACTTCACTCCATTTAGAGTTCGGAAATCGGTTAAAAAAATATATGGTCTTTTTTCTGCAACATCAAGGTATATATTGACGCTTACATATGTCTGGTGATAATGTTCCCCTTTAAGAATCTTTTGCAAAAATGTCGGTCACTCCGGAGTTTTGACCTGAACTCGTTGGTTTTGGTATACGGTCCTCCGATGGAGTAGCACTGCCCTAACGGACTGAAGGTAAAGAACCAGCATGATATGATATTTGACTGACATCGCCGTCTTCTCCTACAGGATGCAGGATCAATACCACAACTTAACCGCCTCTTCTTAAGACTTCATCTCCTCAATCTTGGCTAATAACATCTTAACAACCTAATGAAGTCTTCTGTGCCTTCATACAGTTAAAGTGGCGAGCATGCAACGTAAATGGCTCCTCGCTCGATTCTCGTAAAAGATAAGACGCGCCACTGGAACTCTTGCTCATCGTCCTCTGTCTCTCTCCTTCTCTCTGCTTCTCGAAGGACCGTCCTCAGTCATCAGTAACGATGATGACTCGGCCTCCCCTCTCCATCACGTCTCCAACGGCAGCAACACGCCCTCTTCCTCCGACCTGGGCCCCGACGCCGTCATCATTGGCATGACCAAGATCCCCGTGATTGAGAACCCGCAGTACTTCAGGAGCTCCAACAGCCTGCTCAAGACGGACACTTGTAAGTAACAAATCAACAGCAATCACAAGTACCGTATTTTTCGGATTATAAGTCGCACTTTTTTTCATACTTATACTCTGGAGCGACTTATGTGTGAAATGATTAACACATTACCGTAAAATTTCAAATAATATTATTAAGCTCATTCACGTAAGAGACTAGACGTATATCAGCAATCGTCACACACACACGTCAACCAATACAAATTTGGCGGGGGCGGGTCATGGCAGAAGTGCATTGTGAAAAAAAAGATGCTACCTGCTACTACTTCCGTACCAGTGACGTGCGGTGAGGTTGATGGCTGGTGAGGCACTGACTTCATCACAGTCAGATTTACAAACATATGAACCCCAAAGAGTATCTTATTCACCATTTGATTGGCAGCAGTTAATGGGTTATGTTTAAAAGCTCATACCAGCATCCTTCCCTGCTTGGCACTCAGCATCAAGGGTTGGAATTGGGGGTTAAATCACCAAAAATGATTCCCGGGTGCGGCGCCGCTGCTGCCCACTGCTCCCCTCACCTCCCAGGGGGTGAACAAGGGGATGGGTCAAATGCACACGACAAATTTCATTACACCTAGTGTGTGTGTGTGACAATCATTGGTACTTTAACTTAACTTTAACTTTACACATACAAACTGTAGCACACAAAAAAGCACATTTAATTAAAAAAAAACGTTATTATGGTCTTACCTTTACTTATTAATTAAGTCCATGCGCCGCTGTTGTGCTGGATTAATGAACCCCCTGACGGGAGTGTTATATCAACTAAAGCACTCACTTAAACTTTCCACGTGCAAGATTGAATCTATTTAAAAAAGTGTAACCGATAAATGTCGCCTATACTGTATGAAACTACAAAATAACAAACACGGAGGATCCAGTTTACACGAGGACCACTTTATTTACCTTCTTTCAAAAACCTCCGCAACGTGTCATCACTTCTGCTCTTAGCGCCTTCAAAATAAGAGCTCAAGGCATATACTGTATAACAGCGCATAACAGGAACTTAACATCACAAAGAGGGAAGCCCATAAAAATAGGTTACAAAAGTTATTTAATAAGAAGCCAAAAAGTGCAAAAACAATAATGTTCGTGTTGGAGGAGTTGTGAATTAGATACAACTGCAGTCTGCAGGTGTACCTAATGTTGTGACCCTGCAGTCATTCACAACTCCTCCAACACGAACATTATTGTTTTTGCACTTTTTGGCTTCTTATGAAATAACTTTTTTAAATAGATTCAATCTTGCACGTGGAAAGTTTAAGTGTGGGCTTTAGTTGATATAACAATTCTACGGCGGGGGTGCAGGAGGCGGGATTACTGGAGCCTCAGCCAGTGCGTCTTTTGCAGCAGTTTTATGATCGCTCAGCACAAGAAATACATTACACACATACAGTTGTTGACAAAATACACTGTACATTATATACCTCAGCTAACTAAACTATGGAAATGTATAATATAATTCATATAGCAATACGGTCTCACTGCACAGCAGGCCAGCAGTTAGCCGAGTCCGGAATCCATGTTGAGGCACAACTGAGTGACGTGCCTCAACTGGCTGCTGTTCACCGCACCGTCTCTTCTCAGTATTTGAACGGCAATTGTGAAAATTCAGCGATTTTGAATAAAAATAATCTAAAACTGGTGAAGTTAAATGGAAAATAACTTTATAGTATAATCACTGGATACATATAACAATTAAATTTTTTTTTTTTCTTTTTACATTTTTTTTCTTTCCATGATGGCAGGTGAGGCCCCGCCTCACCTGCCTCTAGTGACTGCACGTCACTGTTCCGTACCTATGAAAATTGAACATTTCAACATTGGCGGTAACGTATAAAAACTTAGAAGGGCTGAACAAAAATGGCACCAAAAAGGAAATCATATACTGCAGGTTACAAGCTGGAAGTAGTGAAGTATGCAGTTGTTGTTCACTATTCTTTATTTATTTTAAATTGCCTTTCAAATGTCTATTCTTGGTGTTGGATTTTATCAAATAAATTTCCCCCAAAAATACAAAAATTATACTCTAGTGCGACTTATATATGTTTTGTTCCTTCTTTATTGTGCATTTTCGGCTGGTGCGATTTATACTCCGGTGCGACTTATAATCCAAAAATACGGTAGTAACTGAGAGAAAGACCTTAGGAGCTACAGTAAATACTGTTATACCTACATTTTGTCAGCAAGATTCCTGGAATAATTAGTGCTGAATAGTGTTGTACCGATACCAATATTTTGGTACCGGTACCGGTACTAAAAATTATTTCTGTACTTTTCGGTACTTTTCCAAATAAAGGGGACCACAAAAAAATGGCAATATTGTCTTATTTTTAACAATAAATCTTAGGATACATTAAACATATGTTTCTTATTGCAGTTTTATTACAAAATAAACCAAAAAAATGTTTACCTATTGCTTAGAAGTCAGAAATGTGTATTATTTTGGTTACTATAAGTTTTTGAAAATAAAATGAAAAAACTAAGAATCAAAATTAATTATAATGCCCAAAATTGCAGTATGTGTGTAGTGTTGTCCCAATACCAATATTTTGGTACCGGTACCAAAATTATATCGGTACTTTTCTAAATAAAGGGCAGCACAAAAATATTTATTATTGGCTTTATTTTAACAAACATTTTTACGGTACATTAAACATAAGTTTATTATTGCAAGTTTGTCCTTAAATAAAATAGTGAACACACAAGACAACTTGTCTTTTATTAGTAAGTAAGCAAACAAAGGCTCCTAATTAGTCTGCTGACGTATGCAGTAACATATTGTGTCATTTATCTACCTATTATTTTGTCAACATTATTAAAGACAAGTGGTAGAAAATGAATTATTAATCTACTTGTTAATTCACTGTTAATATCTGCTTACTTTCTCTTTTAACATGTTCTATCTACACTTCTGTTAAAATGTAATAATCACTTATTCTTCTCTTGTTTGATACTTTACATTAGTTTTGGATGATACCACCAATTTGGGTATCAATTAGGGATGTCCGATAATATCGGACTGTCGATATTATCGGCCGATAAATGCTTTAAAATGTAATATCGGAAATTATCGGTATCGGTTTCAAAAAGTATAATTTATGACTTTTTAAATTGCGCTGTGTACACGGATGTAGGGAGAAGTACAGAGCGCCAATAAACCTTGAAGGCACTGCCTTTGCGTGCCGGCCCAGTCACATAATATCTACGGCTTTTTGACACACTCACAAGTGAATGCAATTCATACTTGGTCAACAGCCATACAGGTCACACTAAGGGTGGCCGTATAAACAACTTTAACACTGTTACGAATATGCGCCACACTGTGAACCCACACCAAACAAGAATGACAAACACATTTCGGGAGAACATCCGCACCGGAACACAACATAAACACAACAGAACAAATACCCAGAAACCCTTGCAGCACTAACTCTTCCGGGACGCTACAATATACACCCCCCGCTACCCAGAAACCCCGTCCCCCCCAACCCCACCCACCTCAACATCCTAATGCTCTCTCAGGGAGAGCATGTCCCAAGTTTTGAGGCATGTTAAAAAAAATAATGCACGTTGTGACTTCAATAATAAATATGGCAGTGCCATGTTGGCATTTTTTTTCCATAACTTGAGTTGAAGTTGTTCTCTTATTTTGGAAAACCTTGTTACATTATTTAATGCATCCAGCGGGGCATCACAACAAAATTAGGCATAATAATGTGTTAATTCCACAACTGTATATATCGGTATCGGTTGATATCGGTATCGGTAATTAAGAGTTGGACAATATCGGAATATCGGATATCGGCAAAAAAGCCATTATCGGACATCTCTAGTATCAATCCGATACCAAGTCGTTACAGGACCATACATTGGTCATATTCAAAGTCCTCATGTGTCCAGGGACATATTTCCTGAGTTTATAAACATAATATACATTTTTAAAAAACCAAAGAAGATATATCGACGTAATCATAGTAGTATTGACTAGATACGTGCCTGTACTTGGTATCATTGCAGTGGATGTTAGGTGTAGACCCACCAATGGCGTTTGTTTACATTTCGACGCCGGTGCGCTACGGTGTGTAGTGAAGCATGTTTAGCTATTCCTCGTCCTGCAGGGATGATACTTGTAAGAAACTTACTTTATTTGTCACCATTGAGGCGAGGATTAGTGATTTAGAAGTAGCTAAAACACTGACGACGGCGGATGGACGTTAGCTAGCTAGCCATGTCTTAAAGCACCTCTTCCTGAGGGCGTTTCAGTGTTATAACTTCACCTTTATCGTTAGTTTTTAAGCCAAAATGCGTCCGTTCTCCCTTTTCTGTCTACACACTGTGTCTGTTTGTAAGTACTCAGTGACTGTGTGCCGCCGAACATGCTCGTCTGTTCGTAAACCAGCAATGTCACGACGTGACTTTGACACGGGTGGTTTCAGAGACGGTATCGTACCAAAAATGATTCATTAGTATCGCGGTACTATACTAATACCGGTATACCGTACAACCCTAGTGCTGAAATTGAATTCCTTTTTGCGCGCCTTTATTGCAATTTCAATAGACTCTTCCTCAGCCCCCCGTTCATGTTTTACGGAAATCAATTAAACAGCGAGCAATCCTGCCTTAAACAAACAAGGGAGCAATAAAAACACAAGTGCTAAGTAGTAAAAAAGGACAAAGTGCTATAATATACTCCCAATACTTGTCCTGAATCACTGAGTTATTCAGTGTGTCATATAAAGACACGAGTACATGGTGAAATTGATATATGCAACAGAGGGTGCCTTCAAGTCCGAGTCCATGGTTCTCGCCCGGAAAAGGGTGGAGTGCCATCTCCGGGTTGGGGAGGAGACCCTTTCCCAAGTGGAGGAGTTCAAGTACCTCAGAGTCTTGTTCACGAGTGAGGGACGAGTGGATCGTGACATCGACAGGCGGATCGGTGCGGCGTCTTCAGTAATGCGGACGTTGTATCGATTCGTTGTGGTGAAGAAGGAGCTGAGCCAGAAGGCAAAGCTCTCAATTTACCGGTCGATCTACGTTCCCATCCTCACCTATGGTCATGAGCTTTGGGTTATGACCGAAAGGACAAGATCACGGGTACAAGCGGCCGAAATGAGTTTCCTCGGCCGGGTGGCGGGGCTCTCCCTTAGAGATAGGGTGAGAAGCTCTGTCATCCGGGGGGAACTCAAAGTAAAGCCTCTACATCGAGAGGAGCCAGATGAGGTGGTTCGGGCATCTGGTCAGGATGCCACCCGAACGCCTCCCTACGGAGGTGTTTCGGGAACGTCCGACCAGTAAGGAGGAAGACCCAGGACACGTTGGGAAGACTATTTCTCCCGGCTGGCCTGGGAACACCTCGGGATCCCCCGGGAGGAGCTGGACGAAGTGGCTGGGGAGAGCATACTTGCCAACCTTGAGACCTCCGATTTGGGGAGGTGGGGGGGGGGGGGGTGTGGCTTAAAGGGGAGGAGTATATTTACAGCTAGAATTCACCAAGTCAAATATTTCATATATATATATATATATATATATATATATATATATATATATATATATATATATATATATATATATATATATATATATATATATATAAGAATACTTGACGTTCAGTGAATTCTAGCTATATATATATATATTTATTTATTTTATTATATATATATATATTTTTTTTTAATTATATATATATATATATATATATATATATATATATATATATATATATATATATATATATATATATATATATATATATATATATATATATAAAAGAAATACTTGAATTTCAGTGTTCATTTATTTACACATATACACACACATAACACTCATCTACTCATTGTTGAGTTAAGGGTTGAATTGTCCATCCTTGTTCTATTCTCTGTCACTATTTTTCGAACCATGCTGAACACCCTCTCTGATGATGCATTGCTGTGTGGCACGCACAAAAGTGCTTTCATCAAATGCACTAGATGGCAGTATTGTCCTGTTTAAGAGTGTCACAACATTGCTGTTTACGGCAGACGAACTGCTTTACGGTAGACAAAAAAGTGACTGCTGTTGTTGTGTGTTGTTGACACGCTGGGAGAACGTTAATGAAACTGCCTAACAATAAACCCACATAAGAAACCAAGAACTCGCCCTCCATCATTCTATAGTTATAACGTGATTGGGCAGGTACGCTTTTTTATATTGTGGAGGACCTGAGTCCGCCTGAATTTCGGGAGATTTTCGGGAGAAAATTTGTCCTGGGAGGTTTTCGGGAGAGGCGCTGAATTTCGGGAGTCTCCCGGAAAATCCGGGAGGGTTGGCAAGTATGGAGGAGAGGGAAGTCTGGGCTTCCCTGTTTAGGCTGCTGCCCCCGCGACCCGACCTCGGATAAGCGGAAGAAGATGGATGGATGGATGGGCAACAGAGGGTGCACTTTCTCCGTTAACGCTTAAATTGTGATAATTCGTGATGTCATCAAGGATTGGCGAAACAATGGAATAATGTTTAAAGGAGAGATTCTGCGATTTTGTTTGCAGATCATGGGTATTTTCATAACATTTCTGTAAGGTTCAAATAATTGCATACTTAAAAACCTCACTAAAAATCCCTGTTCAGCACAGCCAGTTATGAGAGGGCTTTTGATTGATTGATTGAGACTTTTATAAGTAGGTTGCACAGTGAAGTACATATTCCGTACAATTGACCACTAAATTGTAACACCCGAATACATTTTTCAACTTGTTTAATTCGGGGTCCACTTAAATTGATTCATGATACAGATACATACTATCAGATATATACTATCATCAGGTTTGGTTGTTATCATCAGTCATCAACAATTGAGAACAGAGAAATGGATATTGGAACATTGTAGGTCTTACTTGGTAGGATATGGACAGCAAGTAGTGGGCAGAGAGAGAGAGAAAGAGAGAGAGAGAGAGAGAGAGAGAGAGAGAGAGAGAGAGAGATCAGAAGGCATAAGAAAAGTATCTGCATTTGACTGTTTACATTTGATTATTAACAATCCGGGGAGGGTGTTAGTTGAGGGTTGAAGCTGCCTGGAGGTGAACTTTTATTGCGGTTTTGAAGGAGGATAGAGATGCACTTTCTTTTATACCTGTTGGGAGCGCAAGATTTGGCTCAAGATTTGAGTAGCTCAAAAACACATATTTGGGGGTTAAAACAATCTCAATCAAGCCGCAGAATAGCCCAAATCAAACTAAAATGCTTTGTCCAGGGTAAGTGGAGTGTGTGAAAGGTGCAACAGTCCAATAAGATAAGATAAGAAATGTGGGATATTGTCAGGACGAGGACTATGGTGTGTTTGTTTTCCCGAGATGCAAGTAAAGCTGGACTGGTGATGGCGTGAAGGTGAATACATATTTATTTAAAACACTAACAAACTACAAAAAAAGGAAGCAAACAAAAGGCGCGCACAAGGGCGGAAGTACAAAAACTTGGCTAATGAAGCAAAAACTAGGACAAAGGTAAAACTAATTAACACTTACTGTGGCATGGCATGAAGCATGAATAACGAGTGTCAGGAATGTGAAGAGCATAAATGCGGGATGTCGCCAGAAAGACAAACTGAAAACAATGAACTTAAATACTACAGACATGATTAGTGAAAACAGGTGCGTGACTCAAAACGTAAAACAGGTGCGTGACGTGACAGGTGAAAACTAATGGGTTGCTATGGTGACAAAACAAACAAAAGTGCACAAAAAGTCCAAAAAACAAAACCGAACATGACTAAAACAAAACATGATCACACAGACATGACAGATATGAAGAGGTTTGTGTATTGCCAATGGGTTTTCCAGAAAAACGTGCAATTTTCTGAACCAGGAACTTGTGAATCAAGTGAGGAATGTGGGAGTTGTAGAACTTTCCATCCATCCTTTTATTCCTTCTTAAATTGCTCATGCAGATTCTGGTTAATTACCATTATCCTCTTGCTGATTGGCTGAGAGTAACGGCATGGTTGCACTGCCTTTGAAGTTGCGCTCCATTTTGAACTCAAAACTCAAGTTACCATATTAGCTTTCTAGCCTTCTCATAGTCTCAGTGAACAATTGTTGAATGATGTCTCCATCAATCCTAACTAAGGTGTTATTAGTGTTAATGGGACGTCCAGCACAATGGACGACAAGGTGTGTTTCCATCATTCTGAAAAACAACTCGCATGGCGCAAGACAGTAAAGTTCAATCACGAGAGCCGCCGACGCGCTCCACAATGAAGCGGAGAGACAGATAATAAGTCGATATGCTCCCTATCAAACAGTCAAAAGCTCCCAGAGTATTACTTTTAATGTTCGTAATACACAGACAACACGCACACACAATATTGACTGCCATTGATTCACTCTGCGTTTATTCTTCTCTTATGTAGTAAATGCAGGTCTATCTCTCGCTCCTATTGTAGGCTTTAAGAGGTCAATCCCCCCATTTACAGTCATCATAGCCCCCCCCCCGCCCCAATCCCCAACGAACAGGCAGAGCCTCCCTCCGCCTCTCTTAATGATGCACACACATGGTTCCATCATTTGCTGCAACACAAGGTCGCAGGCTGAAAAAGCTTTTATGACTTGCCAATAATCATAATGTCACATTGATGGAGCAGGTCAATATATATCACTCTGTGTGTGTGCGTGTGTGTGTGTGTGTGTGTGTGTGTGTGTGTGTGTGTGTGTGTGTGTGTGTGTGTGTTCTTGTATTTTACTCTTCTTGAGACATCAACAAGGAAAAGTACCTTCCACATGAGGACCGAAATCACGGTCCCAATACAGAAAACCATTGCATCTAATAGAGAGCCAAATACTAGAGTCCGTGAACATTGCTCCAAAGTCAAGATTTTTTTTTCTTGCCAACCTTGAGACCCCTGAATTCGGGGGTGGGGGCGGCAATTTTGACAAGCAAGACTTTTTGCTGTGTGTCGTAAGAAGTGAAGTGAAGTGAATTATATTTATATAGTGCTTTTCTCTAGTGACTCAAAGCACTTTACATAGTGAAACCCAATATCTAAGTTACATTTAAACCAGTGTGGGTGGCACTGGGAGCAGGTGGGTAAAGTGTCTTGCCCAAGGACACAACGGCAGTAACTAGGATGGCGGAAGCGGGGATTGAACCTGCAACCCTCAAGTTGCTGGCACGGCCGCTCTACCAACCGAGCTATACCGCCGAAGTGAAACATTATCTAATGTTTTTAGTAGAGATGTCCGATAATGGCTTTTTTTGCCGATATTCCGATATTGTCCAACTCTTAGTTACCGATTCCGATATCAACCGATACCAATATATACAGTCGTGGAATTAACACATTATTATGCCTAATTTTGTTGTGATGCCCCGCTGGATGCATTAAAAAAATGTAAAAAGGTTTTCCAAAATAAATCAACTCAAGTTATGGAAAAAAGTGCCAACATGGGGCCCTGCGATGAGGTGGCGACTTGTCCAGGGTGTACCCCGCCTTCCGCCCGATTGTAGCTGAGATAGGCTCCAGCGTCCCCCGCTAACCCCGAAGGAAATAAGCGGTAGAAAATGGATGGATGGAAGGGGTGCCAACATGGCACTGCCATATTTACTATTGAAGTCACAAAGTGCATTATTTTTTTTTAACATGCCTCAAAACAGCAGCTTGGAATTTGGGACATGCTCTCCCTGAGAGAGCATGAGGAGGTTGAGGTGGATGCGGGGGGTAAGGGGTAGCGGGGGGTGTATTTTGTAGCTTCCCGGAAGAGTTAGTGCTGCAAGGGATTCTGGGTATTTGTTCTGTTGTGTTTATGTTGTGTTACGGTGCGGATGTTCTCCCGAAATGTGTTTGTCATTCTTGTTGGGTGTGGGTTAACGGTGTGGCGCATATTTGTAGCAGTGTTAAAGTTGTTTATACGGCCACCCTCAGTGTGACCTGTATGGCTGTTGATCAAGTATGCCTTGCTTTCATTTAAGTGTGTGTAAAAGCCGTAGATATTATGTGACTGGGCCGGCACGCTGTTTGTATGGCGGAAAAGCGGACGTGACGACAGGTTGTAGAGGGCGCTAAAGGCAGTGCCTTTAAGGCACACCCCCAATATTGTTGTCCGGGTGGAAATCGGGAGAAATTCGGGAGAATGGTTGCCCCGGGAGATTTTCGGGAGGGTCACTGAAATTCGGGAGTCTCCCGGGAAAATAGGGAGGGTTGGCAAGTATGACTTAATGTGCATACAAAAGTAAACATTGACAAATGCAAAGGCGCCAATATATGCTAAAACAAGACGGCAGCTAAAGAAGGACTTCCCTATTCTTTCCCGAAAAAACCCGCCAGGTGAACAGCTGATTTTAGGACTTCCGGTGCTGACGTAAGATAACCCGCGTCACACATGTGACCATAGGATGAACAAATACACTACGGTACTAAGACTATAGTGGCCATTAACAGTTAGCTTCTACAGCTGGGTTGCCCAAAGTGCAGCACAGGGGCCATCTGTGGTCCGTGACTCGTTTGTCATCGGCCTTAAGCACATTACAAAAAACAAAAAATAGAGATCTCATTTGCACTCCTTGTGGTGAAATCTATCAAAATGAGGGTGGTCCCAAAAAGGAGGGATTTTTCAAATTGACTGTGTGTCGGTTTTAAAAGTGCTCCCCCTTTGGCCAACATATGTAATAACAAGTGTGTGTAAGAAATTGGCCATAATTAATACAAAAATAAAATAAATATGTATGTAGAGACATACAATAATAGGTTGAAGTAAATAATGAAGATTAAAAAAAACCCAAAGAATTCAAAAAAATTTAAAAACTAAAAGCAGTCTTTTTCTCACAATGTGTCTGTCGACTTTTTTCTTAAAAAATTGGCAAGAATTTTTTGTATTCTTTCTGTTATATTGCAATATTTTCTCGTAAAATGATTACTTTTTTATGTAAAATTATTACTTTTTAATGCAAAATGGTGACAAATTCTGACTTCTATCACAACATTGCCAATTTTTTTTGTTGTTCTTGTAAAACGATGAAATCTTTTGAGTAAAATGATGACTTTGATCATAATTTTGCCAAGTAAAATTCCGACGTATTGTTATGATATTGCCAACATTTTTAAGCTTTCTTATAAAATTGTGACTTTTGTCGAGTAAAATGACGACTCTTTTCATAAAATTGCCAACATTTTCAGCTTTTTTTTTTGCAAAAAAGTAAAATTCCAACTTTTATCAAAATATCGCACAAATGTTCAGTTTTTCCTGTAAAATCTTGACTTGCGTTGAGTAAAATGACGACTTTTATTATTATACTGCCAAAATTCTACGTTTTTCTTGTGAAATTGTGACCTTTTTCTTGTGAAATTCCAACTCATTTTTCACGACAAGCTTTTTTATGTTTGCATCGTATGTATATGTTATTAATGTTGTAAATGCAAATCTTTATATATATCTAGAAAGGGTGGTCCTAAAGAGGTAGACATTTTTCGGAGGTCTCAAGAAGGTAACAAATACAAGAATGTGTGTGTGTGTGTGTGTGTGTGTGCGTGTGTGTGTGTGTGTGTGTGTGTGTGTGTTCATTACGTGCATATGTCAGCCTGAGCACTCCTCTTTGTCTTGTCTCAAGTTATGGACCTTCTGCTCCGTTCCCATTAAAATACATGTTGTGTGGGCTAAGGCAAGCAGAAGCCGACCATGCAGTGAATGTGATATTAAAGGAAAAACTGCACTTTTTTTGCCCATCATCCACAATCCTTATGTGAGAAAAGAACACACGTCATTCCCTTTTCTGTGCTTTCTAGATAGCCGCCTTGTGTTGGCAGTTTTTCACTAACAATGCAGGTAATTGCCCTGCCTTCCGCCCGAATGCAGGCAGGATAGGCTCCAAAAAAACCAAACATTTTATATACATGCTGTAAATGTTAGGGTATCAGTCAAGGTGTTGACCCCAGGATGCAGAGACGGGAGGCAAGGTTGAATTATAAAAAGGAAAAAGTGTTTTGGTCATTTTAAACAATACTTGAGCTTCTTTCTATAACAACTAAAGCTACTTCCATCAACAACAACAACAACATAGAGAGTGCGTTCTGTGTTTGTCGCCAATAATCATGGCAGACTTTGTGAGAGCCGCTACTAGTTTAGCGGCAGAGGTGGGTAGAGTAGCCAGAAATTGTACTCAAGTAAGAGTACTGTTACTTTAGAGATTTATTACTCAAGTAAAAGTAAGGAGTAGTCACCCAAATATTTACTTGAGTAAAAGTAAAAAGTATGTTGTGAAAAAACTACTCAAGTACTGAGTAACTGATGAGTAACATACACACATATATCATATATATATATATATATATATATATATATATATATATATATATATATATATATATATATATATATATATATATATATATATATATATACATTATATAATTTATATTTATTTATTTTGCCGTTTTTGTTTGCATGTTAAAGGTGTTTTAATGAATATACATGCATGTTTAACACATATTGATTCCTTTCTTTCATGAAGACAAGAATATAAGTTGGTGTATTACCTGATTCTGATGACTTGCATTGATTGGAATCAGACAGCAGTGATGATAACGTCCACGTTTTCAAATGGAGGAGAAAAAAAGTTCCTCCTTTCTGTCTAATACCACATGAAAGTGGTTGGTTTTTGGCATCTTATTTGTCCAGCTTCCATATTCGTTTTTATACACTTTACAAGAAATACATTGGCGGCAAACTCCGTAGCTTGCTAGCTTGTTTGCGCTGGCTTTCGGAGACTCTTATTTTGAAAGCGCAGGCGCGATGGAGCGGCACTTTTATTGTGAAGACAGGAACTGTGCATTCAGTCTTTAGGCTTTTGACGGGATGTACGGTTGAAATAAAAAAGGGTCTTTTTTCCTTCACACTTTTGATTGATTGATTGGAACTTTTATTAGTAGATTGCACAGTACAGTACATGTTCCGTACAATTGACCACTAAATGGTAACACCCCAATAAGTTTTTCAACTTGTTTAAGTCAGGTCATGTGACCCCTGGCTCTGTTTGATTGGTCCAACGTCACCAGTGACTGCATCTGATTGGTGAAACGGAGTGAACGTCACCAGTGACTGTATTTGTTGAAACGCAGGCACTATGAAGGTCTGTCTGACAGACCAAAACAAAGAAAGCGTGCATTAACAGATCGATAAAAATTAGTAGCGAGTAGCGAGGTGAATGTAGATAAAAGTAGCGGAGTAAAAGTAGCGTTTCTTCTCTATAAATATACTCAAGTAAAAGTAAAAGTATGTTGCATTAAAACTACTCTTAGAAGTACAATTTATCCCAAAAGTTACTCAAGTAGATGTAACGGCGTAAATGTAGCGCGTTACTACCCACCTCTGTTTAGCGGTTAGCGTATTCTCCCGAGGTGTGTACTGTAGCGTAGCCATTCCTTGTCCTCCAGTGATACTTGTAAGAAACACAGTTTATTTGCCGCCCTGGAGGCGAGGATTGCTGACTTTGTGGAATTTCTGTAGAGGGACATTAGCCGCAAACAAGGACGTTACACTGCGTTGAGGAAGTGGTTGTTCACTTTTCGCTGTTAAATATGGAGGCCACAGCGCGAATGTGCCATCAACACACTGCAAAAAGTCAGTGTTCAAAAACAAGAAAAAAAAGAAAGAAAAAAAAATGAGGGGTATTTTATTTGAACTAAGCAAAATTATCTGCCAATAGAACAAGAAAATTCGGCTTGTCAAGACTTTCCAAAACAAGTAAAATTAGCTAACTTCAATGAACCCAAAAATACCTTAAAATAAGTATATTCTCATTAATAACAAGTGCACTTTTCTTGGTAGAAAAAAAAAAGACACCTTTTTTCTCAATATGTTGAAAAATATTCTTAAATGAAGTAAATGCTAGTGCCATTATCTTGACATCATGATTTTTTTCATAAACCGTTTTATAAGCCGCAGGTTTCAAAGCGTGAGAAAAAAAGTAACGACTTATAGTCTGGAAAATACGGCGGTTCCTTTGTGTTAGCTCCTACAGTAACAATGTTGCTTCAAATGGAGTGTTAGTAGTGGTTTTTCAATTATTTTTCTTAAAGGACTATAAAGGCGGAATAGGAGAATCCTCATTACCTGCATTGTTAGTAAAAAAAACGACCAACATGAGTGGTTATGACGGTGGTTATGACGGTCAAAAAAATAATAACAAAAACAGTTTTCTTATAAGGTTTTTTTTTATAAATATTGTTCGTGCCTGCTGTGTGCTGGGTCACTCCAACTTACATGCTTCCGATTTATCCCCTCAATAAACAGCTCGACTGCTACAAGGTCATCGCCATGACAGCAGCAGCTATTTGCCATGACAACTTGTACGCAGCTCTTACACACACACATCATTAATTTATGCATTCAGGAGCCTTAAATTCATGCTGGAGAATACAAATGATTGTTAGCAGGCTATTATTTCATTAGAGAGAGCAATTCCTGTGTACTATTTTTGATGTATCAGACAATTAACAAATAATGCTTGATAGTCCCCTAAATGTGTGGACCCAATCTCCTGGTTATTGGGAGAAAAAGGACTTATAGGGGTCAAATTTGGGGGTTTAATGTGTTTTTTGCCCATATATTCAATAATAACAAAGGCCACTCAATAAGGGACCATGTTTTTACAAATGTTCACTCGTTTGTGTGCAAAGGCACAAGCGTCGAAGTCAAATACAAACAGCTCACCCCAATAATCTTTACTTGTGTAGACTAAAAAAAACAAAACGTTGTGCCAAATCTACAGTGTTTTGTTGATAGCGTATGAAATGTGCAGCGTTGTGTATGTAATGTAAACGGTTATTTTTAATTAATTAATTAATTAAATTATTATTTTTTGATTATTTTGTTTTTGTTTTGTTATTTTGTTTAAACTACACTGCAAACATTTAGTGTTCAAAAACAAGAAAAAAAAAATAATTAGGAGTATTTTATTTGAACTAAGCAAAATTATCTGCCAATAGAACAAGAAAATTTGGCTTGTCAAGACTTTCCAAAACAAGTAAAATGAGCTAACCTCAATGAACCCAAAAATACCTTAAAATAAGTATATTCTCACTAATAACAACTGTACTACTATATGAGTATGTACACTGCAAAAACTGAAATCTAAGTAAGATTAAATATCTCAAAAAAGGGTGATATTTGCTTATTTTCTGTCTGATAAAATAATTCTTCTCACTAAGCAGATTTTATGTTAGTGTTTTACTTGTTTTAGGGGTTTTGGTCCTAAATGATCTCAGTAAGATATTACAGCTTGTTGCTGAGATTTGATGACCTATATTGAGTAAAACATGCTTGAAACTAGAATATCAACTGTTGCAAAGCTGTGTCATCAACACTCACGAGTATAAAACTACTTTTTTAAAGTAATAATTTCTTATTTCATGCATGTAAAAAAAAAAAATCATGACTTTGACACAATTGTGTCTCATAATTAAAACAGATGACAGCCAAATGGACTTTGCTGTTTTATTTTCAGTGAAACAATAGAAAATACGTACTCATATAGTAGTTGTAAGGTTCAAACACTGATGACATCTATTAAACAGACAAAGAAGCAAGGAATTAATCAGAGACAGAATTAAATGTGGCTCAATGAGGAGAAACACGTAGACCTGTACCCTTGCACAGTGTCCCACCACGCTCTGACGAAAGATTGTACGCCTCCTCTTTTATTTGGACTTTCCCTGATTACATGGCAACGGCTGTTTCTAAAGGAAGGGGGGTCGTAAACAGCCGTCGCTTTTGGTTACAAAACAGTTCAAAGAAAACTTGCCCGGAGGGGGGTCAAGTCCTGCTTCCTCGCCGCTTTGTAGATCTCAGGTCAAGACAAAATCTTCCTGTGGATTACAATAGCTGAAAGAAACCCACACCTTCATGTCGCTTCCCATCCTACACAGTGGAGTTCTACAAGCCTTTTGATTGGTAAGCTCAAAGACTTTTGTCTGCTCGCCGGGAACTCATTGAAACACAACGTTTTGTGATGCAATTATTCTGACAGTAGTACAATTGTTATTAGTGAGAATATACTTATTTTAAGGTATTTTTGGCTTCATTGCGGTTAGCTAATTTTACTTGTTTTGGAAAGTCTTGACAAGCCAAATTTTCTTGTTCTATTGGCAGATAATTTTGCTTAGTTCAAATAAAATACCCCTCATTTTTGTAATTTTTTTTCTTGTTTTTGAACACCGACTTTTTGCAGTGTATTTTCAATTGTTTCATTAAAAATAAAACAGCAATGTCCACTTGGCTGTCATCTGTTTTAATATGAGACACATTTGTGTCAAAGTCATGTTTTTTTTTTTTTACATGGTTACAATAAGAAATTATTACTTTAAAAAAAGTAGTTTTATACTTGTGAGTGTTGATGACACAGCTTTGCAACAGTTGATATTCTAGTTTCAAGCATGTTTTACTCAATATAGGTCATAAAATCTCAGCAACAAGCTGTAATATCTTACTGAGATCATTTAGGACCAAAACACTTAAAACAAGTAAAACACTCTAACATAAAATCTGCTTAGTGAGAAGAATTATCTTATCAGACAGAAAAAAAGTAAATATCACCCTTATTGGAGATATTTAATCTTACTTAGATTTCAATTTGTGCAGTGTATTTGAGAGAGTGGCTTAATGGGGGGGCTCTAGAAAATAAGATGTTGATGAAGTCGGATTAAAAGTGATGTGGATCTCTCTAACGTCGTCACCTGATGAAAATAGAACGCCGGAGCAAATTAAGTGCCTGCCGGGATGCGAATCACGCAGACCATGTTAATTGAAAAACAAGCGGGAGTAAACAACAGGCCACAAAGATGTTAAATAAAGACAGAGTGAGACGCTGAGAATGTTATAAAGGGGAGGAACGTCGAGGTAACGAGGACGCATTTTCAAAGGATTCTGATTGAAGAGAGCAGCGTTGATTCACAGCATCATGCACCGAAGTGAAGACCCGAAATTAAATGTCGGAAGAGTAAAATAAACAGAGGCATGCAGGTTAAAAAATAGATACCATGCTTAGTTTGTTGTCTCTTTGGGGGGACATTCTTGATTGTCATTCCTTGTTGTCTTGGTGGTGGTGACCAGCTGGTTCAATGGAGAATAGTGGCCTGGTGGGCTTTTCTTCTTGCACTCTAAGAACAATTTACAATTTTCCATATTACATATAGTCTGTCATAATTTAGGGTTAGGTTAGAATAGAATAAAAAGATGTATTGACATTATATTAAATAGGGATGTCCGATAATGGCTTTTTTGCCGATATCCGATATTCCCATATTGACAGCCCGGCTAGCTCAGTCGGTAGAGCATGAGACTCTTAATCTCAGGGTCGTGGGTTCGAGCCCCATGTTGGGTGCAACCTTCTAGCTGCTCAGTGGCCTTGTGGTTAGAGTGTCCGCCTTGAGATCGGTAGGTCGTGAGTTCAAACCCCGGCCGAGTCATACCAAAGACTATAAAAATGGGACCCATTACCTCCCTGCTTGGCACTCAGCATCAAGGGTTGGAATTGGGGGTTAAATCACCAAAAATTATTCCCGGGCGCGGCCACTGCTGCTGCTCACTGCTGCTGCTCACTGCTCCCCTCTCCTCCCAGGGGGTGATCAAGGGTGATGGGTCAAATGCAGAGAAAACTTTTTGAACAATTTCCCTTGTGGATCATTAAAGTTTGTCAAAGTCTAAGTCTAAGTCTATTGTCCAACTCTTAATTACGGATTCCGATATCAACCGATACCGATATATATAGTCGTGCAATTAACACAAAAAACAAAAACATGACTTTGACACAATTGTGTCTCATAATTAAAACAGATGACAGCCAAATGGACTTTGCTGTTTTATTTTCAGTGAAACAATAGAAAATACGTACTCATATAGTAGTTGTCAGGTTCAAACACTGATGACATCTATTAAACAGACAAAGAAGCAAGGAATTGATCAGAGACAGAATGAAATTTGGCTCAATGAGGAGAAACGCGTAGACCTGTACCCTTGCACAGTGTCCCACCACGCTCTGACGAAAGATTGTACGCCTCCTCTTTTATTTGGACTTTCCCTGATTACATGGCACCAGCTGTTTTTAAAGGAAGGGGGGTCGTAAACAGCCGTCGCTTTTGGATACAAAACAGTTCAAAGAAAAGGTTATATAAGGGAAATATGTCTAATTTTGTTGTGATGCCCCGCTGGATGCATTAAACATTGTAACAAGGTTTTCCAAAATAAATCAACTCAAGTTATGGGGAAAATAAATGCCAACATGGCACTGCCATATTTATTATTGAAGTCAAAAAGTGCATTGTTTTTATTGTAGTGACCCGGAAGAGTTAGTGCTGAAAGGGGTTCTGGGTATTTGTTCTGTTGTGTTTATGTTGTGTTACGGTGCGGATGTTCTCCCGAAATGTGTTTTGTCATTCTTGTTTGGTGTGGGTTCACAGTGTGGCGCATATTTGTAACAGTGTTAAAGTTGTTTATACGGCCACCCTCAGTGTGACCTGTATGGCTGTTGACCAAGTATGCCTTGCATTCACTTGTGTGCGTGAAAAGCCGTAGATATTATGTGATTGGGCCGGCACGCAAAGGAAGTGTCTTTAAGGTTTATCGGCGCTCTGTACTTCTCCCTACAGCGGCGTTTTAAAAAGTCATACATTTTACTTTTTGAAATCGATACCGATAATTTTGAAACCGATACCGATAATTTACGATATTACATTTTAAAGCATTTATCGGCAGTCCGATATTATCGGACATCCCTACTTGTAGTACATGTAGAGCTAAATATTACCAGAAGAGGGCGATAACATTACACCTTAGGTTTAATTGTGATGAGTCACATACAACAATGTGTACAATGTTTGATGTGCTCTAGCTGTTGTTTAATT
Source organism: Nerophis lumbriciformis (assembly GCF_033978685.3). Classification (NCBI taxonomy): domain Eukaryota; kingdom Metazoa; phylum Chordata; class Actinopteri; order Syngnathiformes; family Syngnathidae; genus Nerophis; species Nerophis lumbriciformis. The sequence continues at coordinate 17,480,841 of NC_084580.2, forward strand.
CCTATATGCATAAATATATGTAGTTGTGTGAATGTATTAACACTAAACCTTCTACTTTATTCATGTAAAATACACACTGGACATTATTGATGTAAAATACACAATAGACGCTATATTTTTGTAACGTTTATTTTATGTTTACACTTTCAGTCTTACCATCCTAAAGGAAGGAAATAGTGCAAAGAAATAAAACTGAGCAAGGAAAATAAATCAAAAGAAGGAACATCAACACACTGCAAAAACTGAAATCTAAGTAAGATTAAATATCTCAAATAAGGGTGATATTTGCTTATTTTCTGTCTGATAAGATAATTCTTCTCACTAAGCAGATTTTATGTTAGAGTGTTTTACTTGTTTTAAGTGTTTTGGTCCTAAATGATCTCAGTTAGATATTACAGCTTGTTGCTGAGATTTTATGACCTATATTGAGTAAAACATGCAATCAACTGTTGCAAAGCTGTGTCATCAACACTCACAAGTATAAAACTACTTTTTTAAAGTAATCATTTCTTATTTCAAGCATGAACAAAAAAATCATGACTTTGACACAATTGTGTCTCATATTTAAAACAGATGACAGCCAAATGGACTTTGCTCTTTTATTTTCAATGAAACAATAGAAAATACGTACTCATATAGTAGTACAGTTGTTATTACTGAGAATAGACTTATTTTAAGGAATTTTGGGGTTAATTGAGGTTAGCTAATTTTACTTGTTTTGGAAAGTCTTGACAAGCCAAATGTTCTTGTTCTATTGGCAGATAATTTTGCTTAGTTCAAATAATATAGCCCTATTTTTTTTTTCTTGTTTTTGAACACTGACTTTTTGCAGTGTACCCAAAAAAACTTCTGGAGCTTCTGTTTCTTCATGCTGTTAACAAGCTACACACACGCTGAAAAAACAAGTAGCAAGGGCAGAATAATGCATTTATTGACCGTGCAGTGTGAAAGCAGGTGTGTTTACTTTGTAATTAAGTAAACGCAGTCTCCAAAGAAATATAACCTGCAAAGGCACTTCCTGACGGAACATCCACATTTCGATACCCTGGTGTACACAGTACATGTGCCACTATTGTAATAGTAAGAATTAAGTCTATTTTGCCAATACAGAGTTTTACAACACAGCAAAATACAACAATGCCCCTAAAAAAGACAAATCCATAATACCAGAAACATTCTCTACAGTGGGGTCCCTTAGGGAGATTTTAGGGTGTGTTCGTTCACTTTTGTCTACAAACCCCAATTCCATATGAGTTGGGAAATTGTGTTAGATGTAAATATAAACGGAATACAATGATTTGCAAATCATTTTCAACCCATATTCAGTTGAATATGCTACAAAGACAACATATTTGATGTTCAAACTGATAAACTTTTTTTTTTTTTTTGCAAATAATCATTAACTTTAGAATTTGATGCTAGCAACACGTGACAAAGAAGTTGGGAAAGGTGGCAATAAATACTGATAAAGTTGAGGAATGCTCATCAAACACTTATTTGGAACATCCCACAGGTGAACAGGCAAATTGGGAACAGGTGGGTGCCATGATTGGGTATAAAAGTAGATCCAATGAAATGCTCAGTCATTCACAAGCAAGGATGGGGCGAGGGTCACCACTTTGTCAACAAATGCGTGAGCAAATTGTTGAACAGTTTAAGAAAAACCTTTCTCAACCAGCTATTGCAAGGAATTTAGGGATTTCACCATCTACGGTCCGTAATATCATCAAAGGGTTCAGAGAATCTGGAGAAATCACTGCACGTAAGCAGCTAAGCCCGCGACCTTCGATCCCTCAGGCTGTACTGCATCAACAAGCGACATCAGTGTGTAAAGGATATCACCACATGGGCTCAGGAACACTATAGAAACCCACTGTCAGTAAATACAGTTGGTTGCTACATCTGTAAGTGCAAGTTAAAACTCTCATATGCAAGGCGAAAACCGTTTATCAACAACACCCGGAAACGCCGTCGGCTTCGCTGGGCCTGAGCTCATCTAAGATGGACTGATACAAAGTGGAAAAGTGTTCTGTGGTCTGACGAGTCCACATTTCAAATTGTTTTTGGAAACTGTGGACGTCGTTTCCTATGGACCAAAGAGGAAAATAACCATCCGGATTGTTATAGGCGCAAAGTGGAAAAGGCAGCATGTGTGATGATACGGGGGTGTATTACCGCCCAAGACATGGGTACACTTACACATCTGTGAAGGTGCCATTAATGCTGAAAGGTACATACAGGTTTTGGAGCAACATATGTTGCCCTCCAGGCAACGATACCATGGACGCCCCTGCTTATTTCAGCAAGACAATGCCAAGCCACGTGTTACATCAACGTGGCTTCATAGTAAAAGAGTGCGGGTACTAAACTGGCCTGCCTGTAGTCCAGACCTGTCTCCCATTGAAAATGTGTGGCGCATTATGAAGCCTAAAATTCCACAACGGAGACCCCCGGACTGTTGAACAACTTAAGCTGTACATCAAGCAAGAATGGGAAAGAATTCCACCTGAGAAGCTTCAAGAATGTGTCTCCTCAGTTCCCAAACGTTTACTGAGTGTTGTTAAAAGGAAAGGCCATGTAACACAGTGGACACCTAATTAGCATATTTCCAAGATATTTCCAACTATTTTAGGTTTTTTGAGCATCAGAAACATACCGGAATGATCAGATTTATGATCATTAATTTATTAGAGCACTTTAATTTCCATATTAACAACATAGCCATTATCTACCGAAATGTATTGCACATATATTTCAACACAGATAGAATGTAAAGCTACAGATATATTTCACGATAAGTATTTTACTAAGAAACTATTATAAATTAATCGACACAGAAAACTGGTGCACCATGTAAAGTAAGGGGACTTACTTAATATAATTAAATTATTGTGTAGCGACATGAATACTCACTTTGGACCACCGCTACAACCATAGACTACAAACTAGTTGGCCATCTCTCTCTTTCTGTGCTTCTTTGTCCCTTCGCTCCTCATGTAAATCGATGTAGCCTCCAAGAGACGAGCTGGATCCTAATGTGATATTCTGAGTGGACAGCTTTTCTTCAAATGTGCCTCTTAATCACATCACAGATAAATCTCAGCTTGTGTGTCTACGGCGGCGGCGGCGGGGCAAGGGGGGGGGGGGGGGTTGCCCGCATGTATTTTTGGACGTCACGTCGTAGTGAGGTTGCAGCGAGGTTGCCGCATTCTGAAGCATTGTGTGCAATTAAGCAGGAGGAAAGGAGGACAAAGGCGTCACCAAAAGTGAGAAGTTAAATGTTCTCAAAATTAGCTGACGTGGAATCACCGTGAGGCGGTGATACCGGTCGCTTGGCAACAGAAAGCCGGTTTTGTGGAGTGATTCAGCTGTGAGTGAGGAGAAGGCAGTGAGAGATTGCACACACACAAGATAATATCATATCAGAGCATGTCTAAGGTAAAGTACATGAAATGCTCTAATTAGACCTAAACCGTGAAGACGACGTGCCGTTAATTCCAAGCGGGTGATCACTGAAGAGAGGCTGTCGTTTCCCAAATTTGAAAACTCATATATGGGAAAAATCTGCGATGAGGTGGCGACTTGTCCAGGGTGTACCCTGCCTTCCGCCCGAATGCAGCTGAGATAGGCTCCAGCGACCCCCCGCGACCCCAAAAGGGACAAGCGGTAGAAAAATGGATGGATGGATGTATGGGAAAATGGGAAGAAAAATATATTTCCTTTGACCACATCGTGATTTATCAACACGTCAATCAATCAATCAATCAATCAATCAACCAATCAATCAATATTTATTTATATAGCCCTAAGTCACAAGTGTCTCAAAGGGCTCGGTTCAGAGCCCACATAAGGGCAAGGAAAAACTCACAACCCAGTGGGATGTCAATGTGAATGACTATGAGAAACCTTGGAGAGAACCGCAGATGTGGGTATGTATATATATATATATATATATATATATATATATATATATATATATATATAGATATATATATATATATATATATATATATATATAAATATATATATATATATATATATATATATATATATATATATATGTGACATGACTTGGTCCTGGGGTTTAGTTTTTCTAGAAGGCAATGGAAAGTTTGCTCGGGCGAGACGGGAATGTGAGAACATATTTATTTAATTTTATCCAAAAAAAAAGTACAAACGAAAAGCGCGCACAGTGGCAAAGAAACAACTTGGCTATGAAAACAAATACTTGCACAAAGGCAGAAACTATGAACAACAACAAAAAAACACTAACTGTGGCATTGATATACAAAACTTACTTGGCATGGACAAAAGGAGCAGCGTGAACGATGGACATGAAAAAAGTGTCAGAAATGTGCAGAGCATAATTGTGGGATGTCACCAGAAAGACAAACTGAAAACAATGAACTTAAATACTACAGACATGATTAACGAAAACAGGTGCGTGACTCAAAACGTGAAACAGGTGTGTGACATGACAGGTGAAAACTAATGGGTTGCTATGGTGACAAACAAGAGTGCACAATGAGTCCAAACGTGGAACAGGTGAAACTAATGGGTAATCATGGAAACAAGACAAGGGAGTGAAAAGCCAGAAATTAAAGAGTCCAATAACTAAAACAAAACATGACTAAAACAAAACATGATTACACAGACATGACAATATGTATATATATATATATATAGAGAGAGAAAGAGAGAGATGTCCGATAATGGCTTTTTTACCGATATCTGATAGTCCGATATTGTCCAACTCTTAATTACCGATACAGATATCAACCGATACCGATATATACAGTCGTGGAATTAACACATTATTATGCCTAATTTTGTTGTGATGCCCCGCTGGATGCATTAAACAATGTAACAAGGTTTTCCAAAATAAATCAACTCAAGTTATGGAAAAAAAAAATGCCAACATGGCACTGCCATATTTATTATTGATTGTCACAAAGTGCATTATTTTTTTTAACGTGCCTCAAAACAGCAGCTTGGAATTTGGGACATGCTCTCCCTGAGAGAGACTATGAGGAGGTTGAGGTGGGCAGGGTTGGGGGTGGCGGGGTTGACGGGTAGCGGGGGGTGTATATTGTAGCGTCCCGGAAGAGTTAGAGCTGCAAGGGGTTCTGGGTATTTGTTCTGTTGTGTTTATGTTGTGTTACGGTGCGGGTGTTCTCCCGAAATGTGTTTGTCATTCTTGTTTGGTGTGGGTTCACAGTGTGGCGCATATTTGTAACAGTGTTCAAGTTGTTTATACGGCCACCCTCAGTGTGACCTGTATGGCTGTTGACCAAGTATGAATTGCATTCACTTGTGTGTGTGAAAAGCCGTAGATATTATGTGACTGGGCCGACACGCAAAGGAAGTGCTTTTAAGGTTTATTGGCGCTCGGTACTTCTCCCTACGTCCGTGTACACAGCGGCGTTTTAAAAAGTCATAAATTGTACTTTTTGAAACCGATACCTATCATTATGAAACCGATACCGATAATTTCCGATATTACATTTTATATATATATATATATATATATATATATATATATATTAAAAAATATATTTATTAGATGCCTTTTACTGAATATGCATGAGAACTGTTTTTAATATTTTGTGATAATGCCTTTTATACTGTATTTGGTTTGTTTTATGTACTGTATGTGATTGTATGTCGACTAGGACGTTGGAGTCTGCAATAATGCTTGCTTGATTGATTGGTTGATTGATTAAAACCAATAGAGGGTTGTGCTTGATTCCATGACACAAGCCCCCAATAATTCTCTTTAAAGTGAACTAAGAGTCTTGTTTTGGTTGTGTCCACCAGTTGTCCAGCACATCAAGAGACACAACATCGTGCTCAAGAGGGAGCTGGGAGAAGGTGCCTTCGGAAAAGTCTTCCTTGCCGAATGCTACAACCTGTCACCTGACCAGGAGAAGATACTAGTGGCCGTCAAGGTAACCAGCTACTTTTTTTGATGGTAACATGCCACACATCAACTGGGAAGACTGGGTTTGCGTTGTCTTTTGTTTATCATTCAGGCCTGCCAGAACAGCCATTGTGTTGATTTACCGTGCGGAAATTGAAGAAATCTTCATCTCAAATCAGTCTGTTTATTGAAAATGACGGCTGGCACACAAATAAAGCCTGTAATGTTGTTATCTAAGGGAAAGTTATTGCATACGGAACTGGATCCTTGAAATATGCCTGAATATTAAACAAGAAATACACCACGAAATGTTAGGTGTTATCTGGACAATTTAATCTATACAAGAGCATTCATGTTGTCTTTGTTGAACATGCATGGTTGTAGGTTAGTTAGTACGCTAGTACTAGTTATCATTTGTTCATCTCAATTGCAATAGTTAGCACGTTGAGCTATCAAGTCATTCAGACACTGTAATTCCAGTCTATCCTGATACAGCACACTGCAAAAACTGAAATCTAAGTAAGATTAAATATCTCAAATAAGGGTGATATTTGCTTATTTTCTGTCTGATAAGATAATTCTTCTCACTAAGCAGATTTTATGTTAGAGTGTTTTACTTGTTTTAAGTGTTTTGGTCCTAAATGATCTCAGTAAGATATTACAGCTTGTTGCTGTCAAGACGTGGACTATGGTGTGTTTGTTTTCCCGAGATGCAAGTAAAGCTGGACTGGTCATGGCGTGAAGGTAAATACATATTTATTTATAACACTCAAAGGAACAAAAAGCGCGCTCAAGGCGGAAGTACAAACTTGACTAACGAAACAAAAAGACTTGCACGCGGGCAAAAAAACTGTGAACAATTAAACAAAAACACTAACTGTGGCATTAATAGAAAAAACTTACTTGGACATGGCATGAAGTGCGCAGAGGTAGACAGAGTGTGACAGGGGTATGAATGCGGGGTGTCACCAGAATGACAAACTGAAAACAATGAACTTAAATACTATAGACATGATTAACGAAATCAGGTGCGTGACTCAAAACGTGAAACAGGTGCGTGACGTGACAGGTGAAAACTAATGGGTTGCTATGGTGACAAACAAAAGTGCACAATGAGTCCAAACGTGGAACAGGTGAAACTAATGGGTAATCATGGAAACAAGACAAGGGATTGAAAAGCCAGAAACTAAAGAGTCCAATAACTAAACAAAACAAAACATGACTAAAACAAAACATGATTACACAGACATGACAGTTGCTGAGATTTGATGACCTATATTGAGTAAAACATGCTTGAAACTAGAATGTCAACTGTTGCAAAGCTGTGTCATCAACACTCACAAGTATAAAACTACTTTTTTAAAGTAATCATTTCTTACTTCAAGCATGAAAAAAAAAAATCATGATGCCGAGCACATATCATTATGTCAAGATAATGGCACTAGCATTTACTTAATTTAAGAATGTTTTTCAACATACTGAGCAAAAAGGTGTAATTTTGTTTTCCTACCAAGAAAAGTGCACTTGTTTTTAGTGAGAATATACTTATTTTAAGGTATTTTTGGGTTCATTGAGGTTAGCTAATTTTACTTGTTTCGGAAAGTCTTGACAAGCCGAATTTTCTTGTTCTATTGGCAGATAATTTTGCTTAGTTCAAATAAAATACCCCTCATTTTTGTAATTTTTTTTCTTGTTTTTGAACACTGACTTTTTGCAGTGTACTGCTTACTTTTGATGTAAGCTTTCACCCTACAGAGGAGCTGGAGCTAAAGTTTTATTTGCTTTTTTTAGCTACATGCATGTGAAAAACTAGCCCACCCCATGGGGACTTAATTATAAATGACATTTGTGGTGCCCCTATGGGTTGTGGTCAAAATGCTTTGGAAAACATGCAGTACAGATATCCTCAAAGTATTTATAGTCATTAGACAAGTGGTCAATCATGTTTAGTGGAAGTGTCACTATGGGCCTGATCTACTAGGATCCAAATAGCAAATACTAAAGAGCATGCTCAAAGTATAAGATTGTGTGTACTAGGGCCTTTTATTAATATCTCGATATTTTTAGGCCATGTCACGATACACGATGTATATCTCGATATTTTGCCTCAACAAACACCTGGTGTCGAACTCTGAGATCGGCCCCAGTCCTCAAAAACATTTCAACATCACACCCAAGTTAATTGGGCATACATGCACGCACCCGCCCCTTTCCCCAACCAACGCCTTCACCACCGCTTGTTTGCTCCAACTCCCCCTCCCTCTGTTGCGAGTTTGTTGTGACTAAATGTAACGTGTTTATGTTTGCATTGCAAATGAGGTTTTTTCCCTTGGTCCCCCTCTTGTGGATCCAGCCTTAAACTGATATTTTTTTTTACTCCCCCCCCCCCTTTCCCAATATCACCTTTTTCTCACCTTTTTCAAGGAGCGCCGTAAAAACGTCTGTACCGTCGGCGGTCTCGTCTTGTCTCCCTGTAACGTATGTCTGCTCTTCGTGGGACTGTGCCGAAAATATACTTTTCAGTTCTTATGTGTCTTGTGCATGTTAAGAATTGACAATAAATCATCTTGAATCTTAGCCTTGAATGGACACTTGATGCATACAATCACAGCAGTATGATGATTCTATGTGTCTACATTAAAACATTCTTCTTCATACTGCATTAATATATGCTTATTTTAAACTTTCATGCAGAGAGGGAAACCACAACTAAGTCAATGTATCAAAACTGTATTTATTAAACAGTTATTAAAGGGGAACATTATCACCAGACCTATGTAAGCGTCAATATATACCTTGATGTTGCAGAAAAAAGACCATATATTTTTTTAACCGATTTCCGAACTCTAAATGGGTGAATTTTGGCGAATCAAACGCCTTTCTATTATTCGCTCTCGGAGCGATGACGTCACGTTGTGACGTCACATCGGGAAGCAATCCGCCATTTTCTCAAACACCGAGTCAAATCAGCTCTGTTATTTTCCGTTTTTTCGACTGTTTTCCGTACCTTGGAGACATCATGCCTCGTCGGTGTGTTGTCGGAGGGTGTAACAACACGAACAGGGACGGATTCAAGTTGCACCAGTGGCCCAAAGATGCGAAAGTGGCAAGAAATTGGACGTTTGTTCCGCGCACTTTACCGACGAAAGCTATGCTACGACAGAGATGGCAAGAATGTGTGGATATCCTGCGACACTCAAAGCAGATGCATTTCCAACGATAAAGTCAAAGAAATCTGCCGCCAGACCCCCATTGAATCTGCCGGAGTGTGTGAGCAATTCAGGGACAAAGGACCTCGGTAGCACGGCAAGCAATGGCGGCAGTTTGTTCCCGCAGACGAGCGAGCTAAACCCCCTGGATGTTTTGGCTCACACCGTCCCTTATGCCACAGAAGATGATCAAAAGAAGAATATCGACCCTAGCTTCCCTGGCCTGCTGACATCAACTCCAAAACTGGACAGATCAGCTTTCAGGAAAAGAGAGCGGATGAGGGTATGTCTACAGAATATATTAATAGATGAAAACTGGGCTGTCTGCACTCTCAAAGTGCATGTTGTTGCCAAATGTATTTCATATGCTGTAAACCTAGTTCATAGTTGTTAGTTTCCTTTAATGCCAAACAAACACATACCAATCGTTGGTTAGAAGGCGATCGCCGAATTCGTCCTCGCTTTCTCCCGTGTCGCTGGCTGTCGTGTCGTTTTCGTCAGTTTCGCTTGCATACGGTTCAAACCGATATGGCTCAATAGCTTCAGTTTCTTCTTCAATTTCGTTTTCGCTACCTGCCTCCACACTACAACCATCCGTTTCAATACATGCGTAATCTGTTGAATTGCTTAAGCCGCTGAAATCCGAGTCTGAATCCGAGCTAATGTCGCTATAGCTTGCTGTTCTATGCGCCATGTTTGTTTGTGTTGGCTTCACTATGTGACGTCACAGGAAAATGGACGGGTGTATATAACGATGGTTAAAATCAGGCACTTTGAAGCTTTTTTTAGGGATATTGCGTGATGGGTAAAATTTTGAAAAAAACTTCGAAAAATAAAATAAGCCACTGGGAACTGATTTTTAATGGTTTTAACCCTTCTGAAATTGTGATAATGTTCCCCTTTAAGCAGTGGCACAAACATTCATGTCATTTCCAAAACAGAAAGTGCAAGATTGTCAGAGACATTTTAAAACAAGCTATGAGTGCAAATTTGATTAATTATGAACAAACTTTGATTAATCGCGATAGACAATGTAATAGTTTGACATCCGTAGTTTTAATATATGCAAACCTTTGGTAAATCAGGCCCTAAGTGGTGTATTTGTTGGAAGAATAATAGCACAGGCACCACAGTGCTGCATGTTGTGACACATGTTTACCCTTTTGTTTGCAGCGTTTCCGAGGTTGAAGAGTTACGGTATCTTCCACTAACAAATGCAATTATTCCGCTCGGACTCTGTTCAGCCTCCACCTCACGTACAGTATTTTATCGTTTGCGATTTTTCTCAAGCAATCCATCAAATTAGACCTGAACCACAGACTTCCGAGTCAAGTTGAACCTCCCTGGAAATCCTATTTATCCGTTCATCCGTCTCTCCATCAAGGATGCTTCATGCGCGGGTCGGGCGGTGAAACCCAATCTGATTGGGAAAAGTCTTCTCATTAACAATACATGACCTGTAAGAGACCCCCCACATCCTCCACTTCCTTTGCTTCACCTGCACTACTCCACCCATGTGGCAACTCTCGTCTTCACACTAATAACCATATTGTTGAATGTGTATATTTACTAAAGCATTTAATTTTTGATGGATGTTGGGTATTGGATGTCATGCCAATGTGGCTGATGTTATTGTCAGGCGCCATCAATCTGTATTGTAAAATACATTTCTAAAACTGCTGGCTCACTAATGTGGATTAATCATTAAATAATTAGAGCCAGTCCATTGATTTGACTTTTTTTTTCTTCAATTAGTTAATGTACCATGTATTATCCTTCCTACCCTCTATGCTGGAATGCCATGAGTCACCGTTTCTCTCTAGGGTTCTTCCTACTACTCCTCCTCCTTTTTTTTTTTTGCTGCATCAACCTTCTGATTCCTGAACATTATGGGATGGCGGGAAGAAACTGACCAAAAATAATAAACAGAAAAAATAGTTAATCAAGAAAGCTTTTATGTTGTGAAAGAGACATTTAACCATTGAGACGCCAAACATGTACACTCTGCTTACCGTATTTTTCGGAGTATAAGTCGCACCGGCCGAAAATGCATAATAAAGAAAGAAAAAAACATATATAAGTCGCACTGGAGTATAAGTCGCATTTTCTGGGGAAATTTATTTGATAAAAGCCAACACCAAGAATAGACATTTGAAAGGCAATCATTATATAGTATATATATATATATATATAGTATATCGATCAATTATTTTTTTTTTTAAATCTATAGATTAAAATAAACTGCCAGTTTAGTCGCCTATAATTTTGGGTGAAATTTACAGCGTTTTTTTTTTTTTTTTTTTACATCATATTACTTTAAATGAAAACATTTTACCACTATTTTGTTTACGTAAAAATTCCGATAACTGAGTGGCCAGTTGTCCACTGTAAAATCTATGGTTGTTGTTTGTTGGAAGGTATCATTGTAAATGGATAAAACGGTACCACAGTTACAGTAAAATTCTAACGATTGAGCAGCCAGTTTTTTACCGTAAAATCTACGGTTGTTTTTATGGTGAATTACTATAAATTAAATAAAGGTACCACAGTTTTTTTTAACCTCTTAAGGCCCAAGCTGTTTGTTTACATGTTTTTTTGTTTTTTTTCTTTGCTATTTGGGCTTATTGGACCCTAATTAATATAATAACTAAAAATCCTCTTTTAATATGATGTACTTAGTCCATAAGTGCACAAAAGTGTACTTCATGTGTAGTCACATGCACATTTTTATTTTTACCCTTTTTTTTTCCAAATTCCATTGTGTGTTATACTCTTCTGACACCACCAGATGGCAGTACAAGTGTCCACATAAGTGGCCATAAGACCCCAATTCAGTAGTGTACACAATTTTTGAAATAAGAGCTAAAAGGTGCTGTCCACGCATGTGGCCACTAAGGCCTTTAGAGGTTAAGGTACATTTCTGGCGCCTGATCTGCTTGTTTTTTTTATCGTAAAATATATGGTTGTTGTTCTTATTATGAACAATTTGATGGATAACGTGCTTTGAAATCCTAAATCAATCAGATATTTGAGTATTTATTTTTATTTTCACAAACAATTTTTGGAGTGTATGACAATATAACATTTGTTACAATATTACATTGTAGAATTTAGAAGATATATGCAATTGCATGCAGTACATGTTTTTTTTTTCTGTCAAAACAGAAAGAACAATTACATAGTAAGAAAGTACTTTTATTGATGCATATTATTGCCAGGTTTTTGTGAGCCATATACAATTATGTGGCCTGCCAATTTTGACATTTGTGGTCAAGAAAGAGGCCAGTTGTGACGAATATATCACATTCTTTTTTTCTCTTTAATTGGGGCATGGCATCAATTAGAGAAAATACTACATTTGTGGTATTTGTTGTTGTTGCATGCTAATTGGCTTTTTAACCACATCCAAGAAGGTCAATTAAAGCAGAAATAAGGACATTCATATTATCCCACAACAAAGAGTACTGTAAATTTGTGTTTTTATTCATCGAGGTTAATAAATAGTCAAGCTTCACACCAACCAGTCGCCACGTGAGAGGTGACCAGACTGGTCCACAAAATAATTATACATTGCTTAAAAAGGTGAGCTGAGGTTTCCATGGTAACAACAGAGAATCACTTGTTCATACTGCAGCCCATGTGCCATCAATGGGAATTTGAAGTTGGCAGTTTAGGGTACAATAACTACATGTGGTGACTTTAAAATCCAGACAATAAAAATGCATATAATACAATTAGCATTCCCGCCTTGCCAAAAGTCCATAGATTTCTTATTTGCAGTGTTGGGACTAACACATTTCAAAGTAACGCGTTACTGTAATGCCGTTACTTTCGGCGGTAAATAGTAATCTAACGCATACTTGCCAACCCTCCCGGATTTTCCGGGAGACTCCCGAAATTCAGCGCCTCTCCCAAAAAACTCCTGGGACAAATTTTCTCCCGAAAATCTCCCGAAATTCAGGCGGACTCAGGTCCATGCGGACCTGAGTCCGCTTTCCCACAATATAAACAGCGCACCCGCCCAATCACGTTATAACTGTAGAATGATGGAGGGCGAGTTCTTGGTTTCTTATGTGGGTTCATTGTTAGGCAGTTTCATTAACGTCCTCCCAGTGCGGCAACAACACACAACAACAGCAGTCACGTTTTTGTCTACCGTAAAGCAGTTTGTCTGCCGTAAACACCAATGTTGTGACACTCTTAAACAGGACAATACTGTCATCTACTGCATTTGATGAAAGCACTTTTGTGCGTGCCACACAGCAATGCATCATCAGAGAGGGTGTTCAGCATGGTTTGAAAAATAGTGACAGAGAATAGAACAAGGATGGACAATTCAACCCTTAACTCAACAATGAGTAGATGAGTGTTATGTGTGTGTATACGTGTAAATAAATGAACACTGAAATTCAAGTATTTATTATATATATATATATATATATATATATATATATATATATATATATATATATATATATATATATATATGTATGTGTGGGAAAAAAAATCACAAGACTATTTCATCTCTACAGGCCTGTTTCATGAGGGGGGTACCCTCAATCATCAGGAGATTTTAATGGGAGCATTCACATACCATGGTTTGTATAGGGCACAGAGTGGGTGGGTACAGGCTGGCGTAGGGGCGTGGTGATTGGCTCATGTGTTACCTAGGAGGTGTTTCCGTCTGTGGCGGCATGCTGTTACAATTTCGCTGCGCTTGTTGAGGGATGACAGGTCTGGACGGTAAATAATAAACAGTTTCTCTTTCAAGCATAGGTTGCATCTTTTATTACCACTATTGTAAGGTGTGCTGGATGCAAGAATTTGCCATGTTATTGAATATTCAACATTATTGTCTTTGAGGTCCCAAATGTGTTTGCTGAGTTCTGTGGTATTCCGCAGGTTTTGGTTCCTGAAAGAAGCCTTGTGATTGTTCCATCTGGTTTTGAATTCTCCCTCGGTTAATCCTACATATGTGTCGGATGTGTTAATGTCCTTGCGTATTACCTTAGATTGGTAGACAACTGATGTTTGTAAGTACCCCCCGTTGAGAGGGCAATCAGGTTTATTTCGACAGTTACAGCCTTTGTTGGTTTTGGAGTCGCTCTGTCCGGGGGCCGACGGCTCATTTGCAATTGTTTTGTTGTGGTTTGAGATGATTTGTCGTATATTGTTCATGCAGCTGTAGCTCAATTTAATGTTGTTCTTGTTGAATACTTTTCTTAGGGTGTTGTCTTTGGGAAAGTGTTTGTCAATCAGATTGAGGAATTTGTGTCCAATGTTAGTTGAGACGTTTTTGCTGTATGGGGGGTTGTACCAGATGATTTCGTTTCGTTTTCTGTTCTTTTTTGGCTGGTTTCCTGGCGTGGATTCATAGGTGAGGGTGAAATTGTATCCGCTTTCATCAAGGGCTTTTTGGTACGGGGGGGTTGCTTGGTCAAATTCAGCTTTGCTAGATGACAGCATCGATAGCCTTTTATTAATTCCGGTAGGTATTCTTTTCGTGGTGGTGGGTGGGTGGTTGCTGTCATGGTGCACGTATTGGAGTGTTGTGTTGGGTTTCGTGAATGGTTGGTAGCTGTTATTTCTCAGGTTGAAAGTGACGTCAAGGAAGTTGACGGTTTGCTTGTTGGCTTCCTTGTTGGCTATTCTCCAGTGCAATAACAGTACTGAAATGAAGGCTAAAAGGGCATTAAAGGGGGCCTTAAAAAAAATAAAAAAATACAAATAAATATATATAAGTAACTAAACAGTTACTTTTCACAGTAACGCATTACTTTTTGGTTTAAGTAACTGCGTTAGTAACTGAGTAACTAACTAACAAGTTACTGGTTTTCAGTAACTAACCCAACACTGCTTATTTGTGATGCATTTCCCTTCATAATCCCCACACATGCACATCTGGCGCTGCTAATGAATTGGCCATAATTACCTCAAACTGTACTCTGTCATGTACGCTACAATTACAGACGCATGTTCATCCCATTACAACAACACGCCTGGCACAACAGAGCCGAATAGCCCCGGCTTAAGGGTCCGCTATCAATCAGCCGCTCGCCCGTAACACCCAGGCGAGTTTGACTGGTACTGTATTATTACACCCAGGTGCCATTGATCACAGGCACACTTGTTACACACAAATATGCATGTGCTTCCCCTGTTGTTGCTCGTCAATCATGAACACTTTCAATAATGCTTTCCTTTCAACACACAGAAATGTGAGTCACTCGTTCCCCGCAGCCTCAGGATGTTGATTGCTTTTTATGCGTTCTGGGACTTGAATGCAGCACGAGCGGATGACTTGTATACAGCACTGAGCACGCAGGCGACGATGCGTTCAGGGACACATTCACACTCTGCCGCTGTCACCTTGCATTGTTTACTTCTGTACCGGTGTACAAACCCCGTTTCCATATGAGTCGGGAAATTGTGTTAGATGTAAATATAAACGGAATACAATGATTTGCAAATCATTTTCAACCCGTATTCAGTTGAATGCACTACAAAGACAAGATATTTGATGTTCAAACTCATAAACTTTATTTTCTTTTTGCAAATAATAATTAACTTAGAATTTCATGGCTGCAACACGTACCAAAGTAGTTGGGAAAGGGCATGTTCACCACTGTGTTACATGGCCTTTCCTTTTAACAACACTCAGTAAACGTTTGGGAACTGAGGAGACACATTTTTGAAGCTTCTCAGGTGGAATTCTTTCCCATTCTTGCTTGATGTACAGCTTAAGTTGTTCAACAGTCCGGGGGTCTCCGTTGTGGTATTTTAGGCTTCATATTGCGCCACACATTTTCAATGGGAGACAGGTCTGGACTACAGGCAGGCCAGTCTAGTACCCGCACTCTTTTACTATGAAGCCACGTTGATGTAACACGTGGCTTGGCATTGTCTTGCTGAAATAAGCAGGGGCGTCCATGGTAACGTTGCTTGGATGAAAACATATGTTGCTCCAAAACCTGTATGTACCTTTCAGCATTAATGGCGCCTTCACAGATGTGTAAGTTACCCATGCCTTGGGTACTTATACACCCCCATACCATCACAGATGCTGGCTTTTCAACTTTGCGCCTATAACAATCCGGATGGTTCTTTTCCTCTTTGGTCCGGAGGACACGACGTCCACAGTTTCCAAAAACAATTTGAAATGTGGACTCGTCAGACCACAGAACACTTTTCCACTTTGTATCAGTCCATCTTAGATGAGCTCAGGCCCAGCGAAGCCGACGGCGTTTCTGAGTGTTGTTGATAAACGGTTTTCGCCTTGCATAGGAGAGTTTTAACTTGCACTTACAGATGTAGCGACCAACTGTAGTTACTGACAGTGGGTTTCTGAAGTGTTCCTGAACCCATGTGGTGATATCCTTTACACACCGATGTCGCTTGTTAATGCAGTACAGCCTGAGGGATCGAAGGTCACGGGCTTAGCTGCTTACGTGCAGTGATTTCTCCAGATTCTCTGAACCCTTTGATGATATTACGGACCGTAGATGGTGAAATCCTTAAATTCCTTGCAATAGCTGGTTGAGAAAGGTTTTTCTTAAACTGTTCAACAATTTGCTCACGCATTTGTTGACAAAGTGGTGACCCTCGCCCCATCCTTGTTTGTGAATGACTGAGCATTTCATGGAATCTACATTTATACCCAATCATGGCACCCACCTGTTCCCAATTTTGCCTGTTCACCTGTGGGATGTTCCAAATAAGTGTCTGATGAGCATTCCTCAACTTTATCAGTATTTATTGCCACCTTTCCCAACTTCTTTGTCACGTTTTGCTGGCATCAAATTCTAAAGTTAATGATTATTTGCAAAAAAAAAAAAAAAGTTTATCAGTTTTAACACAAAATATGTTGTCTTTGTAGCATATTCAACTGAATATGGGTTGAGAATGATTTGCAAATCATTGAATTCCGTTTATATTTACATCTAACACAATTTCCCAACTCATATGGAAACGGGGTTTGTGCACATCATTGTCTGTTATTTCACTTTTTCATGCAGAAGACCACAATGCTTACTCGGATGGAAATATGCTTTTCATCGAATCTCCCATTGTGTGCCGCGTTTCCCTTTAACAGCCTCGTGGCTCCGGCCTCGGAGGACCGACACGCCGTAGAAATAAACAAACACATGGCGAACGCGGTTTCCCGCTATTTAATAAATCATGTTTTACACGTTCATGAATGTTTTATGCGCTAAACACAAACACATTAGTGGGCTCCGAGTTGTTGCGGTGAAGGTTTCTCACTTCCTCCATCATGAAACTTAATCTCTGTTTTGTTATTAATTAAGAATCCAGCGTGGACCTTCTGGGACGGCGGTCAACCTCATAGCTGCGGATTTCAAAACAATTTCCCCCGTAGGAAATAACCAAAATAGAAGAAAAAAACAGTGGCCATCATAAAATCATTATTAACTGAACAGGCAATTGTTTAAAAGTCCCATTTTGTAGTATTTTTTACAATTTTAAGAGGTCTCAGAGGCACCACAATAGCGAATTGAAAGCATGCTGGCCTTGGTGCTGGGATTTAGACAGTTTATAAGGGCTTGTGGAAAACTCTACTGGGAACAATGCATTTTGTGTGTCTGTAGCTTTAATGCTAATGAGGTGTGTTTGTCTGAGAGAGTGTGTGCACTATTGCAGGGTTTCCCTGACATGCAACTTTAAAAATGAGTGGGTTTTTTTTTTTTACAGGAAAGCAAATTTGAATAATGTATTGTATGAATGGATATATCGTATTTTTCGGAGTGTAAGTCGCACCGGCCGAAAATGCATAATAAAGAAGGAAAAAACATATATAAGTCGCACTGGAGTATAAGTCGCATTTTTTGGGGAAATTTATTTGATAAAACCCAACACCAAGAATAGACATTTGAAAGGCAATTTAAAATAAATAAAGAATAGTGAACAACAGCCTGAATAAGTGTACGTTATATGAGGCAAAAATAACCAACTGAGAATGTGCCTGGTATGTTAACGTAACATATTCAACCCATATTCAGTTGAATATGCTACAAAGACAACATATTTGATGTTCAAACTGATAAAAAAATTTTTTTGCAAATAATCATTAACTTTAGAATTTGATGCCAGCAACACGTGACAAAGAAGTTGGGAAAGGTGGCAATAAATACTGATAAAGTTGAGGAATGCTCATCAAACACTTATTTGGAACATCCCACAGGTGAACAGGCAAATTGGGAACAGGTGGGTGCCATGATTGGGTATAAAAGTAGATTCCATGAAATGCTCAGTCATTCACAAACAAGGATGGGGGCGAGGGTCACCACTTTGTCAACAAATGCGTGAGCAAATTGTTGAACAGTTTAAGAAAAACCTTTCTCAACCAGCTATTGCAAGGAATTTAGGGATTTCACCATCTACGGTCCGTAATATCATCAAAGGGTTCAGAGAATCTGGAGAAATCACTGCACGTAAGCAGCTAAGCCCGTGACCTTCTATCCCTCAGGCTGTACTGCATCAACAGGCGACATCAGTGTGTAAAGGATATCACCACATGGGCTCAGGAACACTTCAGAAACCCACTGTCAGTAACTACAGTTGGTCGCTACATCTGTAAGTGCAAGTTAAAACTCTCTTATGCAAGGCGAAAACCATTTATCAACAACACCCAGAAACGCCGTCGGCTTCGCTGGGCCTGAGCTCATCTAAGATGGACTGATACAAAGTGGAAAAGTGTTCTGTGGTCTGACGAGTCCATATTTCAAATTGTTTTTGGAAACTGTGGACGTCGTGTCCTCCGGACCAAAGAGGAAAAGAACCATCCGGATTGTTATAGGCGCAAAGTTGAAAAGCCAGCATCTGTTGTGGTATGGGGGTGTATTAGTGCCCAAGACATGGGTAACTTACACATCTGTGAAGGCGCCATTAATGCTGAAAGGTACATACAGGTTTTGGAGCAACATATGTTGCCATCCAAGCAACGTTACCATGGACGCCCCTGCTTATTTCAGCAAGACAATGCCAAGCCACATGTTACATCAACGTGGCTTCATAGTAAAAGAGTGCGGGTACTAGACTGGCCTGCCTGTAGTCCAGACCTGTCTCCCATTGAAAATGTGTGGCGCATTATGAAGCCTAAAATACCACAACGGAGACCCCCGGACTGTTGAACAACTTAAGCTGTACATCAAGCAAGAATGGGAAAGAATTCCACCTGAGAAGCTTAAAAAATGTGTCTCCTCAGTTCCCAAACGTTTACTGAGTGTTGTTAAAAAGGAAAGGCCATGTAACACAGTGGTGAACATGCCCTTTCCCAACTACTTTGGCACGTGTTGCAGCCATGAATTTCTAAGTTAATTATTATTTGCAAAAACAAAATAAAGTTCATAAGTTTGAACATCAAATATCTTTTGAATCAATTGAATATGGGTTGAAAAGGATTTGCAAATCATTGTATTCCATTTATATTTACATCTAACACAATTTCCCAACTCATATGGAAACGGGGTTTGCATTTTAAATTGCCTTTCAAGTGTCTATTCTTGGTGTTGGATTTCATCAAATACATTTCCCCCAAAAAATGCGACTTATATATGTTGTTTTTTTCCTTCTTTATTATGCATTTTCGCCCGAGCGATTTATAATCCGAAAAATACGGTATAATATGAGTTTATTCAATCGTAATAGGACAAAAGGCAGTCACCCTACATTGAAGCAACTCCCATACATGCTCAATATTACATTTCCAACTGTGCACTGTAACATTACTGTAAAAATCTCCATCGTCACGATGGATTACGTTACAGCCCATAATGTTAATGACTCATGATACGCGATTGGCTGTAAACAGAGGGGTGCGGGGGTTATGGTCCTTCTCATTTTCTGGCAACTCAGCATTTGTGGCTGCTGGGAGGTCATCGGGTCATTTCCTTCTTCATCTCCCCGTGAGCTTTTTTAGCAACGTGTCCTTGTGCTTTCAACCTATATTTGTAATTGGAGCCTCTGTTCGCTCCTTCGCAAGGTGGAACGCATATCTATGGCATTTACAGTAGGAAGACCATTTATTATTCATGTAGGACAAAAGCAGTTGCATATATTTTGTACTGTTCAGATGTATACTTAGATAGCTTCGTATCACTTTCTTTCATTTCCTATCGGCCGCTTGCAGCATTTAGCGTATTGTTGCTCTGTCACTTACGTTGTATGACGGATTTCCCTCCTTGATGGATAGGAGTCGAAAGGAAGCTGGGAATGTAATCAACTGTTGTGTGCGTGGAAGTGGCTATCATTAATATGAAACGATTTTTTCCCACCCGTTCTTGTGATCAATCATCGCTGGTTCTAATTTACTGTAACTCACATTTACAAGGCAAGACATTTCTTTCCCCATCAGCCAAATAAAACATGACTAATTGATCACCGAATTGCCGTGTAATGTTTTTTTTCTTCCATTTGTCAGTTTAATAAAATGTGTGTGTTTTGTGTGTCAGACGCTGAAAGAGGCCAGCGAAAACGCCCGGAAGGACTTCCACCGCGAGGCCGAGCTGCTGACCAACCTTCAGCATGAGCACATCGTCACCTTCTACGGCGTCTGTGTGGAGAGCGACCCGCTCATCATGGTGTTTGAGTACATGAAACACGGAGACCTCAACAAGTTCCTCAGGCATGACTTTTACTGCTTTTCTCATGAATGTGTTAAAGCGGAATGTACCTCGGTTTTCGTTTTCGAAAACTCTCTAAGGGAGAGCGGGAAGTCCCAAGTTAAAAAAAAAATTTTTTTTTTTTTTTTTTTTTTATTTAAAAAAAAAAAAATGAAAATCACATTTTATTCACACTTTTATATGCAGAAAATAATGTGAAATAGTTATGAATAATGATTAAAATTTAACATAACTTTTACCTTTTATTGAAAACTCCAAGAAGGCGATGCACAGTAAGGGGCGACCCAAACTACGGCCCGTGGGCCGAATATATATATATATATATATATATATATATATATATATATATATATATATATATTTATTTATTTTTTATTTTTTTTAATTATTATTATTATTTTTTTTGTTGTTGTTGTTGTTTGTTTTGTTTTTTATTTTTGTCCTGTCCAGCTTCTCAGGCAAATCATATAGTTGATGTAGATGCCCATATTGGCTGTTCAGATTTAATTTTATTTTTATTTTATTATTTTATTTTTTATTTTTTTTATTTTTTTATTGTTTTATTTTTTTATTTTTTTTATTGTAATTTGTTTTCATCTGTCCTTTCTAATCCAATTTCTACCACTTGTTACTCTCGGTGTTTCCTAGCCAATCAGGCAAATCATATTGTCTAAAAATGCGTTTTCCCATCGATAACATGACATCATCGTGCTCGGAATTTTTTATATATATATATATATATATATATATATATATATATATATATATATATATATGTATATATATATATATATATATATATACATACAGCCCTGGCATGACTTTTACTGCTTTTCTCATAAATGTGTTAAAGCGGAATGTACCTCGGTTTTCGTTTTCGAAAACAGAATCGTACGAAAGGCAAAGCAAATCTTCCCATAAGGAAGAAATGAAAATCACATTTTATTCACACTTTTATATATAAATAAGAAGGCGATGCACAGTAAGGGGGCGACCCAAACTACGGCCCGCGGGCCTACCAGTGTCCAAAATCCGGCCTGCGGGAAGTCCCAAGTTTAAAAAAAAAAAATTTTCATTTTTATTTTATTTTATTTTATTTTATTTTATTTTATTTTATTTTTATTTTTATTTTTATTTTTATTTTTATCTGTCCTTTCTAATCCAATTTCTACCACTTGTTACTCTCGGTGTTTCCTAGCCACTCAGGCAAATCATATTGTCTAAAAATGCGTTTTCCCATCGATAACATGACATCATCGTGCTCGGAATTTTATATATATTTATATATATATATATATATATATATATATATATATACTGTATATATATATATATATATATATATATATATATATATATACACATACAACCCTGGCATGACTTTTACTGCTTTTCTCATAAATGTGGTACTGCGGAATGTACCTCGGTTTTCGTTTTCAAAAACAGAATCGTACAAAGCAAATCTTACTATAAGGAAAAAATGAAAATCACATTTTATTCTCACTTTTATATGCAGAAAATAATGTGAAATAGTTATGAATAATGATTAAAATGTTACATAACTTTTACCTTTTATTGAAAACTCCAAGAAGGCGATGCACAGTAAGGGGTGACCCAAACTACGGCCGTGGGCCGAATCTATATATATATATATATATATATATATATATATATATATATATATATATATATATATATATATATATATATATATATATATATATATATATATATATATATATATTATTATTATTATTATTTGTTTTTTTTTATTATTATTATTATTATTTTTGTTTTTTGTTTTTTGTTTTTTATTTTTGTCCTGTCCAGCTTCTCAGGCAAATCATATAGTTGATGTAGATGCCCATATCGGCTGTTCAGATTTACTTTTATTTTTATTTTATTATTTTATTTTTTAATTTTTTTATTTTTTTTATTATAATTTTTTTTCATCTGTCCTTTCTAATCCAATTTCTACCACTTGTTACTCTCGGTGTTTTCTAGCCACTCAGGCAAATCATATTGTCTAAAAATGCGTTTTCCCATCGATAACATGACATATTACACCGTATTTTTCGGAGTATAAGTCGCTCCGGAGTATAAGTCGCACCGGCCGAAAATGCAAAATAAAGAAGGAAAAAAACATATATAAATCGCACTAGAGTATAAGTCGCATTTTTGGGGGAAATGTATTTGATAAAACCCAACACCAAGAATTTGAAAGGTAATTTAAAATAAATAAAGAATAGTGAACAACAGGCTGAATAAGTGTACGTTATATGAAGCATAAATAACCAACTGAGAACGTGCCTGGTATGTTAACGTAACATATTATGGTAAGAGTCATTCAAATAACTATAACATATAGAACATGCTATACGTTTACCAAACAATCTGTCACTCCTAATCGCTAAATCCCATGAAATCTTCTTCCTCGGTGTCGCTTCTACACAACTCTGCCAACTCCACATATACGCCTAGTCTCTTACGTGAATGGGATGAATAATATTATTTGATATTTTACGGTAATGTGTTAATAATTTCACACATAAATCGCTGAAAAAAACTGCTACTTATAATCCGAAAAATACAGTATATATATATATATATATATATATATATATATATATATATATATATATATATATATATATATATATATATATATATATGTATATATATACAGCCAGGGCATGACTTTTACTGCTTTTCTCATAAATGTATTACTGCGGAATGTACCTCGGTTTTCGTTTTCAAAAACAGAATCGTACGAAAGGCAAAGCAAATCTTCCCATAAGAAAACAGTGTCCAAAATCCGGCCAGCGGGAAGTCCCAAGTTAAAAAAATACAAAAAATACAACAAATTAATATATGTATAAATATATATAAATAGATTTTATTTATTTATTTATTTTTTATATATTTTTTAGTATTATTTTTTTTAAATTTTATTATTATTTTTTTCATCTGTCCTTTCTCATCCAATTTCTACCACTCTGTGTTTCATATTGTCTAAAAATGCGTTTTCCCATCGATAACATGACATCATCGTGCTCGAAATATATATATCGTATTTTTCGGACTATAAGTCGCAGTTTTTTTCATAGTTTGGCCGGGGGTGCGACTTATACTCAGGAGCGACTTATGTGTAAAATTATTAACACATTACCGTAAAATATCAAATAATATTATTTATCTCATTCACGTAAGAGACTAGACGTATAAGATTTCATGGGATTTAGCGATTAGGAGTGACAGATTGTTTGGTAAACGTATAGCATGTTCTATATGTTATAGTTATTTGAATGACTCTTACCATAATATGTTACGTTAACATACCAGGCACGTTCTCAGTTGGTTATTTATGCCTCATATGGTGTTACACTTATTCAGCCTGTTGTTCACTATTCTTTATTTATTTTAAATTGCCTTTCAAATGTCTATTCTTGGTGTTGGGTTTTATCAAATACATATCCCCCAAAAATGCGACTTATACTCCAGTGCGATTTATATATGTTTTTTTTCTTCTTTATTTGTTATGATCTGATGTTGGATCATAGTTTATTTTGGGTTTTGAGTCACTTGTGATATAAGTTATGTTTCAGCACTCCTGTTTTGTGTTGTCATGGTTACTGATTGTTTTCGCCTGCATCTGATTAGTGTTCGGGACTCACACCTGTTCCCGGGCACTAATCAGAGAGCTATTTAGTCCTGCTTTTTCCCGTCACTCAGCCTGGTGCTTTTGTTTGCTTTACGCAACTGTCACGTTTATTCCTTGTGTCCGTAAGCTAAGGGAGTAGATTTTTCTCCATGTGGCCCCGTATCTAAAATGAGTTTGACACCCCTGCTCTCCACGTTCCCTCTTTTCGGGCTCAACCTACCTCTAAAATTCTCTCCACAAGTTCCTTCGTTTAGGGCTCAACGAACCAGTCAAGCTCTTCCACATTGCGAGCTTGATCTACCTACATAGCTCTCTCCACAAGTTCCCTCATTAAGCGCTCGACATACCTAACACGATGTCTCCACTTGCTCCCTCGTTTAGGGCTCACGGTCCAGATGCAGTTCTCATGTCGGAAGGCCAGCCCACCAGACCTGTGGAGCTGACTCAGTCGCAGATGCTGCACATCGCTCAACAGATCGCGTCCGGAATGGTCTACTTGGCATCACAGCACTTTGTGCACCGCGACCTGGCCACCAGGTACATGACCCTATTATTAATAATAAGCACTTTGTAGAGCTCGGACTATGCTGTATTATACATAAAAGCAATGGTGCTAAATGTGTTACAAATGATCCTAATTCAGTTCTATCCCATCCAACAGAAACTGCTTGGTGGGTGAGAACCTGCTGGTGAAGATTGGGGACTTTGGCATGTCCAGGGACGTCTACAGCACTGACTACTACAGGGTAGGTGTACGTGTCCAACTCTTTCTTTTTTGAGGCTTCTTCTTGTCCACTTCCAACATCCCCTCCTGTTGCATGAACCCCTTACCTGCATCGATGTCCCTCTAGAGCAGACCTGGGCAAATTGGCCGCATGCGGCCCGTTAAGCGTTTCAATCTGGCCCAAATATTTTTGATCGAAACTGTAGCTGCCATTATAATGTGCAGTGATATTTTCAAATTACTGTAAGTCTTGAACTACACAAAAATATCTCAATGGTTGGTGTAAGCTTCGTCTACTTACAGTCTCACAGATTCACGCTGGAAGCCAGTTGCACAGTTGACAGGGTTTCTAATATGTTTTCACAGTTCTCCAATAGATACTTTTGTGTTGACTTTTCAGTCGCTCCAATCCTCCTTCTCCTCCGCTCACTGTTAAAGACAACAGATGAGTAGATTAACACGTACCACCTGTGCAATCTAATCATCCGCCGGCTGTGTCTCGCCGTCAGCACATGCCAACGCCCCCGTCTGATAGCGCTCTGTTTTCAGCACCATGGACAGAGGCGGTGACCTTTACTCCTGCAAGCGCGCTGATGAAACTCCCTTTCCACAGTTGGAATCTGCGCTTTTGCGTTATATGCTAGTTACTATGGTAATCTAAGTCACAGCAGCTAAGAGGAACCAAGCAGTGTGGGTGGGAAGCGTTTCCACAGAGTGTATAAGAGCGGCCAGCCTTAAATGCGGGTGTCAGGGACAGACGCAGAAGGAGATTTTTACAACAAAGTTCTAAAGCTTAGTGATATATCAGATTTTAGGTGGGTTTTTTTTTACTCTTCGCGTTCATATTTGGCTGTTTTGTTGCATTTTTGTTGCGTTCCGCTTGATTGTGAAATATGTCGACCGAGAGGTAGTGTGACGTTCATTTGTTGTCAATATTCAATGTTTTATCGTTCATAGTTAATATTGTAAATCCCACATTCTTTATTTTCATGCAAATTCTCATTTAAGATAGAAACTGTAGCTACCAATATAATGTGTAGTGATGTTTTCAAATTACTGTAAGTCTTGAACTATACAAAGTATTTCAATGGTTGGTGTAAGCTTCATCTACTTTCAGTCTCACAGATTCACGCTAGAAGCCAGTTGCACAGTTGACGGGGTTTTTAATATGTTTTCACAGTTCTCCAATAGATACTTTTGTGTTGACTTTTCAGTCGCTCCAATCCTCCTTCTCCTCCGCTCACTGTTAAAGACAACAGATGAGTAGATTAACACGTACCACCTGTGCAATCTAATCATCCGCCGGCTGTGTCTCGCCGTCAGCACATGCCAACGCCCCCGTCTGATAGCGCTCTGTTTTCAGCACCATGGACAGAGGCGGTGACCTTTACTCCTGCAAGCGCGCTGATGAAACTCCCTTTCCACAGTTGGAATCTGCGCTTTTGCGTTATATGCTAGTTACTATGGTAATCTAAGTCACAGCAGCTAAGAGGAACCAAGCAGTGTGGGTGGGAAGCGTTTCCACAGAGTGTTTCCAGAGCGGCCAGCCTTAAATGCGGGTGTCAGGGACAGACGCAGAAGGAGATTTTTACAACAAAGTTCTAAAGCTTAGTGATATATCAGATGTATCAGATTTTAGGTGGTTTTATTTTTTACTCTTCGCGTCCATATTTGGCTGTTTGTTGCATTTTTGTTGCGTTCCGCTTGATTGTGAAATATTTCGATCGAGAGGTAGTGTGACGTTCATATGTTGTCAATATTCAATGTTTTATCGTTCATAGTTTATATTGTAAATCCCACATTCTTTATTTTCATGCAAATTCTCATTTAAGATCGAAACTGTAGCTGCCTTTATAATGTATAGTAATGTTTTCAAATTACTGTAAGTCTTGAACTATACAGAGTATTTCAATGGTTGGTGTAAGCTTCGTCTACTTACAGTCTCACAGATTCACGCTAGAAGCCAGTTGCACAGTTGACGGGGTTTTTAATATGTTTTCACAGTTCTCCAATAGATACTTTTGTGTTGACTTTTCAGTCGCTCCAATCCTCTTTCTCCTCCGCTCACTGTTAAAGACAACAGATGAGTAGATTAACACGTACCACCTGTGCAATCTAATCCTCTGCCAGCTGTGTCTCGCCGTCAGCACATGCCAACGCCCCCGTCTGATAGCGCTCTGTTTTCAGCACCATGGACACAGGCGGTGACCTTTACTCCTGCAAGCGCGCTGATGAAACTCCCTTTCCACAGTTGGAATCTGCGCTTTTGCATTATATGCTAGTTACTATGGTAATCTAAGTCACAGCAGCTAAGAGGAACCAAGCAGTGTGGGTGGGGAGCGTTTCCACAGAGTGTTTCCAGAGCGGCCAGCCTTAAATGCGGGTGTCAGGGACAGACGCAGAAGGAGATTTTTACAACAAAGTTCTAAAGCTTAGTGATATATCAGATATATCAGATTTTAGGTGGGGTTTTTTTACTCTTCGCGTTCATATTTGGCTGTTTTGTTGCATTTTTGTTGCGTTCCGCTTGATATGTCGATCGAGAGGGAGTGTGACGTTCATATGTTGTCAATATTCAGTGTTTTATCGTTCATAGTTAATATTGTAAATCCCACATTCTTTATTTTCATGTAAATTCTCATTTAGTAAAAAAAATAAATAAATTGCATTCCGTTTTTAAGGCGGTGTGTCATAAGGTTTTTAGCATTCAATTGTGAGGTTTTGTGTTAGTGTTCCTAAAAATCAGATATACCGGCCCCCAGACCCATTCTTGTCTCAAAATGTGGCCCCCCCGAGTCCAAATAGGTGCCCAGGCCTGCTCTAGAGATACAGTATATTAAAAAGCTTCTTTGAATGCGGTTAAGGGAGGTACTCTGTATATTCATAAAACAATATTTACCGTTTTTACCTTTTACAATTGTGTTCTGCACTGTTGCATCATACTTAGAACAGTTTCTATTTGCTCAGGTTCCGCTCTAATAAATAAATTGTGATTGGATTTACAGACTCCGCCATGCAGAATAATAACTACACTCTGTTTTCTTTCTACTATTTAACTATATGGCTGTTGTGCCCTGTGATTGACTGCCGACCAATTCAGGGTGGACCTGCCTTTTCCCCCAAAATCAGATGGGAAAATAAAACAAAGCGGCAACAGTAAAAAAAAAAAAAAAAAGGATACCGTACCCAATGTGTTGTCTTAATTTGACATAAATGACATTGTGACACACTCTGTAGAATACATGTACCGTATTTTTCGGACTATAAGTCGCAGTTTTGGTCGGGGGTGGGGCAGGGGGCGTGGTTGGGGCGGGGCGTGGTTAAGAGGGGAGGAGTATATTTACAGCTAGAATTCACCAAGTCAAGTATTTCATATATATATATATATATATATATATATATATATATATATATATATATATATATATATATATATATATATATATATATATAAGAAATACTTGACTTTCAGTGAATTCTAGCTATGTATATATATATATATATATATATATATATATATATATATATATATATATATATATATATATATATATATATATATTTATATTAGGGATGTCCCGATCCGATATTTGGATCGGATCGGCTGCCGATATTTGCCAAAAATTGCGTATCGGCAAGGCATGGGAAAATGCCGATCCAGATCCAGTTTAAAAAAAAACTCCGGTCCGTGTTTTCCAACGCACCTATTTAAATAATGCATTCCACTTTTCTGCTGCTCCGTAATTTCCGTTCCGCATTTTCCAGCACACCTTCAACACATCCACAATTCTCACGCAGTTGCCTTTAGCTGCTGGCATTACACGACAGGCTCTTCTCACTCTTTCCTGTGTCTCCCTCTCACAGACAGCGAGCGCACCTTCTTACACACGTCACATACTGTCACGTCATATACGTATACGTCCTCTCCCAGCAGAGAGGTAGCAGCATGGCTAACGTTAGCTGTGATGCTAGCGCAGCCGCTAAGGTGCGCGCCTGCTCAAGCGTCCTCTGCGCACGGCAAATCTATGCCATGCACAAAGTCAAATAAAAAAATAACCGCATAACAATTTTCGACACACGGACACGACAGAGACAACAGTTTTCGTCATCATTGTTCAAATATTGTCACGTCTGTCGAGACGCTTATCTCCATTCGGTGCCACACGTCCAGACTCCACACCATCAAAATGGCAAACATTTCCACATCAACACCGTATGAAAAAATTAGTGATTTTTTTAGTTGTGATTTCCTTCTCTGCATGAAAGTTTAAAAGTAGCATATATTAATGCAGTATGAAGAAGAATGTTTTAATGTAGACATGCAAGCTTGAAAGAACATTTTGCATTTGTACCCTATATTTTAACTTTAGATTTATTCTCATATCAAACTCTTTTGGCTGTCTTTTTGACACTTACATCAGGCGCCCCCCTCCACACCCTGGATTATAAATAATGTAAATAATTCAATGTGATTATCTTGTGTGATGACTGTATTATGATGATAGTGTATATCTGATAGTATATATCTGTATCATGAATCAATTTAAGTGGACCCCGTCTTAAACAAGTTGAAAAACTTATTCGGGTGTTACCATTTAGTGGTCAATTGTACAGAATATGTACTTCACTGTGCAACCTACTAATAAAAGTCTCAATCAATCAAAACACAGAATCATCATACTGCTGTGATTATATGCATCAAGTGTTCATTCAAGGCTAAGGCAAAATATCGAGAGATATATTGTGTATCGCAATATGGCCTTAAAATATCGCAATATTAAAA
Organism: Nerophis lumbriciformis; assembly: GCF_033978685.3. Taxonomy (NCBI): domain Eukaryota; kingdom Metazoa; phylum Chordata; class Actinopteri; order Syngnathiformes; family Syngnathidae; genus Nerophis; species Nerophis lumbriciformis. Next base: position 17,510,777 of record NC_084580.2, read on the forward strand.
AAAGGCCATATCGCCCAGCCCTAGTTCAATGATGCCATTTCTGTTTGTCATGTATAATTTTGTCTATTTTGTGTTTATCCTTGAATAAACAGGTCAGTTTCTTGTTACCAACCATTGTGTATTATTCAAACTCCCCTAATTCAGCTGGCTAGTTGTTATCAAGAGTACTAAAACATTTTTCAACATGATTCTGACAACTAAGTAGGCTAAATAACTTTAAACTTTAATACATGCTCGGATAGGCCAGTATCGGTCAGTATCGGTATCGGTCAGTATCGGTATCGGATCGGAAATGCAAAAACAATATCGGTATCGGATCGGAAGTGCAAAAACCTGGATCGGGACATCCCTAATATATATATATATTTTTATTTTTTTTATTTGATTTTTTTTATTATATATATATATATATATATATATATATATATATATATATATATATATATATATATATATATATATATATAAATAACAGAAATACTTGAATTTCAGTGTTCATTTATTTACACATATACACACACATAACACTCATCTACTCATTGTTGAGTTAAGGGTTCAATTGTCCATCCTTGTTCTATTCTCTGTCACTATTTTTCTAACCATGCGTTGAATTTCGGGAGTCTCCCGGAAAATCCGGGAGGGTTGGCAAGTATGCTCTTACCATAATATGTTACGTTAACATACCAGGCACGTTCTCAGTTGGTTATTTATACGTCATATAACGTACACTTATTCAGCCTGTTGTTCACTATTCTTTATTTATTTATTTAAATTGCCTTTCAAATGTCTATTCTTGGTGTTGGGTTTTATCAAATACATTTCCCCAAAAAATGCGACTTATACTCCAGTGCGACTTATATATGTTTTTTTCCTTCTTTATTATGCATTTTCGGTCGGTGCGACTTATACTCCAGTGCGACTTATACTACGAAAAATACGGTAATACAGATATCCTCAATGTTTTAAAGTTATTAGACAAAACAATAAGGGCCATTAGTTAAGTCCAGCCCATGCCCCTGCAAAGTTGGCCATGTTTTTCAAACAACCTTGCTGAGGCCCTGTCTATACAACTCCTTAAACGAATAACTATTTAGCCTAAACCTCTTGTCAGCCACACTAACCCATCGTTTCCACGGGTAAGTGCGCCGTCTATTTCTTGAATCTCCGGCTCTTAGCTCTGTATGGACTCATTGATCGTTTGTAAACTGAGTTCGGAGAGGAAATGACGTCAGAAACAACATGCCTACAGCCAGCTTCATAACAACCGTTTCCACTCAGAGGTGAACACTATCAATCAATAAATCAATGTTTACTTATATAGCCCTAAATCACAAGTGTCTCAAAGGGCTGCACAAGCCACAACGGCATCCTCGGCTCAGATCCCACATCAGGGCAAGAAAAAAACTCAACCCAATGGGATATTAATGAGAAACCTTGGAGGGGACCGCAGATGTGGGGACCCCCCCCCTGGGCGACCGGTGAAATGGATGTCGAGTGGATCTAGCATAATAGATAGCTTAGAGGTGACAGAGCTTTCGCCGTTGCTGCTCCCAAGCTCTGGAACGACCTACCCCTGAGTGTTAGACAAGCCTCCTCTCTTCCTGTTTTTAAATCTCTCTTAAAAACATACTTTTATTCCATGGCTTTTAACACTGAGTGATATCCATCCTGCAATGGCGCCCCATAGTACACCTGCTGTGAACCTGTTTTTATGTTTTTATTTATTCTATTTTAATTTTTTTTTTTTTTTTATCGTGTTCTGTTTGTGTTGTGTTGTGTTTGCTCGGTACTCGTTTTATCTTTTAACCTGTTCGTTGTACAGCACTTTGGCTACCCCTGTGGTAAATTGTAAATGTGCTTTATAAATAAAGTTGATTTGATTTGATTTGATTAATAATGTGAGAGTCTAGTCCAGGGGTCGGCAACCTTTACCAGTCAAAGAGCCATTTTGACCAGTTTCACAAATTAAAGAAAACAATGGGAGCCACAAAAGTCTTTTGAAATTTAAAATGAAATAACACTGCATACAAAGTTTTTTTGTGCTATGTATAAACCAGGGGTCTCAGACACGCGGCCCACACCTTAATATGAAAATTGAATGTTAGTGCGGCCCGCGGGTTTTATATGAATGGCGCTTGACAGCGTCATACTTGTCAACCCTCCCGATTTTTCCGGCAGACTACGAATTTTAGGGCAACTATTCTCTCGAACGTGCCGTGATAGTACAGCATTTACCGCCCACTACAACCAGCGTGCCGGCCCAGCCACACGTTGTTTAGGGCTTCTGGTTTCTCACGGAAGTGTGTGGTCAACAACCACACAGCCCGTATAAAAAACTGTAACACTCTTACTGTCATGTCTGTATTATCATGTTTTGTTTTAAGTCATGTTTTGTTTAGTTTCTGTCTTTTCACTCCCTTGTCTGGTCACCATGGCAACCATTAGTTTTCACCTGTCACGTCACGCACCTGTTTCACGTCTTGAGTCACGCACCTGTTTCGTTAATCATGTCTGTAGTATTTAAGTTCAGTGTTTTTCAGTTTGTCTTTCTGACGACCTCACACCACATTTATGCTCTGTCCATTGTTTCATGTCCATGTTCACGCTGCTCCTTTTTTGTCCAAGCCAAGTAAGTTTTTGTTCCATGTTTATAATCTTTTTGTTTTTCATAGTTTATTCTCCGCCACTGTGCGTGCTTTTCATTTGTACTTTTTGCTATAGTCTTTTGGTTTCATAGTTTATTATCCGCCACTGTGCGCGCTTTCATTTATCCCTTTTTTTTTATATATTAAATTGATACATTAAAACCCGCCATGTACCTTAATTCCCGTCTCGCCCGTGCCAACTTTCCGTTGCATCCCGGAAAAGCAAACTACCAAGATCAAGTCGTGACACTTACTAATAATGCGCCACACTGTGAACCCACACCAAACAAGAATGACAAACACATTTCGGGAGAACATCTGCACCGTAACACAACATAAACACAACAGAACAAATACCCAGAATCCCATGCAGCCCTAACTCTTCCGGGCTACATTGTACACCCCCGCTACCAAACCCCGCCCATCACAACCAACGCACAGAGAGGGGGGGTTGATGTGTGAGGGAGCAGCATCAAGGTATATATTGACGCTTACATAGGTCTGGTGATAATGTTCCCCTTTAAGGGCACCCATAACTGCGATGTGGCCCTCAGTGAAAACGAGTTTGACACCCTTAACCCTAAAATTACAGGGGGTTATTTCCAAAGTGCATTGAGTTGTGTGTAACATTTGAGGTCAATCAAATTGATGGCAGTCAATAACAATTTGACAAACTGATGTATTTGTCTGAAATGAATAGCTCGGGCAACACACAAGTGGTGTATGTTTTGTGCAAATGTTCACCCTTTTGTGTGCAGCGGTTCCACAAAAAAAAAAAATGTTTCCATATACAACTCGTATTGAACCCTCCCTTTGAAATGGACCTTTATTGGAACCTTGTCCACATTAAACATGCAATCACGGCATTGCACGTTATGAAAAAGCGGCGCAAATATAAAGACTCCCCTTTGGCTTTTCTTTTTGTACTCGGTGACGGCGCACTACCGTCCCCCCCCCCAAATTCCCCTCTCGGTTCTCTCTTCAATAGAGCTAAGTGTGCTGAGGCTGTCGCCATGGTAACGCACAAAGGCAGCGCCAGTGAACCTCCGAGTTGTATCCAACGTTTCTCAGGAAGAAAAGTAATCAGGGAACTTGTGTTTAGTATGCCAGGAGCGGCGCTGGCGACGGATAGAGAGGTGGAAGATGGTGGAGGAGAGGCAAAAGAGTTGGGAGGGGAAGGGGGAAGAAAACAAGAAACAAATATACACCAGCGGAGAAAGCAGCCGGTGATGGAGGGATAAAGAATGAGACGGGGGCAATGTAAAAGAAGTAAAACCAGAAGGAAAAATGGGAGGCATAAGAAGCAGGAGGTGCAGGAATTTAGTCGTAGTTCAGCATCTAAGAGACGTGTGCGTGGGGGGGGGGGGGGTGGCTAAGCGTGTTCAGTCATGCTCTTACGTCAGTCAGGAGCAAAGATGAGTCATAAAGGATTCAGCACCACCCCCAACCTACACCTCAATGTGTGTGTATGTGGGAGGAAATAGAAACACAGGCGTGGAGGACTGACGAGGCTGTTTTAACGTCACAGCTTCCGCTTGGACAAAGAAGTTGGCAGAGGCTCATGGCAGCAAGGCAGGATGCCTCCATCCTCCTATTTCCGCAGAAACCCACGTTATTATTCGGTCGTGTACTGCTGCAGTCACAATATTCGATACGCCTGCATGTTGTAATTCGATTGATAATCTTTTTTTTTTTTTTTTTTTAGCCTTGTGTGTGCATGCGTGGCACGATATTTCAGCGCTAAACACGTCATTAGTGTTACATCGGAGCAGCGGGGAAGCGTTCCAAACCGCCGCAGAGCAATTTGGAGGAGAGCTGTGTGACTGGCTCAAGGGCACCACCAGCTGTGCGTGCCCCATGTCAAATTGAGGGAATCGAACCGTGATCCTTTTGGTTCGCGGTTCGCTTTCTGCAACCGCTCCACCACAGCCGCCCTGCATGACATCCAATATAAATATTCTGCCTTTAATAACTTTTTTATTTTATTTTATTTTATTTGGCCTTTATTTAACCAGGTAAAATCCCATTGAGATCAAATATGATTATACAAACCCCGTTTCCATATGAGTTGGGAAATAGTGTTAGATGTAAATATAAACGGAATACAATGATTTGCAAATCCTTTTCAACCCATATTCAATTGAATGTACTACAAAGACAACATATTTGATGTTCAAACTCAATAATTAACTTAGGATTTCATGGCTGCAACACGTGCCAAAGTAGTTGGGAAAGGGCATGTTCACCACTGTGTTACATGGCCTTTCCTTTTAACAACACTCATTTGGGAACTGAGGAGACACATTTTTTAAGCTTCTCAGGTGGAATTCTTTCCCATTCTTGCTTGATGTACAGCTTAAGTTGTTCAACAGTCCGGGGGTCTCCGTTGTGGTATTTTAAGCTCCATAATGCGCCACACATTTTCAATGGGAGACAGGTCTGGACTACAGGCAGGCCAGTCTAGTACCCGCACTCTTTTACTATGAAGCCACGTTGATGTAACACGTGGCTTGGCATTGTCTTGCTGAAATAAGCAGGGGCGTCCATGGCAACGTTGCTTGGATGGCAACATATGTTGCTCCAAAACCTGTATGTACCTTTCAGCATTAATGGCGCCTTCACAGATGTGTAAGTTACCCATGTCTTGGGCACTAATACACCCCCATACCATCACAGATGCTGGCTTTTCAACTTTGCGCCTATAACAATCCGGATGGTTCTTTCCCTCTTTGACGTCCACAGTTTCCAAAAAACAATTTGAAATGTGGACTCGTCAGACCACAGAACACTTTTCACTTTGTATCAGTCCATCTTAGATGAGCTCAGGCCCAGCAAAGCCGACGGTGTTTTTGGGTGTTGTTGATAAACGGTTTTCGCCTTGCATAGGAGAGTTTTAACTTGCACTTACAGATGTAGCGACCAACTGTAGTTACTGACAGTGGGTTTCTGAAGTGTTCCTTAGCCCATGTGGTGATATCCTTTACAAACTGATGTCGCTTGTTGATGCAGTACAGCCTGAGGGATCGAAGGTCACGGGCTTAGCTGCTTACGTGCAGTGATTTCTCCAGATTCTCTGAACCCTTTGATGATATTACGGACCGTAGATGGTGAAATCCCTAAATTTCTTGCAATAGCTGGTTGAGAAAGGTTTTTCTTAAACTGTTCAACAATTTGCTCACGCATTTGTTGACAAAGTGTTGACCCTCGCCCCATCCTTGTTTGTGAATGACTGAGCATTTCATGGAATCTACTTTTATACCCAATCATGGCACGCACCCGTTCCTAATTAGCCTGCTCACCTGTGGGATGTTCCAAATAAGTGTTTGATGAGCATTCCTCAACTTTATCAGTATTTATTGCCACCTTTCCCAACTTCTTTGTCACGTGTTGCTGGCATCAAATTCTAAAGTTAATGATTATTTGCAAAAAAAAAATGTTTTTATCAGTTTGAACATCAAATATGTTGTCTTTGTAGCATATTCAACTGAATATGGGTTGAAAAGGATTTCCAAATCATTGTATTCCGTTTATATTTACATTTAACACAATTTCCCAACTCATATGGAAACGGGGTTTGTATATTGCTTCTATAGCAATATAGAATTGCTAGCCATTCCAAATGAGACAACACACAACCATCATTATCTGTCAACACAAGTGAGTAGCAAGATAATTGTGTTGTGCCTACAGTCAGCATAGTGCTCTGGGGCTGCATGAGTGCTGCCAACACTGGCAAGATGGGATTAATTGAGAAGAAACATGAAATCCAACATATCTAAAAAATAAAGGTACAACCAATCAATCAATCAATGTTTATTTATATGGCCCTAAATCACAAGTGTCTCAAAGGGCTGCACAAGCCACAACGACATCCTCGGTACAGAGCCCACATAAGGGCAAGGAAAAACTCACCCCAGTGGGATGTCGATGGTACAACATTTCTGTACCAAAAGGTGAATTTTTGAGAAATTTCTCTCAAAATTACAATATTGCTCTTTAAGAGGTCAGAAGTATACCTTTATACTACCAAAAAGGGTACAATTCGTACCACCCCAAGGGTAAATTATGCTTTGAAAAGTGTTTAGCTCTTAGACAAGGCCTATTATTTGTGTTATTTTAAATAGGGCACCCTGGTTGTAGTATCATTATAGTTACAGTTAATAAAGCCAATAATGGCATTTTTTGTGGTCACCTTTATTTAGAAAAGTAGCAAAAAGTAGCGAAAAGTAGCGAAATACTTTTGGTACCGGTTCCGGTACCAAAATATTGGTATCGGGACAACACTAATACACACACATCGAGCACCCTCTGGCAGAAATGTAGATCGGTGCCTATGCCGGTGCTCATGCATAAATTTGAGCAATAAAAGAAAATTAAAAGCCTGCTTTGGTTTCATTGCCTCCTCTTGGTAACAAAGCAAAGCAAACCTTCTTTTTTTTTTTTTTTTTTTTTTACAAGGAAAACAAACAGTGTCATAATGGAGGATGGAAGGAGAGCCACGCTTATCTCTCCAGAATAAAGCCGCTTGTAATGCTGTCAAATACAAACCCCGTTTCCATATGAGTTGGGAAATTGTGTTAGATGTAAATATAAACGGAATACAATGATTTGCAAATCATTTTCAACCCATATTCAGTTGAATATGCTACAAAGACAACATATTTGATGTTCAAACTCATAAACATTTTTTTTTTTTTGCAAATAATCATTAACTTTAGAATTTGATGCCAGCAACACGTGACAAAGAAGTTGGGAAAGGTGGCAATAAATACTGATAAAGTTGAGGAGTGCTCATCCAACACTTATTTGGAACATCCCACAGGTGTGTAGGCTAATTGGGAACAGGTGGGTGCCATGATTGGGTATAAAAGTAGATTCCATGAAATGCTCAGTCATTCACAAACAAGGATGGGGCGAGGGTCACCACTTTGTCAACAAATGCGTGAGCAAATTGTTGAACAGTTTAAGAAAAACCTTTCTCAACCAGCTATTGCAAGGAATTTAGGGATTTCACCATCTACGGTCCGTAATATCATCAAAGGGTTCAGAGAATCTGGAGAAATCACTGCACGTAAGCAGCTAAGCTCGTGACCTTCGATCCCTCAGACTGCACTGCATCAACAAGCGACATCAGTGTGTAAAGGATATCACCACATGGGCTCAGGAACACTTCAGAAAGCCACTGTCAGTAAGTACAATTGGTCGTTTATCAACAACACCCAGAAATGCCGTCGGCCTTGCTGGGCCTGAGCTCATCTCAGATGGACTGATACAAAGTGGAAAAGTGTTCTGTGGTCTGACGAGTCCACATTTCAAATTGTTTTTGGAAACTGTGGACGTCGTGTCCTCCGGACCAAAGAGGAAAAGAACCATCCGGATTGTTATAGGCGCAAAGTTGAAAAGCCAGCATCTGTGATGGTATGGGGGTGTATTAGTGCCCAAGGCATGGGTAACTTACACATCTGTGAAGGCGCCATTAATGCTGAAAGGTACATACAGGTTGTGGAGCAACATATGTTGCCATCCAAGCAACGTTACCATGGACGCCCCTGCTTATTTCAGCAAGACAATGCCAAGCCACGTGTTACATCAACGTGGCTTCATAGTAAAAGAGTGTGGGTACTAGACTGGCCTGCCTGTAGTCCAGACCTGTCTCCCGTTGAAAATGTGTGGCGCATTATGGAGCCTAAAATACCACAACGGAGACCCCCGGACTGTTGAACAACTTAAGCTGTACATCAAGCAAGAATGGGAAAGAATTCCACCTGAGAAGCTTAAAAAATGTGTCTCCTCAGTTCCCAAACGTTTACTGAGTGTTGTTAAAAGGAAAGGCCATGTAACACAGTGGTGAACATGCCCTTTCCCAACTACTTTGGCACGTGTTGCAGCCATGAAATTCTAAGTTAATTATTATTTGCAAAAAAAAAAAAAAAGTTTATGAGTTTGAACATCAAATATCTTGTCTTTGTAGTGCATTCAATTGAATATGGGTTGAAAAGGATTTGCAAATCATTGTATTCCGTTTATATTCACATCTAACACAATTTCCCAACTCATATGGAAACGGGGTTTGTATATGACATTAACACGAATGGAATACTTGAACGTGCGTATTACAACCTGTTAGGCAATCTTTTCAAAGCCTAACGAGATAAAATTAAGTCTTGTAACTAATTGCCTTTTCCTACTGTATGATCATCCTTTTCTAATTGTTTTTTAATTTGTCTTCACCTCATTCAATGCCAAACATTTGCACGCATTTAAATTGTATGCATTATTGTGTTTAATTTCACATAGATTACGCAGCTTTTTTTCCTCGTTCAGAATAATCAGAATATTAATTGAGTGCATCTAAGTCAGCGAGGAGAGGGATTTACTCACAGACGCACACACGCGCATGAAGAAGATTCGCTAGTTTTTGCTCCCATGGCAACACGGAGGGCAATTAAGGTTCCTGTGTGTCAGGGAGTGGGTGGAGTTAGTCACATAAGCCCCGCCCACACCACATCATTTCACGCTCTTTTTGGCTGGCCCAGTTGCCATGGATACAGCAGCCTCCATGTGGTCGCCACAAAAGAACCACTTCTGCTTTATTTGACCCACTTCTCCCTTTCTCTGTAATTTCGGAGCACGTACGGGGTCAAGTTTAGGGATGCATATTTATAAGGCAGGGAGAGGAGCGAGAAGGCGAGGAGAACGTGACGAGAGAGACGGGAACAGTAGAAACAATGGATGGATAGACCCGAATAGAAAAAAATGTTAAATACAAAATCATTGACACAATATTTTTTTAAAGACCTAAGATTAATTTGGTCTTTTCTGACATATAATAAATGTTGCTACAATATACTCATCAGGGTTTCCCCCTAAATTGCCAAGATACCTTTAGCGGTGGGGGTGGGGGTTAGGGGCGGGGTCACCTTGACGCCATTGCATCATTTACATAATGTGCTATGTTGATATTACTTTCTATAAAAAGGCAAAAAAAAATGTATACATTACTAGTGTTGTCCCGATACCAATATTTTGGTATCGGGACAACACTAGTATGTATTTCGATGCTTTTCGGTACTTTCCGATACTTTTCTAAATAAAGCGGACCACAAAAAATGACATAATTGGTTTTATTTTAAGAAAAAATCTTACGGTACATTAAACATATGTTTCTTATTGCAATTTTGTCCTTAAATAAAATAGTGAACATACAAGACTGGAGATGTCCGATAAATGCTTTAAAATGTAATATCGGAAATTATCGGTATCGGTTTCAAAAAGTTAAATTTATGACTTTTTAAAACGCCGCTGTGTACACGGACGTAGGGGGGAATTCAGAGCCGCAATAAACCTTAAAGGCACTGCCTTTGCGTGCCGGCCCAGTCACATAATATCTACGGCTTTTCACACACAAGTGAATGCAATTCATACTTGGTCAACAGCCATACAGGTCACACTGAGGGTGGCCGTATAAACAACTTGAACACTGTTTCAAATATGCGCCACACTGTGAACCCACACCAAACAAGAATGACAAACACATTTCGAGAGAACATCCGCACCGTAACACAACATAAACACGACAGAACAAATACCCAGAATCCCTTGCAGCACTAACTCTTCCGGGACGCTACAATATACACCCTCCCGCTAACCTCAACTTCCTCATGCTCTCTCAGGGTGAGCATGTCCCAAATTCCAAGCTGCTGTTTTGAGGCATGTTAAAAAAAAAATTATGCACTTTGTGACTTCAATAATAAATATGGCAGTGCCATGTTGGCATTTTTTTTCCATAACTTGAGTTGATTTATTTTTGGAAAACCTTGTTACATTGTTTAATGCATCCAGCGGGGCATCACAACAAAATTAGGCATAATAATGTTTTAATTCCACGACTATCGGTTGATATCGGAATTGGTAATTAAGAGTTGGACAATATCAGAATATCGGATATCGACAAAAAAGCCATTATCGGACATCTCTATACAAGACAATTTGTCTTTTTATAGTAAGTAAGCAAACAAAGGCTCCTAATTAGTCTGCTGACATATGCAGTAACATATTGTGTCATTTTCCATTCTATTAATTTTTCAACATTATTAAGGACAAGTGGTAGAAAATGAATTATTAATCCACTTGTTCATTTACGGTTAATATCTACTTACTTTCTCTTTTAACATGTTCTATCTACACTTCTGTTAAAATGTAATAACCATTTATTCTTCTGTTGTTTGGATGCTTTACATTAGTTTTGGATGATACCACAAATTTGGGTATCGATCCGATACCAAGTAGTTACAGGATCATACATTGGTCATATTCAAAGTCCTCATATGTCCAGGGACATATTTCCTGAGTGTATCCATCGTTTAAGGTCCCCCTCCTCGGATAATTTTTTACACGGGTAAGTGCGCCGTGTATTTCTTTAATCTCCGGCTCTTAGCTTTGTATGGAAACATTTGTTTGACAATCGTCTATATTTTTCACAATTTCAAAGTTTATGTAATAAACATTTTTACCGGCCCGAATAAAATGATTGGTGTTTACGGCGGTCACTCACCCGGTCTCGTCAACACGTACACCCAAGGAGCGCGTACACACATACAGAAGCAGTCCAAGAGAAGCAACAAAAATTTTGCAGTTCTTGTTACGATAGAATATACATTCAATAATGCTAACTATCCAAATTGCTATTATTAGCTAACAACACCTAAAGCTAGTGTGGGTGCATGTGTTTCGCAGTGTTGGGACTGTAACGCCGTTAGTTTCGGCGGTAACTAGTTATCTAACGCGTTATTTTTTATATTCAGTAACTCAGTTAACTTTACTACATGATGCGTTACTGCGTTATTTTATGTTATTTTTTATGTAGTATCGGCTAGAAACAGAAGATCTGAGTGTGTTTTATTGGAGCGCTGCGGTGTCGTTCCTCTGTGTCACAAGGAAAAGAAAAGACGTGCTTTGTGTGGGTCGGGGCTGGCTGGGGGCTCCCAGACTGTAGTTGAGGGGCGCAGGGGTGACGTTCCTCCAGGGCCTATGTACTTCGGGGCTAACAACCTTCACTTTACCCGGAAGTGGGTCTTTACAGCTGAAGGTGAATGACGAGGCCGGCGGTTTGTTGCAACTTTGTGACTTTATTGGACGCGGCCTTCCACCAAGTTAGAGCACCTGCATGCACTCACTGTCGCCGTTCCCTCACCTCTCTCGCCCACTCACTCACTGACGTCACTCACCTCACATGCTGTCATATCTTAAAGGGCCACACACACACACATACGCTACTCTCATAGCAACTAACAAGACATCGTGGTGAAACCAGAAGTCGAATTTCTTAACATGGAGACATTCTCAATACTTTTCTTTTGTCGAGCACAAAAAAAATAACATTTTCGTTAAATGTAAGTTGTGTCTTGGATCAAAGATCCTACCTACTTAAAGTTAAAGTTAAAGTGCCATTATGTTGCAGCTATTTAAAATAGTTTTGTCAATTTGTTCTAAATTGGCCCTTTGAAACATATCTTTGTCTTTGTGTGTTGTATGTAGACCACATTGCTTAGCAGAGTTCAGTGATGCAAATGCATGTCAAGTTAATCAACACATTGTATTATTCTCCAGTGCAATAAGAGTACTGAAATGAAGGCTAAAAGGGCATTAATGGGAGCCTTAAAAAAAAAAAGAAGAAGTAACTAAATAGTTACTTTTCACAGAAACGCATTACTTTTTGGTGTAAGTAACTGAGTTAGTAACTGAGTTACTTTTGAAATAAAGTAACTAGTAACTGTAACAAGTTACTGGTTTTCAGTAACTAACCCAACACTGGTGTTTCGTACGTACGTAATTACCTCATATACGTACGAGAAGCCGTAAGAGGGCGGAACATAACGCTTAAAATACATTGGAAAGTTTGCACCCTCGAGGCATTTGTGTAAATGTTGCAAACAGCCCCTTTAAGTAAAGCTATTAGCCATAGAGCTCCGTCCCCTTTGCTTCAGGCTATGAGAAAACACAAAAAAGGTAGGATTCGGTATTTTTTTTTCATCTAATCTTGGCATGCGCATAATACATACTGGGGGTGGGGGGGTGGGGGGGTGGGGGGCGTGGTTAAGAGGGGAAGAGTATATTTACAGCTAGAATTCACCAAGTCAAGTATTTTATGTGTGTATATATGTATATATATATATATATATATATATATATATATATATATATATATATATATAAGAAATACTTGACTTTCAGTGAATTCTAGCTATAAATATATATTTCTTTTATTATATATATATATATATATATATATATATATATATATATATATAAACAAGAGAAATACTTGAATTTCAGTGTTCATTTATTTACACATATACACACATAACACTCATCTACTCATTGTTGAGTTAAGGGTTGAATTGTCCATCCTTGTTCTATTCTCTGTCACTATTTTTCGAACTGATGATGCATTGCTGTGTGGCACGCACAAAAGTGCCTTCATCAAATGCACTAGATGGCAGTATTGTCCTGTTTAAGAGTGTCACAACATTGCTGTTTACGGCAGACGAATTGCTTTACGGTAGAGGAAAACACGTCACTTAGGTCCGCATGGAGCTGGAGGAGGCGCGACCTCCAGCTCCGCCTGAATTTCGGGAGATTTTCTGGAGAAAATTTGTCCCGGGAGGTTTTCGGGAGAGGAGCTGAATTTCGGGAGTCTCCCGGAAAATCCGGGAGGGTTGGCAAGTATGGCATAATAACACAGACGTGTTGTAATTAACACAAAATTGGTCTATAGACTCAAACCATAACCATAACCATAATTCCTCTGTGCTTATATGTATTACCCAGTGGCGGGCGTTGCGCTTCCCACCTAGGCTTTCAGTGAGGTCCGACTTCAATGATTACCTCTCAAAATACCATAATTGATGTCACCACATGACCATTGCCGGAGAAATACTATACAGGAACACATTTACACCCTACGGAGCATTGAATCACATAAACCGTGTACAAAACGGGTTATTTTCTGTATTTAATGCATCAGCAATTAAAACTGTCAAAAATAAAATTGCAAAAAAAAAAACATATTAAAAGTGAAAAAATAAAATATTTGAACTCACAATTTATAGAACCCATTCGACAGTGAACAAAAGTTTTAGCAACTGCTGTGTAAAGGAAAAGGGGTAGGATTAAATAAGCTCTGCTTCTTCTTACTCCTTTTCGAACATGTTGAATAGAGAAACTGGAAATTGTGATTTACATGCTGTTGCTTGTTTACTTCTGATGCAGTCAGTAGTCATTTTTTCAACTTCTTTAATCATAAACGTGGTGTTTCCTCAAGGTTCCATTTTCTTTTTCATCATTTGGGCTGTTTAACTGGTGGCTCGCCAGTTCAGTTAAATAAAAAAACTTGTGAAAGACTCACATTTTTGCAGCAGATTCTTAAAACCCCTAAAGTGCTGTCATAGAATGACCTTTGACTACCATTTCCGTTGGAGGTCCTAACAAACAGCAGAGCACTCATGTAACTCTGACAAACTAAATGGACAAAAATCCAATATCCATTCTCCGCACTGCAAAAACTGAAATCTAAGTAAGATTAAATATCTCAAATAAGGGTGATATTTGCTTATTTTCTGTCTTATAAGATAATTCTTCTCACTAAGCAGATTTTATGTTAGTGTTTTACTTGTTTTAAGTTGGTCCTAAATGATCTCAGTAAGATATTACAGCTTGTTGCTGAGATTTGATGACCTATATTGAGTAAAACATGCTTGAAACTAGAATATCAACTGTTGCAAAGCTGTGTCATCAACACTCACAAGTATAAAACTACTTTTTTAAAGTAATAATTTCTTATTTCAAGCATGAAAAAAAAATCATGATGCCGAGCACATATCATTATGTCAAGATAATGGCACTAGCATTTACTTAATTTAAGAATATTTTTCAACATATTGAGCAAAAAGGTCTCGTTTTTTTTCTATCAAGAAAAGTGCACTTGTTATTAGTGAGAATATACTTATTTTAAGGTATTTTTGGGTTCATTGAAATTAGCTGATTTTACTTGTTTTGGAATGTTTTGACAAGCCAAATTTTCTTGTTCTATTGGCAGATAATGTTGCTTAGTTCAAATAAAATACTCCTAATTTATTTTTTTATTTTTTATTTTTAATGGTTTTTGAACACTGACTTTTTGCAGGTAGGCCTTCAGTGATTACCTCTCAAATTACCATAATTGATGTCACCACATGACCATTGCCGGAGGAATACTTTACAGGAGCACATTTACACCCAATCACATTGTCAGGACGTGGACTATGGTGTGTTTGTTTTCCCGAGATGCAAGTAAAGCTGGACTGGTCATGGCGTGAAGGTAAATACATATTTATTTATAACACTCAAAGGAACAAAAAGCGCGCTCAAGGCGGATGTACAAACTTGACTAACGAAACAAAAAGACTTGCATGTGGGCAAAAAACTGTGAACAATTAAACAAAAACACTAACTGTGGCATTAATAGAAAAAACTTACTTGGACATGGCATGAAGTGCGCAGAGGTAGACGGACTGTGACAGGGGTATGAATGCGGGATGTCGCCAGCAGTGTTGGGACTAACGCGTTACAAAGTAACGCGTTACTGTAACGCGTTACTGTAACGCCGTTAGATTCGGCGGTAACTAGTAATCTAACGCGTTATTTTTTTATATTCAGTAATTCAGTTACCGTTACTACATGATGCGTTACTGCGTTATTTTACGTTACTTTTTTTGTAGTATAAAGTGTGTTTTATCGGAGGGCTGCTGTGTCATCGTTCTGATTCTTCTTGTGTCACAAGCCGGAGAAGAGAGAGAGACGCGCTCTGTGTGTGAGTGTGTGGAGGGAGGAGAGGGGGGAGGGGGGCGTGTCTGATCATGGCGGAGCCAGAAGTCGAGTTTGCTAACATGGAGATATTTTCACTACTTTTCTTTTGTCGAGCACAAAGAAAATAACAATTTAGTTAAATGTAAATTGTGCTTTGGATCAAAGATGCCATCTACTGCCCAAAACAGCAATTCAAATCTGCTGAAACAAGCTACATAGCAACATGCTTCGACGAAGCTAGTAAAGAGAGACAGAGACTCCAATGACACTTCACCACGTAAGGATTAACTCTGCCTCTGCTCATCTTTCAGAACTGAAGGTACACACACTCTGTCAATCATAAAGAGGGATGCTAGTGGGCCAGGCCAATCTTTCCTTATCTCTAAACTAAAACTGGGGAAATGTGTAGAGTGTTCTGGGCTTCAGACATGATTTTGTGTCAGAATTTCTTGAGGAAAAAATGCCTGGTTAGGCTTTGTGTATGTAGTGTGTGCCTTTCTTGCTTTACAGCTATGCTGTTATTATGCTGTTTGTTACTTATGTATGTTATGTTGCAGCTATTTAAAATAGTTTTGTCAATTTGTTCTGGCCAGGAACAAATTGGCCTTTGTAACATATCTTTGTCTTTGTGTGTTGTATGTCGACCACATTGCTTAGCAGAGTTCAGTGATACAAATGTATGTCAAGTTGATCAACAGATTGTATTATTCTCCAGTGCAATAACAGTACTGAAATAAAGGCTAAAAGGGCATTAATTGGAGCTTTAAAAAAAAAAGAAGAAAAAAAGAAGTAACTAAATAGTTACTTTTCACAGTAACACATTACTTTTTGGTGTAAGTAACTGAGTTAGTAACTGAGTTACTTTTGAAATGAAGTAACTAGTAACTATAATTAGTTACTGTTTTTCAGTAACTAACCCAACACTGGTCGCCAGCACGACGAACTGAAAACAATGAACTTAAATACTATAGACATGATTAGTGAAAGCAGGTGCGTGACTCAAAACGTGAAACAGGTGCGTGACGTGACAGGTGAAAACTAATGGTTGCTATGGTGACAAAACAAAACAAAAGTGCACAAAAAGTTCAAAAACAAAACCGAACATGACTAAAACAAAACATGATCATACAGACATTACACATAAACATTATACAAAACGGGTTATTTTCTGTATTTAACGCATCAGCAATTAAAACATATCTTATGTGGCACTGTCAAAATTAAAATTGCAAAAAATAGAAAACATGTACTCATATAGTAGTACAGTTGGCACAGTACAGTAAACTGAGTTAATATTTAAACATTCAACATGTGACATTTCTAACCATTTTGAACAGAAATAGTTCATGCACATTCAGATGAATTCTTCAAAATTACAATTAAATTTTTTTTGGCGGAGTTCCGGGCTGTATATATGCACACTAATTGACTGAAAGAGCACGCACTTGGCGCGATGATGTTATGTTGTCGATGGAAAAATGCATTTTTATACCATATGATTTGCCTGAGCGGCTAGTAGACCCCGAGAGTAACAAGCGGTTGCCTTGTTGAATTTCCATTAAGAACAATACATTTGTTTTTAGTATAAGTAAATGTAATGCCGAGCGCATATCATTATGTCAAGATAATGGCACTAGCATTTACTTAATTTAAGAATATTTTTCAACATATTGAGCAAAAGGTCTCATATTTTTTTTCTATCAAGAAAAGTGCACTTTAGTGAGAATATACTTGTTTTAAGGTATTTTTGGTTTCATTGAAGTTAGCTAATTTAACCGTATTTTTCGGACTATAAGTCGCAGTTTTTTTCATAGTTTGGCCGGGGGTGCGACTTATACTCAGGAGCGACTTATGTGTGAAATTATTAACACATTACCGTAAAATATAAAAAAATTATATTATTTAGCTCATTCACGTAAGAGACCAGACGTGTAAGATTTCATGGGATTTAGCGATTAGGAGTGACAGATTGTTTGGTAAACGTATATCATGTTCTATATGTTATAGTTATTTGAATGACTCTTACCATAATATGTTACGTTAACATACCAGGCACGTTCTCAGTTGGTTATTTATGCCTCATATAACGTACACTTATTCAGCCTGTTGTTCACTATTCTTTATTTATTTTAAATTGCCTTTCAAATGTCTATTCTTGGTGTTGGGTTTTATCAAATAAATTTCCCCCAAAAATGCGACTTATATATGTTTTTTTCCTTCTTTATTATGCATTTTCAGCCGGTGCGCCTTATACTCCGGAGCGACTTATAGTCCGAAAAATACGGTACTTGTTTTAGAAAGTCTTAACAAGCCATATTTTCTTGTTCTGTTGGCAGATCATTTTGCTGAGTTCAAATAAAATACCCCTCATTTTTGTATTTTTTTTTTCTTGTTTTTGAACACTGACTTTTTGCAGTGCGGAATAGACAAAAAAGGGACTAACAGTGAAGGGAGAAGTCCGACCTGGAAATGTGACCCTTGAAACATTTCAGTTGAATATCCTTTCTCTAAACAGTTGCTGGAAATCTCATCAGCTTTTTAGTTATGCTGGTAACATCCATTGAAAACAAGCGTAACCTCTTCCGTAAGAAACATTAAAACAAGTGGCCGAGCACTTCAGAGGCCGGTATTAATATTTCAGACCTTCAGGGGAAATGATCAGCTATGATGAATAAAACAAAACATCTAATGGGCATGACCATGTTGAGACACGTAAGTGAATCAAATGTTATTTGAGATCAAGGGGAGAGAATATAACTTGGTAGGAGAATAAATGCAGCCTGTTGGTTTTCCCAATTTGAAACATGGAGCGGCAATGTATTCCATTTCAATGCTTTCCCAAAGATAAAGAAAAGATTATAATTAAAGCTGCAAGCAACGATGAAGGGACATAAAATCCAAACCGGAGCAGTAATTAAAACTCTTTGGTCAACTTTTAATCAGAAGGGTTCAATCTCTCTCCTGTGCTAGTTTGAAGCCGACACGACAAACGCGCTCAGAGGAGATAATGTTTGAAAAAAGGTGACCGGTTTTTACAAAACTTTTGTTTTGAAGGGGGAATTGCAAACTTCCTGTAGATTTTTGCTGGAGGTTGTCACTATATGAAATGTAGGTCTAAGTAAGACCTGCATAGAGGTTTTTGTTTCATTTCTCTACGACATTCCTACTGGAAGTTACAGGCAGTTTTGTCTGTGTTTTCTTCCTAGGAGCAGTTTTGTCTGTGTTTTATTCCTAGGGGGTGCTAGAGCGCAATTTTGAGTTTTGGGGTTTGCTTTTTTTATTAGATCGCAATTTTTGCTAGTCCTGATGTGTGTGTCCAGTTTGGTGAGTTTTGAAGCATGTTAAGGGGGTCAAATTACAGCTCAAAGAGGCAAAAGTGACTGTTTTTACAAAACATTTGTTTTGAAGGGGGAGTTGCCAACTTCCTGTTGATTTTAGCTGAAGGATGTCATTGTATCTACATAGAGGTTTTTGTTTCATGTCGCTACGACATTCCTACTGGAAGTTACAGGCAGTTTTGTCTGTGTTTTTTTCCTAGGGGGCGCTAGAGCGCATTTTTAAGTTTTGGGGCTAGGTTTTTTTTATTAGATCGCAATTTTTGCCAGTCCTGATGTGTGTGTCAAATATGGTGAGTTTTGAAGCATGTTAAGAGGGTCAAATTACAGCTCAAAGAGGCGGCGGTATAATAATAATAACAACTTTTTTTTGAAGGGGGATTGCAAACTTCCTGTAGATTTTTGCTGGGGGTTGTCAGTGTATGAAATGTAGGTCTAAGTGAGACCTACATAGATGTTTTTGTTTCATGTCTCTACGCCATTCCTACTGGAAGTTACAGGCAGTTTTGTCTGAGTTTTCTTCCTAGGAGCAGTTTTGTCTGTGTTTTATTCCTAGGTGGTGCTAGAGCGCAATTTTGAGTTTTGGGGTTTGCTTTTTTTATTAGATCGCAATTTTTGCCAGTCCTGATGTGTGTGTCCAGTTTGGCGAGTTTTGAAGCATGTTAAGGGGGTCAAATTACAGCTCAAAGAGGCAAAAGTGACTGTTTTTACAAAACATTTGTTTTGAAGGGGGAGTTGCCAACTTCCTGTTGATTTTAGCTGAAGGATGTCATTGTATCTAGGTCTAAATGAGACCTGCATAGAGGTTTTTGTTTCATGTCGCTACGACATTCCTACTGGAAGTTACAGGCAGTTTTGTCTGTTTTTTTCCTAGGGGGCGCTAGAGCGCATTTTTAAGTTTTGGGGCTAGGTTTTTTTATTAGACTGCAATTTTTGCCAGTCCTGATGTGTGTGTCAAATATGGTGAGTTTTGAAGCATGTTAAGAGGGTCAAATTACAGCTCAAAGATAATAATAATAATAACAACTTTCTTTTTGAAGGGGGATTGCAAACTTCCTGTTAATTTTTGCTGGGGGTTGTCAGTGTATGAAATGTAGGTCTAAGTGAGACCTACATAGATGTTTTTGTTTCATGTCTCTACGACATTCCTACTGGAAGTTACAGGCAGTTTTGTCTGAGTTTTCTTCCTAGAAGCAGTTGTGTCTGTGTTTTCTTCCTAGGGGGCGGTAGAGCGCAATTTTGAGTTTTGGGGTTGGATTTTTTTATTAGATCGCAATTTTTGCCAGTCCTGATGTGTGTGTTCAGTTTGGTGAGTTTTGAAGCATTTTAAGGGGGTCAAATTACAGCTCAAAGAGGCAAAAGTGACTGTTTTTACAAAACATTTGTTTTGAAGGGGAAGTTGCCAACTTCCTGTTGATTTTAGCTGAACGATGTCATTGTATCTAGGTCTAAGTGAGACCTACATAGAGGTTTTTGTTTCATGTCGCTACGACATTCCTACTGGAAGTTACAGGCAGTTTTGTCTGTGTTTTTTTCCTAGGGGGCGCTAGAGCGCATTTTTAAGTTTTGGGGCTAGGTTTTTTTATTAGATCGCAATTTTTGCCAGTCCTGATGTGTGTGTCAAATATGGTGAGTTTTGAAGCATGTTAAGAGGGTCAAATTACAGCTCAAAGATAATAATAATAACAACTTTCTTTTTGAAGGGGGATTGCAAACTTCCTGTTGATTTTTGCTGGGGGTTGTCAGTGTATAAAATGTAGGTCTAAGTGAGACCTACATAGATGTTTTTGTTTCATGTCTCTACGACATTCCTACTGGAAGTTACAGGCAGTTTTGTCTGAGTTTTCTTCCTAGGAGCAGTTGTGTCTGTGTTTTCTTCCTAGGGGGCGGTAGAGCGCAATTTTGAGTTTTGGGGTTGGATTTTTTTATTAGATCGCAATTTTTGCCAGTCCTGATGTGTGTGTTCAGTTTGGTGAGTTTTGAAGCATTTTAAGGGGGTCAAATTACAGTTCAAAGAGGCAAAAGTGACTGTTTTTACAAAACATTTGTTTTGAAGGGGAAGTTGCCAACTTCCTGTTGATTTTAGCTGAACGATGTCATTGTATCTAGGTCTAAGTGAGACCTACATAGAGGTTTTTGTTTCATGTCGCTACGACATTCCTACTGGAAGTTACAGGCAGTTTTGTCTGTGTTTTTTTCCTAGGGGGCGCTAGAGCGCATTTTTAAGTTTTGGGGCTAGGTTTTTTTATTAGATCGCAATTTTTGCCAGTCCTGATGTGTGTGTCAAATATGGTGAGTTTTGAAGCATGTTAAGAGGGTCAAATTACAGCTCAAAGATAATAATAATAACAACTTTCTTTTTGAAGGGGGATTGCAAACTTCCTGTTGATTTTTGCTGGGGGTTGTCAGTGTATAAAATGTAGGTCTAAGTGAGACCTACATAGATGTTTTTGTTTCATGTCTCTACGACATTCCTACTGGAAGTTACAGGCAGTTTTGTCTGAGTTTTCTTCCTAGGAGCAGTTGTGTCTGTGTTTTCTTCCTAGGGGGCGGTAGAGCGCAATTTTGAGTTTTGGGGTTGGATTTTTTTATTAGATCGCAATTTTTGCCAGTCCTGATGTGTGTGTTCAGTTTGGTGAGTTTTGAAGCATGTGAAGGGGGTCAAATTACAGCTCAAAGAGGCAAAAGTGACTGTTTTTACAAAACATTTGTTTTGAAGGGGAAGTTGCCAACTTCCTGTTGATTTTAGCTGAACGATGTCATTGTATCTAGGTCTAAGTGAGACCTGCATAGAGGTTTTTGTTTCATGTCGCTACGACATTCCTACTGGAAGTTACAGGCAGTTTTGTCTGTTTTTTTCCTAGGGGGCGCTAGAGCGTATTTTTAAGTTTTGGGGCTAGGTTTTTTATTAGATCGCAATTTTTGCCAGTCCTGATGTGTGTGTCAAATATGGTGAGTTTTGAAGCATGTTAAGAGGGCCAAATTACAGCTCAAAGAGGCGGCAGTATAATAATAATAACAACTTTTTTTTTGAAGGGGGATTGCAAACTTCCTGTAGATTTTTGCTGGGGGTTGTCAGTGTATGAAATGTAGGTCTAAGTGAGACCTACATAGATGTTTTTGTTTCATGTCTCTACGACATTCCTACTGGAAGTTACAGGCAGTTGTGTCTGAGTTTTCTTCCTAGGGGGCGGTAGAGCGCAATTTTGAGTTTTGGGGTTGGATTTTTTTTTATTAGATCGCAATTTTTGCCAGTCCTGATGTGTGTGTTCAGTTTGGTGAGTTTTGAAGCATTTTAAAGGGGTCAAATTACAGCTCAAAGAGGCAAAAGTGACTGTTTTTACAAAACATTTGTTTTGAAGGGGAAGTTGCCAACTTCCTGTTAATTTTAGCTGAATGATGTCATTGTATCTAGGTCTAAGTGAGACCTGCATAGAGGTTTTTGTTTCATGTCGCTACGACATTCCTACTGGAAGTTACAGGCAGTTTTGTCTGTTTTTTTCCTAGGGGGCGCTAGAGCGTATTTTTAAGTTTTGGGGCTAGGTTTTTTATTAGATCGCAATTTTTGCCAGTCCTGATGTGTGTGTCAAATATGGTGAGTTTTGAAGCATGTTAAGAGGGCCAAATTACAGCTCAAAGAGGCGGCAGTATAATAATAATAACAACTTTTTTTTTGAAGGGGGATTGCAAACTTCCTGTAGATTTTTGCTGGGGGTTGTCAGTGTATGAAATGTAGGTCTAAGTGAGACCTACATAGATGTTTTTGTTTCATGTCTCTACGACATTCCTACTGGAAGTTACAGGCAGTTGTGTCTGAGTTTTCTTCCTAGGGGGCGGTAGAGCGCAATTTTGAGTTTTGGGGTTGGATTTTTTTTTATTAGATCGCAATTTTTGCCAGTCCTGATGTGTGTGTTCAGTTTGGTGAGTTTTGAAGCATTTTAAAGGGGTCAAATTACAGCTCAAAGAGGCAAAAGTGACTGTTTTTACAAAACATTTGTTTTGAAGGGGAAGTTGCCAACTTCCTGTTAATTTTAGCTGAATGATGTCATTGTATCTAGGTCTAAGTGAGACCTGCATAGAGGTTTTTGTTTCATGTCGCTACGACATTCCTACTGGAAGTTACAGGCAGTTTTGTCTGTTTTTTTCCTAGGGGGCGCTAGAGCGCATTTTTAAGTTTTGGGGCTAGGTTTTTTATTAGATCGAAATTTTTGCCAGACCTGATGTGTGTGTCAAATATGGTGAGTTTTGAAGCATGTTAAGAGGGTCAATTTACAGCTCAAAGAGGCGGCGGTATAATAATAATAACAACTTTTTTTTTGAAGGGGGATTGCAAACTTCCTGTAGATTTTTGCTGGGGGTTGTCAGTGTATAAAATGTAGGTCTAAGTGAGACCTACATAGATGTTTTTGTTTCATGTCTCTACGACATTCCTACTGGAAGTTACAGGCAGTTTTGTCTGAGTTTTCTTCCTAGAAGCAGTTGTGTCTGTGTTTTCTTCCTAGGGGGCGGTAGAGCGCAATTTTGAGTTTTGGGGTTGGATTTTTTTATTAGATCGCAATTTTTGCCAGTCCTGATGTGTGTGTTCAGTTTGGTGAGTTTTGAAGCATTTTAAGGGGGTCAAATTACAGCTCAAAGAGGCAAAAGTGACTATTTTTACAAAACATTTGTTTTGAAGGGGGAGTTGCCAACTTCCTGTTGATTTTCGCTGAAGTATGTCATTGTATCTAGGTCTAAGTGAGACCTGCATAGAGGTTTTTGTTTCATGTCGCTACGACATTCCTACTGGAAGTTACAGGCAGTTTTGTCTGTGTTTTTTTCCTAGGGGGCGCTAGAGCGCATTTTTAAGTTTTGGGGCTAGGTTTTTTATTAGATCGCAATTTTTGCCAGTCCTGATGTGTGTGTCAAATATGGTGACTTTTGAAGCATGTTAAGAGGGTCAAATTACAGCTCAAAGAGGCGGCGGTATAATAATAATAACAACTTTTTTTTGAAGGGGGATTGCAAACTTTCTGTTGATTTTTGCTGGGGATTGTCAGTGTATGAAATGTAGGTCTAAGTGAGACCTACATAGATGTTTTTGTTTCATGTCTCTACGCCATTCCTACTGGAAGTTACAGGCAGTTTTGTCTGAGTTTTCTTCCTAGAAGCAGTTGTGTCTGTGTTTTCTTCCTAGGGGGCGGTAGAGCGCAATTTTGAGTTTTGGGGTTTGCTTTTTTTATTAGATCGCAATTTTTGCCAATCCTGATGTGTGTGTCCAGTTTGGTGAGTTTTGAAGCATTTTAAGGGGGTCAAATTACAGCTCAAAGAGGCAAAAGTGACTGTTTTTACAAAACATTTGTTTTGAAGGGGAAGTTGCCAACTTCCTGTTGATTTTAGCTGAACGATGTCATTGTATCTAGGTCTAAGTGAGACCTGCATAGAGGTTTTTGTTTCATGTCGCTACGACATTCCTACTGGAAGTTACAGGCAGTTTTGTCAGTTTTTTTCCTAGGGGGCGCTAGAGCGCATTTTAAAGTTTTGGGGCTAGGTTTTTTTATTAAATCGCAATTTTTGCCAGTCCTGATGTGTGTCAAATATGGTGAGTTTTGAAGCATGTTAAGAGGGTCAAATTACAGCTCAAAGAGGCGGCGGTATAATAATAATAACAACTTTTTTTTTGAAGGGGGATTGCAAGCTTCCTGTAGATTTTTGCTGGGGGTTGTCAGTGTATGAAATGTAGATCTAAGTGAGACCTACATAGATGTTTTTGTTTCATGTCTCTACGACATTCCTACTGGAAGTTACAGGCAGTTTTGTCTGAGTTTTCTTCCTAGGAGCAGTTTTGTCTGTGTTTTATTCCTAGGCGGTGCTAGAGCGCAATTTTGAGTTTTGGGGTTTGCTTTTTTTATTAGATTGCAATTTTTGCCAGTCCTGATGTGTGTGTCCAGTTTGGCGAGTTTTGAAGCAAGTTAAGGGGGTCAAATTACAGCTCAAAGAGGCAAAAGTGACTGTTTTTACAAAACATTTGTTGTGAAGGGGGAGTTGCCAACTTCCTGTTGATTTTAGCTGAAGGATGTCATTGTATCTAGGTCTAAATGAGACCTGCATAGAGGTTTTTGTTTCATGTCGCTACGACATTCCTACTGGAAGTTACATGCAGTTTTGTCTGTTTTTTTCCTTAGGGGGCGCTAGAGCGCATTTTTAAGTTTTGGGGCTAGGTTTTTTATTATATCGCAATTTTTGCCAGTCCTGATGTGTGTGTCAAATATGGTGAGTTTTGAAGCATGTTAAGAGGGTCAAATTACAGCTCAAAGAGGCGGCGGTATAATAATAATAACAACTTTTTTTTTGAAGGGGGATTGCAAACTTCCTGTAGATTTTTGCTGGGGGTTGTCAGTGTATGAAATGTAGGTCTAAGTGAGACCTACATAGATGTTTTTGTTTCATGTCTCTACGCCATTCCTACTGGAAGTTACAGGCAGTTTTGTCTGAGTTTTCTTCCTAGGAGCAGTTTTGTCTGTGTTTTATTCCTAGGCGGTGCTAGAGCGCAATTTTGAGTTTTGGGGTTTGCTTTTTTTATTAGATCGCAATTTTTGCCAGTCCTGATGTGTGTGTCCAGTTTGGCGAGTTTTGAAGCATGTTAAGGGGGTCAAATTACAGCTCAAAGAGGCAAAAGTGACTGTTTTTACAAAACATTTGTTTTGAAGGGGGAGTTGCCAACTTCCTGTTGATTTTAGCTGAAGGATGTCATTGTATCTACATAGAGGTTTTTGTTTCATGTCGCTACGACATTCCTACTGGAAGTTACAGGCAGTTTTGTCTGTGTTTTTTTCCTAGGGGGCGCTAGAGCGCATTTTTAAGTTTTGGGGCTAGGTTTTTTTTATTAGATCGCAATTTTTGCCAGTCCTGATGTGTGTGTCAAATATGGTGAGTTTTGAAGCATGTTAAGAGGGTCAAATTACAGCTCAAAGAGGCGGCGGTATAATAATAATAACAACTTTTTTTTTGTTGGGGGATTGCAAACTTCCTGTAGATTTTTGCTGGGGGTTGTCAGTGTATGAAATGTAGGTCTAAGTGAGACCTACATAGATGTTTTTGTTTCATGTCTCTACGCCATTCCTACTGGAAGTTACAGGCAGTTTTGTCTGAGTTTTCTTCCTAGAAGCAGTTGTGTCTGTGTTTTCTTCCTAGGGGGCGGTAGAGCGCAATTTTGAGTTTTGGGGTTGGATTTTTTTATTAGATCGCAATTTTTGCCAGTCCTGATGTGTGTGTCCAGTTTGGCGAGTTTTGAAGCATTTTAAGGGGGTCAAATTACAGCTCAAAGAGGCAAAAATGATTGTTTTTACGAAACTTTTGTTTTGACGGGGTAATTGCCAACTCCCTGTTCATTTTTGCTGACGGATGTTAATGAATGAAATGTAGGTCTAAGTGAGACCTACATAGTTTTTGTTTCATGTGTTTTTTCCTAGGGGGCGCTAGAGCGCAATTTTGAGTTTTGGGGTTTGGTTTTTTTATTAGATGGCAATTTTTGCCAGTCCTGAATATGGTGAGTTTTGAAGCATGTTAAGGGGGTCAAATTACAGCTCAGAGAGGCGGCGGAATAATAATAATAAAACGCACGAAATACAATAGGGTCCTTTGTCCCAAAGGGACATTCGGTCCCTAATTACAGTATGTGCTTATGTGCCAAAGTAGCGGATGTCCTTGCTAAACTAACTAAAAAAAACACAACCAGGGAGGAGTGATAAAAAAAAATGCAACAATAAGATGAGAAACAAAGTGAAACAGAAGAAGAAGAAAGGCTTGGTTGCGCTCCAGAGATTAGAGTCAGATCCCAGTCCAAACCCGATGGCTATCTATGTGATGGTCTACGTTTTATGACGCCATTAAATAAGCCGCTGACTAGCACAGAAACAGGCCAAGTGCGGGTAGCAGGCCGTTAATAACAGACATAAACCTCGGAGAATGGACCGTCCTATCTGTGGGGCGCGACGGCGCGAGCGTGGCCCCGGAAATTCATGTCGGCACGCCAGCTTCAATTCATTTTTTGTGCAGGTTAAGAACAAGCAGCGTCTTCATATTGCATGTCATAAAATACATACCGTTAGGTCCAGAAGGTCCTTTTATACACTATGGATCTGGAATAAGGCAATGGACATGAGATTGAAGTTCATCGTTATCAAGCACAGGACACAAAACTACACTGCAAAAAGTCAGTGTTCAAAAAAAATTGAAAAAAAATACAAAAATGAGGGGTATTTTATTTGAACTAAGCAAAATTATCTGCCAATAGAACAAGAAAATTTGGCTTGTCAAGACTTTCCAAAACAAGTAAAATTAGCAAACCTCAATGAACCCCAAAATACCTTAAAATAAGTATATTGTCACTAATAAGTGCACTTTTCTTGGTAGAAAAAAATAATATGAGACATTTTTTCTCAATATGTTGAAAAATATTCTTAAATTAAGTAAATGCTAGTGCCATTATCTTGACATAATGATATGCGCTCGGCATTACATTTCTTGAAACCAGCAAACTTATACTAAAAACTAGTTTATTTTTCATAATGGAAAGGCAACAAGGCAACCGCTTGTTACTCTCGGGGTCTCCTAGCCACTCAGGCAAATCGTATTGTCTAAAAATGCGTTTTCCCATCGGTAACATGACATCATCGTGCTCGAAATATATATATATATATATATATATATATATATATATATATATATATATATACACCTTATACGTCACTCCGGAGTATAAGTCGCACCGGCTGAAAATGCATAATAAAGAAGGAAAAAAACATATTCATTTTTCCATCGATAACATGACATCATCACGCCAAGTGCGTGCTCTTTCAGTCAATTAGTGCGCAAGGTACATATATATATATATATATATATATATATATATATATATATATATATATATTAGGGCAGCAACTAACGATTAATTTGATAATCGATTAATCTGTCGATTATTACTTCTATTAATCGATTAATAATCGGATAAAAGAGACAAACTACATTTCTATCCTTTCCAGTATTTTATTTTTTAAAAACAGCATACTGGCACCATACTTATTTTGATTATTGTTTCTCAGCTGTTTGTACATGTTGCAGTTTGTAAATAAAGGTTTATTAAAAAAATATTAAAAAAATAAAAAAATTTAAAAAATTTAAAAATATATAGAAAATTGCCTCTGCCCATGCGCGTAGCATAGATCCAACGAATCGATGACTAAATGAATCGCCAACTATTTTTATAATCGCCAATTTTTTTTTTATTGTAATTTTTTAAGAATTTATCTGAACGTGCATGAACTATTCCTGTTCAAAATTTTTTGAAATGTCAAATGTTTAAATTTTAACTGTACGTTTACTGTACTGTGCCAACTGTGCTACTATAAGAGTACGTATTTTCTATTGTTTCATTGAAAATAAAACAGCAAAGTCCATTTGGCTGTCAATTTTGTCGAAGTCATGATTTTTTATTTAATAACATGACATCACCGCGCCAAGTGCGTGCTCTTTCAGTCAATTAGTGCGCAAGGTATATATATATATATATATATATATATATATATATATATATATATATATATATATATATATTAGGGCTGCAACTAACGATTAATTTGATAATCGATTAATCTGTCGATTATTACTTCTATTAATCGATTAATAATCGGATAAAAGAGACAAACTACTTTTCTATCCTTTCCAGTATTTTATTGAAAAAAACCAGCATACTGGCACCATACTTATTTTGATTATTGTTTCTCAGCTGTTTGTACATGTTGCAGTTTATAAATAAAGGTTTATTAAATAAATAAATAAATAATTTAAAAAATTTAAAAAATAAATAAAAAAATTGCCTCTGCCCATGCGCGTAGCATAGATCCAACGAATCGATGACTAAATTAATCGCCAACTATTTTTATAATCGCCAATTTTTTTGTGTGTGTAATTTTTTAAGAATTTATCTGAATGTGCATGAACTATTTCTGTTCAAAATTGTTTGAAATGTCAAATGTTTAAATTTTAACTGTCCGTTTACTGTACTGTGCCAACTGTACTACTATAAGAGTACGTATTTTCTATTGTTTCATTGAAAATAAAACAGCAAAGTCCATTTGGCTGTCAATTGTGTCAAAGTCATGATTTTTTATTTAATAACATGACATCATCGCGCCAAGTGCGTGCTCTTTCAGTCAATTAGTGCGCAAGGTATATATATATATATATATATATATATATATATACATATATATATATATATATATATATATATATATATATATATATAATAGGGCTGCAACTAACGATTAATTTGATAATCGATTAATCTGTCGATTATTACTTCTATTAGTCGATTAATAATCGGATAAAAGAGACGAACTACATTTCTATCCTTTCCAGTATTTTATTTTAAAAAAACAGCATACTGGCACCATACTTGTTTTGATTATTGTTTCTCAGCTGTTTGTACATGTTGCAGTTTGTAAATAAAGGTTTATTAAAAAAATAATAATAATAATTTAAATTTTTTTTAAAATAAATAGAAAATTGCCTCTGCCCATGCGCGTAGCATAGATCCAACGAATCGATGACTAAATTAATCGCCGACTATTTTTATAATCGCCAATTTTTTTTTTTATTGTAATTTTTTAAGAATTTATCTGAATGTGCATGAACTATTTCTGTTCAAAATTGTTTGAAATGTCAAATGTTTAAATTTTAACTGTCCGTTTACTGTACTGTGCCAACTGTACTACTATAAGAGTACGTATTTTCTATTGTTTCATTGAAAATAAAACAGCAAAGTCCATTTGGCTGTCAATTTTGTCGAAGTCATGATTTTTTTATTTAATAACATGACATCATCGCACCAAGTGCGTGCTCTTTCAGTCAATTAGTGCGCAAGGTATATATATATATATATATATATATATATATATATATATATATATATATATATATATATATATATATATATATATTAGGGCTGCAACTAACGATTAATTTGATAATCGATTAATCTGTCGATTATTACTTCTATTAGTCGATTAATAATCGGATAAAAGAGACAAACTACATTTCTATCCTTTCCAGTATTTTATTTTTTTAAAAAACAGCATACTGGCACCATACTTGTTTTGATTATTGTTTCTCAGCTGTTTGTACATGTTGCAGTTTGTAAATAAAGGTTTATTAAAAAACTAAATAAATAAAAAATTTAAAAAATTTAAAAAATAAATAGAAAATTGCCTCTGCCCATGCGCGTAGCATAGATCCAACGAATCGATGACTAAATTAATCGCCGACTATTTTTATAATCGCCAATTTTTTTTTTTATTGTAATTTTTTAAGAATTTATCTGAATGTGCATGAACTATTTCTGTTCAAAATTGTTTGAAATGTCAAATGTTTAAATTTTAACTGTCCGTTTACTGTACTGTGCCAACTGTACTACTATAAGAGTACGTATTTTCTATTGTTTCATTGAAAATAAAACAGCAAAGTCCATTTGGCTGTCAATTGTGTCAAAGTCATGATTTTTTATTTCATGCTTGAAATAAGAAATTATTACTTTAAAAAAGTAGTTTTATACTTGTGAGTGTTGATGACACAGCTTTGCAACAGTTGATATTCTAGTTTCAAGCATGTTTTACTCAATATAGGTCATCAAATCTCAGCAACAAGCTGTAATATCTTACTGAGATCATTTCGGACCAAAACCCTTAAAACAAGTAAAACACTCTAACATAAAATCTGCTTAGTGAGAAGAATTTTCTTATCAGACAGAAAATAAGCAAATATCACCCTTATTTGAGATATTTCATCTTACTTAGATTTCAATTTTTGCAGTGTACCGTTAGGTTCCTTTTAAACACTATGGATCTGGAATAAGGCAATGGACATGAGATTAAAGTTCATGGTTATCAAGCACGGGACACAAAACTAATTGTAGGGTTCTTTATTCTGAAAGGTACATTTTGGTAGAGCTTCTACAAAACCGTGACATCTACCAGTCAGGAATTACATTTCTATCCACCGTTCACATGAGGTTAATTGGCTGGGCACGGTCCTTTCCCTTGTTACTGCAAGACAAAAGACGCAGATTAAAGTCTAGACTTGATAACATTATGATAATGAGTTGGGGGCTCAGCAGCAACTAATATGCGGTCCAAGGAAATCTCAATGCAAATGAAGGAGGCCAAGAGATAGTAAAAACCTTTACAACGTCTACACAATATGCTGTTAGTGGATCTGGGCATTGGAACCACATTTTTAAATTGGATCTTGAGCTGAAAAGGAACCCCCGGATCAATTTTTAGAAGTTCTGGGAGTAAATCGTCGGGAGAGTCAGTAGATTAGCTGGGAAATTGCTGCGGACAACAGGCTGTCATTGTAACCATTGACACCAGCTGTTTAAGGTTGGTTATCTTTCTGTCATTTAATCGATAATATGTGCAGACTTCTTTTGTGAAGCCCCTTAGGAGTTATGGTCAAAGTGTTTTGGAAGACATCCTCAAATATTTTATGATCATTAGACAAATAGTCGATGATTTATGAACAATTTGTTACCAAGTCCAACATTTTGCTTCATAGTTTTTAACCAATCTTGCTCTAATTTAACAAACATGACAGTCTGCCCAAAAGTGTGCCAAATTTCTATAGACTTGGCGTCAGGATCTTTGTATGTCTGCATTGGAAATAACAGGTAATCTACACAACCCAGAACCAGTGAAGTTGGCACGTTGTGTAAATCGTTAAAAAAAACAGATTTGCAAATCCTTTTCAACCTATATTCAATTTAATATACTGCAAAGACAAGATACTTAGCGTTCGAACTGAGAAACGTTATTAGCTCATTCGGAATTTGAGGCCTGCATCATGTTTCGAAAAAGCTGGCACAAGTGGCAAACAAGGCTGATAAAGTTGAGGAATGCTCATCAAACACTTATTTGGAACATCCCACAGGTGAACGGGCTAATTGGGAACAGGTGGGTGCCATGTTTGGGTATAAAAGCAGCTTCCATGAAATGCTCAGTCATTCACAAACAAGGACGGGGCGAGGGTCAACACATTGTGAACAATAGTGTGAGCAAATTGTCCAACAGTTGAAGAACAACATTTCTCAACGAGCTATGACAAGGAATTTATGGATTTTACCATCTACGGTCCGTAATATCATCAAAGGGTTCAGAGAATCTGGAGAAATCACTGCACGTAAGCGGCTAAGCCCGTGACCTTCGATCCCTCAGGCGGTACTGCAACAAAAAGCGACATCAGTGTGTAAAGGATATCACCACATGGGCTCAGGAACACTTCAGAAAACCACTGTCAGTAGCTACGGTTGGTCGCTACATCTGTAAGTGCAAGTTAAAACTCTCCTATGCAAGGCGAAAACCGTTTATCAACAACACCCAGAAACGCCGTCGGCTTCGCTGGGCCTGAGCTCATCTAAGATGGACTGATACAAAGTGGAAAAGTGTTCTGTGGTCTGACGAGTCCACATTTCAAATTGTTTTTGGAAACTGTGGACGTCGTGTCCTCCGGACCAAAGAGGAAAAGAACCATCCCGATTGTTCTAGGCGCAAAGTTGAAAAGCCAGCATCTGTGATGGTATGGGGGTGTATTAGTGCCCAAGGCATGGGTAACTTACACATCTGTGAAGGTGCCATTAATGCTGAAAGGTACATACAGGTTTTGGAGCAACATATGTTGCCATCCAAGCAACGTTACCATGGACGCCCCTGCTTGTTTCAGCAAGACAATGCCAAGCCGCGTGTTACATCAACGTGGCTTCATAGTAAAAGAGTGCGGGTACCAGACTGGCCTGCCTGTAGTCCAGACCTGTTTCCCATTGAAAATGTGTGGCGCATTATGAAGCCTAAAATACCACAACGGAGACCGCCGGACTGTTGAACAACTTAAGCTGTACATCAAGCAAGAATGGGAAAGAATTCCACCTGAGAAGCTTAAAAAATGTGTCTCCTCAGTTCCCAAACGTTTACTGAGTGTTGTTAAAAGGAAAGGCCATGTAACACAGTGGTGAACATGCCCTTTCCCACATGAAATTCTAAGTTAATTATTATTTGCAAAAAAAAAAATAAAGTTTATGAGTTTGAACATCAAATATGTTGTCTTTGTAGTGCATTCAATTGAATATGGGTTGAAAAGGATTTGCAAATCATTGTATTCCGTTTATATTTACATCTAACACAATTTCCCAACTCATATGGAAACGGGGTTTGTATAAACACACACAATATATATATATATATATATATATATGTATATATATATATATATATATATATATATATATATATATATGCTCTTTTTTCTTGAGTCTATTTACTAATGAGAAATTAAACACTGTTAATATTTATTAAAAAATGAATTACTGGTATCTACCCTGTGATTAATTTGATTTAAAATGTTTATTGTTTGACATCAGCAATCAGAATAGTGCTGAAAAGGAAAACGAGTGGCATATAAAAAGACTGATGATAAATCCTTTGAAAATTGTTTTTTGCAGGATGTATGATGCAACTTTGCAACAATAAAGAGAATCGTTTCCTTGTTAGGGTTTAATGAAAAGAGCAAAAGTCCCTCTGAGTCTGAGTCTGTGATTAGCGACTGATTGCTGCTCTCAGGGAACAGACTGTGCTGCTGGGTGTCACCAGTGACAATAAGTCATAATTGGATTATTATTTTAAGATAGATAAACGTCTGCTAATATTGGACGCGGGTGATGCTTGTGTGGCACCACACAATGGACCGCTATTGATGCCAAGTTTTGCCCATGTTGATCCACTTAGAAAGTATTAGCATTTAATTGTTATAATTTGTAATTCAACCTTATCTAATTTCTGTCTTCTTTTGGCTCTCAGGTGGGGGGACACACCATGCTGCCAATCCGCTGGATGCCCCCTGAGAGCATCATGTACAGAAAGTTCACCACGGAGAGTGACGTGTGGAGTCTGGGAGTGGTCCTGTGGGAAATCTTCACCTATGGCAAACAGCCCTGGTACCAGCTCTCCAATAATGAGGTATTTTCAACTCATTTAACCCTCAGCCTTACTGCCTCCAGTTGTTCTTACGTGGGCAATGTCAAGATAACTGAAGCAGCGTAGAGGGCCACAAAATTGAAACAATATTATGAAAATAATATGCAATAATATGACTAAATATAGCATTTTTTTCTATCGTTTTAATGAGGGAACATTTTTGAAAAGCTCTCAGATGTGCACTTATGCTAATGTTGCTGGACAACGGTCTAGTTTGAACTGATTAAAGCTTTTGCAGTGTTTTCTCTAAGCGATTGTGGTTTACTCTCATGGGCAACTTTCGGTTATATGTTTAAATAGATGACATCAGTGCTAATGTTTTTCAAAAACAGTTCAGTTCAAATGGAACATATTGCTTTTTTTTTTTTCTTTTTTTTTTTAGAATTTACAATATTACAATTTGTGTAAGAAAATTGTTCATTTAGAACAGGCCTGGGCAATTATTTTGATTCGGGGGCCACATTTAGAGAAAAAAAATGTGTCTGGGGGCCGGCATATCTATTTCTATGAAAACTAATACAAAACCTCACAATAATGTCTGATTGAATGCTAAAAACGTTATGACAGACCGCCTTAAAAAACGTATTGGAATTTTACATTTTTCTACGAAGGGTAAAACACTGAATATTGACAAAATTGAAACAATATTATGAAAATAATATGCAATAATATGACTAAATATAGCATTTTTTTCTATCGTTTTAATGAGGGAACATTTTTGAAAAGCTCTCAGATGTGCACTTATGCAAATGTTACTGGACAACGGTCTAGTTTGAACTGATTAAAGCTTTTGCAGTGTTTTCTCTAAGCGATTGTGGTTTACTCTCATGGGCAACTTTCGGTTATATGTTTAAATAGATGACATCAGTGCTAATGTTTTTCAAAAACAGTTCAGTTCAAATGGAACATATTGCTTTTTTTTTTTGCTTTTTTTTTTTAGAATTTACAATATTACAATTTGTGTAAGAAAATTGTTCATTTAGAACAGGCCTGGGCAATTATTTTGACTCGGGGGCCACATTTAGAGAAAAAAAATGTGTCTGGGGGCCGGCATATCTATTTCTATGAAAATGAATACAAAACCTCACAATAATGTCTGATTGAATGCTAAAAACGTTATGACAGATCGCCTTAAAAAACGTAATGGAATTTTAAATTTTTCTACAAAGGGTAAAACACTGAATATTGACAAAATTGAAACAATATTATGAACATAATATGCAATAATATGACTAAATACAGCATTTTTTTCTATCGTTTTAATGAGGGAACATTTTTGAAAAGCTCTCAGATGTGCACTTATGCTAATGTTGCTGGACAACGGTCTAGTTTGAACTGATTAAAGCTTTTGCAGTGTTTTCTCTAAGCGATTGTGGTTTACTCTTATGGGCAACTTTCGGTTATATGTTTAAATTGATGACATCAGTGCTAATGTTTTTCAAAAACAGTTCAGTTCAAATGGAACATATTGCTTTTTTTTGCTTTTTTTTTTTTACAATTTACAATATTACAATTTGTGTAAGAAAATTGTTCATTTAGAACAGGCCTGGGCAATTATTTTGACTCGGGGGCCACATTTAGAGAAAAAAAATGTGTCTGGGGGCCGGCATATCTATTTCTATGAAAACTAATACAAAACCTCACAATAATGTCTGATTGAATGCTAAAAACGTTATGACAGACCGCCTTAAAAAACGTAATGGAATTTTACATTTTTCTACGAAGGGTAAAACACTGAATATTGACAAAATTGAAACAATATTATGAAAATAATATGCAATAATATGACTAAATATAGCATTTTTTTCTATCGTTTTAATGAGGGAACATTTTTGAAAAGCTCTCAGATGTGCACTTATGCTAATATTACTGGACAACGGTCTAGTTTGAACTGATTAAAGCTTTTGCAGTGTTTTCTCTAAGCGATTGTGGTTTACTCTCATGGGCAACTTTCGGTTATATGTTTAAATAGATGACGTCAGCGCTAATGTTTTTCAAAAACAGTTCAGTTCAAATGGCTTTTTTTTTACAATTTACAAAATTAATAATAATAATAATACATTTTATTTGGTATAGTGCTTTTCAGAGCACTCAAAGACGCTTTGCAGGATACCATTTTTTTTAAATATAAAACAGTTTCAAGTAATAATATAAAATACAGGAAATATAAAAGCAGTACATTGTAAAATACATAATAATACAGGACAATTACAAGACAGG
Organism: Nerophis lumbriciformis; assembly: GCF_033978685.3. Classification (NCBI taxonomy): domain Eukaryota; kingdom Metazoa; phylum Chordata; class Actinopteri; order Syngnathiformes; family Syngnathidae; genus Nerophis; species Nerophis lumbriciformis. Next base: position 17,546,882 of record NC_084580.2, read on the forward strand.
ACATTGCAAGACACAGAACACTAATCACTGGTTAAAAGCAGATCTGAATAGGTGTGTTACAATTAATTAATTAATCATTTACAATTTTTGTAAGAAAATAGTTCATTTAGAACACAATATTTGTACTTTTGTACAGTTCTTTTTTGCAAAGTCTCACTTATGCTAATATTTCTGAAACATAATACAGTGTAACTATAATAGTGATTTTGCACAATTTCCTGCTTTTTTTTACATGTATTTTTGCAAAAATGCACGTATTTACTTTTAAAAAGTTTAATCCGAACATTATTGTAGGTTTTTTTTGTACATTTTTTAGGGGGTAACACTCATTTAATTTGTAATTTTATTTTATATTCCTATTTAAAATGTATTATTAGTTTGTAAAATGTGTCTAGTTTAAATGTAATAATAGTGATTTTGTACAATTTTCTTCCATTTCCAGCTGAACAAATTACTGATAGGCTCACTTTTGCCAGTATTTCAAAAAAAATATATAGTGCAGTTTATAGATAATATGAGGGATTTTGTACAATGATCTGCTATTTTTACTGATAGCTAATAAAAATGCATGCATTTTTCTTTTTTTGGACAGAAAAAAATCCAGTCCTAACATAATAATAGTGTTTAGGGGCTTTTTGTCCAAAAAATAACTCAGTTTTTACGCAATAAATAGTGCTGTTGTTCAATTTTCTTATATAAGTCTAGGTAAAAGTTACTGTTAGTTTGTACAAGCACACTTTTGCTAATGTTGCTGCAAAATTGTCCAATTTAATGTAATATTATTGATTTTGTACAATTTCCTCTTATTTTTACATGTATGTTTCCAGTTTCCAGCATACGCAAAAATGCATGGGGGGAACACACATTAATTTATTTTATTTTATTTTTATTTTCCTTGGTAAAAAACATTATTAGTTTGTACTAGGGTTGTTCCGATACCAATAATTTGGTACCGGTACCAAAATGTATATCGATACTTTTCAAAATAAAGGGAGTTACAAAAAATTTCAATATTGGCTTTCTTTTTAACAGAAAATCTTACAATACGTTAAAATTATGTTTCGTATTGAATTTAAATAACAATTTTAGATGGTCAAAAATGAAAATGCATTAAACAAATTGGGCTTTTACTGTTGCACTCACAGAACAATTTACAATTTTCCATATTACATATAGTCTTCTATAATTTAGGATTAAGTTAGAATAGAACGGAAAGCTTTATTGGCATTATATTAAATGCTTCCTGATTTATGGTTAAGCAAATATCACCCTTATTTGAGATATTTAATCTTACTTACATTTCAGTTTTTGCAGTGTAAACTGCAAAAAAGAGCTGACAAAATATAAAATAAAAAGACTGGGAATCTTAGGAAAAAATGCTAAAAACTAGTGAAATTATCTGTCCATGCAGCTAGTTCATTTTACTTGGTAAGACATATTCAATTAAAATTTGGATATCTAGAAATTAGCTAGAAATAAGTATTTTATTTTGAAAACAAGCATTATTCAACTTGGAATTCTTAAATTAAGCACCCTAAACATTTTTGCTCAATCCTTAAACAAGATTTTCTATGTGTGGAAAAAACTAAATATATTTTTTTGAATAGTTAAATATTCAAACGAGATATTCTATATAATTATCTTTTTTTTTTTTTTTAATTTAAATTTTAACATTGTCAAACTAGAATGAAACTATATAATTATCCATGCTAAAATTAAGATTGTTAAGTAAAGTCAATGTTTTGGGATAAGTAAATAGCTCTTAAAACTAGGGAAACTTATAAAAATACAATTTAAAATCTTGGCTCGTGGTTAAATAATTTGCAGTATACCGCCGCTAGTGGTGGGAAAGTGTATTACAACTGCTTACCGCTGCGGTCTTTGTACATTTGTTCCTGTGTACTTACTACTTCTACCAGATAGAATCGGGAGCCTGTCGATTAGGTTGATCAATGCTGCCACCTAGCTGCAGACTTGTGTACCGTTCTATGATGAATACTAGAGTGTAGACACATAATGAAAATCCCCCCTCACCCCCAAACAAAACAAACGCTCTCTTTTTGCTAATGTTCCTGTAAAATAGCAAAGTTGTAACATAATAACAATAGTGCTTTAGTACAGCTTTTTGCTAAATTCTTGTGATATGTTTAAATGTTTCATTCATTTCATTTTTTTTTCATTTATTTCAGGCAATAACATAAAAAAGTACAAAGTTGACAACCCATAATAATATAAATGAATATAGTGCAAAAGGTAATGTATAGTATGTAATGCATGATTGTCCAGTTTTGCCTGAAAGGGAGTGGGAAGAAGATAATTTATTTAATCCCACCCCCAGTTCTCTATTCAGTGATTATTCACATGAGTTTCACTCTTACTTTGTTCAAGGATTATAATACACATGTTGTATCATAGCGGCATTACCACAGGTAACAATAATTATTACACTGTAACAATAATTTGTATCAACAATGTAGGAATAATGAATATACCAACAATGGTAATAGACAACATAGCAATAATGGTAAGGAAACATTGAGCACATGTTAACACTTTGAGACAGAGTATAGCAGCAAGTCAATTTAAAGACCCTCATCTCTATATTTGAACCAGACCCCATGTTTGTATAATAGTTTAAATCGATTAATAGTTTGGCATTGCTTGTGTTGTAAGTCCAGTTTGTTCCATAGTTTTACTCCGGACACAGACACACAAAATCGTTTACGAGTGGTTTGAGCTCTCGGCAATAAGAAATATCCAAAGCCTCTCAAGTTATGAGCCTGCACTCGTCTTATAAAAAAACGTAGATTAGGCGGCAATAATTTGTTAAATGCTTTATATAAGATTATTAATGCATTATATTTAACAAGGTCATCAAATTTGAGCAACTTTGATTGCATAAATAGATTATGAGTATGTTCTATATAACCAACGTTGTGAATGATCCACACTGCTCTTTTCTGTAATATGATCAGAGGATGAATTGTGTTGTGGTAAGTATTCCCCCATACTTCAACACAGTATGTAAGGTATGGCAGTACCAAGGTGCAGTATAGAGTACGGAGTGCATTTTCATTGAGGTATAGTTTTGCTTTGTTTATAATTGAGAGGCTTTTTGATCTGACATGAGGTTTCCATGATAGTTTACTATCAATTATTACTCCCAAAATTGTATTCTCATTTACGATTTCAATTTGGGTACCATCAATACTTATTTTCTGTTCAGACGTTATGTTGCGATTTCCAAACATCACTATCTTAGTTTTATTTATATTCAAAGATAATTTATTTGTGTCCATCCATTTTTTTTACTATGTTTAGTTCTGTGTTTACTGTATTTATGAGCTCATTATAGTCATCACTACTGTAGAATATATTTGTGTCGTCTGCAAATAGTATACATTTCCGTACTTTGGATGTATTAAAAATATAATTAATATATACATTAAACAGTTTTGGCCCCAACACGGACCCTTGGGGGACACCACAAGCAATGCCAAGAGTATCAGATAAAAATTGACCCATTTTAAAGGGGAACATTATTACAATTTCAGAAGGGTTAAAACCATTAAAAATCAGTTCCCAGTGGCTTATTTTATTTTTCGAAGTTTTTTTCAAAATTTTACCCATCACGCAATATCCCTAAAAAAAAGCTTCAAAGTGCCTGATTTTAACCATCGTTATATACACCCGTCCATTTTCCTGTGACGTCACATAGTGATGCCAACACAAACAAACATGGCGCATAGAACAGCAAGCTATAGCGACATTAGCTTGGATTCAGACTCGGATTTCAGCGGCTTAAGCGATTCAACAGATTACGCATGTATTGAAACGGATGGTTGTAGTGTGGAGGCAGGTAGCGAAAACGAAATTGAAGAAGAAACTGAAGCTATTGAGCCATATCGGTTTGAACCGTATGCAAGCGAAACCGACGAAAACGACACAACAGCCAGCGACACGGGAGAAAGCGAGGACGAATTCGGCGATCGCCTTCTAACCAACGATTGGTATGTGTTTGTTTGGCATTAAAGGAAACTAACAACTATGAACTAGGTTTACAGCATATGAAATACATTTGGCAACATGCACTTTGAGAGTGCAGACAGCCCAATTTTCATCAATTAATATATTCTGTAGACATACCCTCATCCGCTCTCTTTTCCTGAAAGCTGATCTGTCCAGTTTTTGTCAGCAGGCCAGGGAAGCTAGGGTCGATATTCTTCTCTTGATCATCTTCGGTGGCATAAGGGACGGTGTGAGCCAAGACATCCAGGGGGTTTAGCTCGCTCGTCTGCGGGAACAAACTGCCGCCATTGCTTGCCGTGCTACCGAGGTCCTTTGTCCCCGAATTGCTCACACACTCCGGCAGATTCAATGGGGGTCTGGCGGCAGATTTCTTTGACTTTATCGTTGGAAATTCATCTGCTTTGAGTGTCGCAGGATATCCACACATTCATGCCATCTCTGTCGTAGCATAGCTTTCGTCGGTAAAGTGTGAGGAACAAATGTCCAATTTCTTGCCACTTTGGCATCTTTGGGCCACTGGTGCAACTTGAATCCGTCCCTGTTCGTGTTGTTACACCCTCCGACAACACACCGACGAGGCATGATGTCTCCAAGGTACGGAAAACAGTCGAAAAAACGGAAAATAAAAGAGCTGATTTGACTCGGTGTTTGAGAAAATGGCGGATTGATTCCCGATGTGACGTCACGTTGTGATAGAAATAGTGTAATAGAAAGGCGTTTAATTCGCCAAAATTCACCCATTTAGAGTTCGGAAATCGGTTAAAAAAATATATGGTCTTTTTTCTGCAACATCAAGGTATATATTGACGCTTACATAGGTCTGTTGATAATGTTCCCCTTTAAACAGTTTTGGCCCCAACACGGACCCTTGGGGGACACCACAAGCAATGCCAAGAGTATTAGATAAAAATTGACCCATTTTAACAAACTGTACCCTCCCTGTTAAATAACTTTTTAACCAGTCACCAGCCAGCCCCCTAATTCCATATCTTCCCATTTTATGTAGTAGAATTGAATGATTAATGGTATCAAAGGCTTTCTTTAGATCAGGGGTCGGCAACCCAAAATGTTGAAAGAGCCCTATTTGACCAAAAATACAAAAACACATGTGTCTGGAGCCGCAAAAAATTAAAAGCCATATTACATACAGATAGTGTGTCATGAGATATAAATTGAATTAAGATGACTTAAAGGAAACTAAATGAGCTCGAATATACCTACAAATGAGGCATAATGATGCAATATGTACATATAGCTAGCCTATATAGCATGTTAGCATCGATTAGCTTGCAGTCATGCAGTGACCAAATATGCCTGATTAGCACTCCACACAAGTCAATAACATCAACAAAACTCACCTTTGTGGGTTCATGCACAACGTTAAAAGCTTGGTGGACAAAATGAGACAGAAAAAGATGTGGCATAAAACACGTCCTAGAAAGTCGGAGAAGGTTATACATGTAAACAAACTACGGTGAGTTCAAGGACCGCCACAATTAGTAGGACAAAACGGCGCTCACCAAATACTCGAATCAGTGAAGCATGTTTAATATAAACAGTGTGATTTATAACAATTAGGGAGGTTTGTGTCATGTTTGTCCTCCTACAGAAACCATATTAAAACAAAAAATATATATTTTTCCCCTCATCTTTTTCCATTTTTCATACATTTTCAAAAAAGCTCCAGAGAGCCACTAGGGCGGCGCTAAAGAGCCGTATGCGGCTCTAGAGCCGTGGGTTGCCGACCCCTGCTTTAGATCAATATAAATACCAACTGCATATCTTTTATGCTTCAGTGCATTAGTATTTTCCTCAATAGCTTCAGTTATCGCCGTTGAGGTTGTTCGTTTGGACCTAAAGCCATACTGACCGTCATTGATTATATGATGCTTCTCAAGGAAAGATTCAAGTCGAGAGTTAAATAGTTTCTCTAAGATTTTTGAGAACTGAGGCAAAAGAGAGATTGGTCTGTAATTGGTGAAAGCCTGTTTGCTGTCACTTTGGAAGAGTGGAGTTACCTTAGCCATTTTCATTTGACTTGGAAAGCAGCCAGTCTGGAATGATAGGTTACATATATAAGTCAAGGTATTTCATACTTGCCAACCCTCCCGAATTTTCCGGGAGACTCCCGAAATTCAGCGCCTCTCCCGAAAACCTCCCGGGACAAATATTATCCCGAAAATCTCCCGATTTTCAGCCGGAGCTGGAGGCCACGCCCCCTCCAGCTCCATGCGGACCTGAGTGAGGATAGCCTTTTTTCAAGATGGGAGGACAACAGGGTGACAAGAACTAAATCATCCAGACTAGAGATTAATTGTATTATTATGTTTATCTTACCTAAAAATGAATATATTTATTAATTTGAAAAAAAAAAAACTAAATACATTTTTACTATATTTTGCTAAAAACATCAAAATTAATTGTATTTTTATTTTTTATTTTTTCTGACTCCTTATTACATCCAGCCATAGAATTATACATTAAAATAAACATATTTGAAATAATTAATTTTAAATTATCATAATAATTCATTTAAAATGACCATATTTAATTATTAAAATAATTGCTTATTTATCAACAACTTTAGCATTTTATTCATTACATTTTGAAGCTCTCAGAAGCCAAGTTATGTTATATTCCTTAATATTTATTTATGCAAGTTTGAAGTATCAATTATCCAAACACAGTTTTGTTTGCATATTTTCAGGATGTATATATATATATATATATATATATATATATATATATATATATATATATATATATATATATATATATATATATATATATATATATGAAAAAGTATGAAATACTTGACTTGGCGAATTCTATCTGTCAATATACTCCTCCCCTCTTAACCACGCCCCCAACCACGCCCGACCCACCCCCGACCACGCCCCCCCACCTCCCGAAATCGGAGGTCTCAAGGTTGGCAAGTATGAGGTATTTATTAAATTAATTCCAATATTATATCCCGACAAGATGAAGAGAAAGATTTCCCGTTTCAACGAGATGGTAAATAAATAAAATAAGAAATGGATTGTCTTTTGAATATTTCATGGGACTGACAAATCTCCCGTTTTCTTGAGCTTTGACCCATTTTCCGAGAAAAAAAAATGTCATATTGAGCTCTTCAACTTTTCTGACCCTCTCAGCTGTTTTTTTTTTTTTTGGACTCACTCCGGTTACATCCAAATGTAACCTTTAGCCTCGCTGGTCACGTTTAAATCTATCCAATCTCTTCTAACTGCTCGCCTTCTGACCTGAGAAGCATCTGCACAGGATGTTGAGATTGTGTTCAGATATGCATCGCTTATCTGCACCGAGGCCAGGGAAACAAAAGCCGAGTGATAAACCGATGACATTTGTCAGCGCTTTAATGAGAGAGATCCAGCGATGAAACTGGGGGAAATTAAAAGAATAAATAATCTTTGTGACACAATGACAGTAGACCTTTTTTTTTGCCTCTTGCACTTTGGCAAAGAAAGTTATCTTGAATTAATTCTGTATTCTAAAGTTTTTGTTCAAATGTAGCCTAACAATATTCTAACACTGGGAAATGCGACATAGATGTTCATAAGATTGTTTTATTATTGTATAATAACTTTTTACAGTGTATATACAATATAATTTTACATTTTAGGGAAAATTCAATATGGATCCTTGAGTTTGCATATGTAATTTATTTATTTTTGCATGCATTACATCGCACTTTGAAAATTATTTTTTTTGATTGACAGTTTTTACTGTATATGTATTATTTATTAACAATTGTAATTTTTTTTTGTTATTTCAGTTATATAATTTCATATAGTTGAATGTTTGTACTATAATAAATTAAATAATACGTGTGTTGTAGGGTTGTACGATATATCGGTACTAGTATAGTACCGCGGTAGTAATAAATCATATTCGGTACTATACCGCCTCTAAAAAGTACCGGTCCCCCCCGGGGTATCATGTGGTATCATCCAAAACTAATGTAAAGCATCCAAACAACAGAAAAATCTCACCGGCGTTAAAATGTAAACAAACACCATTGGTGGATCGACACCCGACATCCACTGTAATGATACCAAGTACGGGACCGTATCTACTCGATGCTACTATGATAACGTCGATATTTTTTAAATTCATATTACGTTTATAAAGTCAGGAAATACGTCCCTGGACACATGAGGACTTTGAATATGACCAATGTATGATCCTGTAACGACTTGGTATCGGATTGATACCCAAATGTGTGGTATCATCCAAAACTAATGTAAAGTATCAAAACAACAGAAAAATCTCACCGGCGTCAAAATGTAAACAAACGCCATTGGTGGATCGACACCCGACATCCACTGTAATGATACCAAGTACGGGACCGTATCTACTCGATGCTACTATGATTACGTCGATATTTTTTAAATTCATATTATGTTTATAAAGTCAGGAAATACGTCCCTGGACACATGAGGACTTTGAATATGACCAATGTATGATCCTGTAACTACTTGGTATCGGATTGATACCCAAATGTGTGGTATCATCCAAAACTAATGTAAAGTATCCAAACAACAGAAAAATCTCACCGGCGTCAAAATGTAAACAAACGCCATTGGTGGATCGACACCCGACATCCACTGTAATGATACCAAGTACGGGACCGTAACTACTCGATGCTACTATGATTACGTCGATATTTTTTAAATTCATATTATGTTTATAAAGTCAGGAAATACGTCCCTGGACACATGAGGACTTTGAATATGACCAATGTATGATCCTGTAACTACTTGGTATCGGATTGATACCCAAATGTGTGGTATCATCCAAAACTAATGTAAAGTATCCAAACAACAGAAAAATCTCACCGGCGTCAAAATGTAAACAAACGCCATTGGTGGATCGACACCCGACATCCACTGTAATGATACCAAGTACGGGACCGTAACTACTCGATGCTACTATGATTACGTCGATATTTTTAAAATTCATATTACGTTTATAAAGTCAGGAAATACGTCCCTGGAAACATGAGGACTTTGAATATGACCAATGTATGTTCCTGTAACTACTTGGTATCGGATTGATACCCAAATTTGTGGTATCATCCAAAACTAATGTAAAGCATCCAAACAACAGAAAAATAAGTTTTCATTACATTTTAACAAAAGTGTAGATAGAACATGTTAAAAGAAAAAGTAAGCAGATATTAACAGTAAATGAACAATTGGATTAATAATTCATTTTCTACCACTTGTCCTTAATAATGTTGACGGAATAATATAATGGAAAATGACACAATATGTTACTGCATATGTCAACGGCTAAATTAGGAGCCTTTGTTTACTTACTTACTAATTAAAGACAAGTTGTCTCTTATGTTCACTATTTTATTTAAGGACAAAATTGCAATAAGAAACATAGGTTTAATGTACCGTATGATTTTTTGTTAAAATAAAGCCAATAATGCCATTTTTTGTGGTCCCCTTTATTTAGAAAAGTATCTAAAAGTATCAAAATACATTTTGGTAACGGTACCAAAATATTGGTATCGGGACAGCCCTAATGTGTTGTTATATTTACCGCATTTTCCGCACTATAAGGCGCACCTAAAAACCTCAAATTTTCTCAAAAGTTGACAGTGCGCCTTATATTCCGGTGCGCCTTATATATGGACCAGTATTGAGCCACAACAGGTCTCGCAACTACGGGATGCATAACGTAACCCCAGCCTCTACTGTAGCGTCTATTCTATGCGCCTTATAATCCGGTGCGCCTTATATATGGACCAATATTGAGCCACAACAGGTCTCGCAACTACGGGATGCATAACGTAACCTTAGCCTCTACTGTAGTGTCTATTATATATATGCGCCTTATAATGCGGTGCGCCTTATATATGAATAAAGTTTTAAAATAGGCCATTCATTGAAGGTGCGCCTTATAGTCCGGTTCGCCTTATAGTGCGGAAAATACGGGTATATGGAGCCCAGTACTTATTAGGGGTTTCCAAAAAATCTATTTTCGAATGAATCCTGATTCTTATTTGTAACGATTCTTAATCTATTAAAAAAAAAGAAGAAAAAAAAAATATTTCTTTTTTTTTTACAAAGTAAAGTAAAGTAAAAATAAATGTAAAGTGTATTTGACTTTATTAAATTTATTTACTTTAATGTTCGGTGCAGCCGGACCAGAGCAGCAGGGGATAGAAAGAGGAAAAAGGAATTGTGGGGACACAAGAGGGGAATAAGACAACCACAACAACAACAAAAATACGATATGTACAAATACGATAGTAAAAGTGATAGCATTTTTTATTTATGTTATGTAATTCTGTGCTACTTAAACAGTTTCTTTTCTGTGCTGTTAATACTAGTGATGTCCGATAATGTCGGCAGTCCGATAAATGCTTTAAAATGTAATATCGGAAATTATCGGTATCGGTTTAAAAATTATCGGTATCGGTTTCAAAAAGTAAAATGTATGACTTTTTAAAACGCCGCTGTGTACACGGACGTAGGGAGAAGTACAGAGCGCCAATAAACCTTAAAGGCACTGCCTTTGCGTGCCGGCCCAGTCACATAATATCTACGGCTTTTCACACACACAAGTGAATGCAAGCATACTTGGTCAACAGCCATACAGGTCACACTGAGGGTGACCGTATAAACAACTTTAACACTGTTACAAATATGCGCCACACTGTGAACCCACACCAAGCAAGAATGACAAACACATTTCGGGAGAACATCCGCACCGTAACACAACATAAACACAACAGAACAAATACCCAGAACCCCTTGCAGCACTAACTCTTCCGGGACGCTACAATATACATATACAATCTTGTTACATTGTTTAATGCATCCAGCGGGGCATCACAACAAAATTAGGCATAATAATGTGTTAATTCCACGACTGTATACATCGGTATCGGTTGATATCGGAATCGGTAATTAAGAGTTGGACAATATCGGAATATCGGATATGCCACTGACTGTTTACAGTACAGTTGTCATTCACTTCAATTTCGCTCAAAAATGAATATCTTCACATGTATATTTTCACCGGAAAATATATCGAGATATATATCAAACATCGAGTTTAAGTAAAAATATATTGAGATATACTCTTTCGTCCAGCATTCATAGTTTGGATGCCTTCAGTGACAATCTCCAAGAAAATAAAGAAATTGCATCAAATGAGAAGGTGTGTCCAAACTTTTGGCCTGTATTGTATATATTATGTGATTTTAGGCAGACTTTAAGACACAACTCTTGCGTTGGACCTCGATTTTAGCGGTGTACCAAATGACGTAGCGTAGCTTTCAAAACGTCTTTGAACATTCCCACCTCTGCCAGCCATGTCGGATCTGTGCGCCTGTCACTTCCGATTGCGTCCGACTTCATCAGGCGGGTGAATAATTCATGCGCCGTGGCGTTTTTTTCTTCTTTTTTCTACCATCTACTGGTTACACTTATTAGGTGCCATTTTGGGGTCCTTATACACACACCCGTATGTTGAAGCACAGTACGTCTGACTATGCAGATCCCAAATACACATCAGCAGGTACTAATAGGTAAGAAAAGTTGGTTTTGCATAATAGGGCGAAATAAAACGCCAGATAATACGTCTCCTAATAGGTGCCATTTTGGGGTCCTTATACACACACCATAATAAGTTGAAGCACAGTACGTCTGACTATGGTAGCCGTAATACGTTCCATCAAGTGGTGTGGCGTCGTAGTTTACCAAAGTCGTACTTAAACATTTTGACAGCGTCGTGTGTAAATGTTCGATTTTCTCAATGAAACATCAGAAATTTAGTGTTGCTTGATTACGGGTACTTACTAGCATCATTTATTGAACAGGCATCAACTTGCAGTCCACATATACTTCTTATGGGTGGCCACCATCTACTGGTCACAGTTAATACATAATACATAGTTTTTAGCGCTTTCATAGCGAGTCTACTGACAGAACTAGATTAGAACTTTACGCTACTTTGTAGTAGAAATGGCATCAGCGGGGGGATGAATGCCCCACAACAAGAGTATAGAGAAAAATTAAATTTTCCCCGATTTATGCAGATCCCAAATACACATCAGCAGGTACTAATAGGTAAGAAAAGTTGGTTTTGCATAATAGGGCGAAATAAAACGCCAGATAATACGTCTCCTAATAGGTGCCATTTTGGGGTCCTTATACACACACCATAATAAGTTGAAGCACAGTACATCTGACTATGGTAGCCGTAATACGTTCCATCAAGCGGTGCGGCGTCGTAGTTTACCAAAGTCGTACTTAAACATTTTGACAGCGTCGTGTGTAAATGTTCGATATTCTCAATGAAACATCAGAGATTTAGTGTTGCTTGATTACGGGTACTTACAAGCATCATTTATTGAACATGCATCAACTTGCAGTCCACATGTACTTCTTATGGGTGGCTACCATCTACTGGTCACAATTATTACACCACTGACAGAACTAGATTAGAACTTTACGCTACTTTGTAGTAGAAATGGCAACAGCGGGGGGATGAATGCCCCACAACAAAAGGATAGAGAAAAATTACATTCTCCCCGATTTATGCAGATCCCAAATACACATCAGCAGGTACTAATAGGTAAGAAAAGTTGGTTTTGCATAATAGGGTGAAACAAAACGCCAGATAATACGTGTCCTAATAGGTGCCATTTTGGGGTCCTTATCCACACACCCGTATGTTGAAGCACAGTACGTCTGACTATGGTAGCCGTAGTACGTTCCATCAAGTGGTGTGGCGTCGTAGTTTACCAAAGTCGTACTTAAACATTTTGACAGCGTCGTGTGTAAATGTTCAATATTCTCAATGAAACATCAGAGATTTAGTGTTGCTTGATTACGGGTACTTACAAGCATCATTTATTGAACATGTATCAACTTGCAGTCCACATGTACTTCTTATGGGTGGCTACCATCTACTGGTCACAATTATTACACCACTGACAGAACTAGATTAGAACTTTACGCTACTTTGTAGTAGAAATGGCAACAGCGGGGGGATGAATGCCCCACAACAAAAGGATAGAAAAAAATTACATTCTCCCCGATTTATGCAGATCCCAAATACACATCAGCAGGTACTAATAGGTAAGAAAAGTTGGTTTTGCATAATAGGGTGAAACAAAACGCCAGATAATACGTGTCCTAATAGGTGCCATTTTGGGGTCCTTATCCACACACCCGTATGTTGAAGCACAGTACGTCTGACTATGGTAGCCGTAATACGTTCCATCAAGCGGTGCGGCGTCGTAGTTTACCAAAGTCGTACTTAAACATTTTGACAGCTTCGTGTGTAAATGTTCTATATTCTCAATGAAACATCAGAGATTTACTCTACTCAGTGGCCTTGTAGTTAGAGTGTCCGCCCTGAGATTGGTAGGTCGTGAGTTCAAACCCCGGCCGAGTCATACCAAAGACTATAAAAATGGGACCCATTACCTCCCTGCTTGGCACTCAGCATCAAGGGTTGGAATTGGGGGTTAAATCACCAAAAAATGATTCCCTGGCGCGGCCACCGCTGCTGCCCACTGCTCCCTCACCTCCCAGGGGTTGAACAAGGGGATGGGTCAAATGCAGAGGACACATTTCACCACATCTAGTGTGTGTGTGACAATCATTGGTACTTAACTTTACTTTAACATCAGCACGTACTAATAGGTAAGAAAAGTTGGTTTTGCGTAATAAGGGGAAACAAAACGCCAGATAATACGTCTCCTACTAGGTGCCATTTTGGGGTCCTTATACACACACCCTAATAAGTTGAAGCACAGTACGTCTGACTATGGTAGCCGTAATACGTTCCATCAAGCGGTGCGGCGTCGTAGTTTACCAAAGTCGTACTTAAACATTTTGACAGCTTCGTGTGTAAATGTTCTATATTCTCAATGAAACATCAGAGTTTTACTCTATTCAGTGGCCTTGTGGTTAGAGTGTCTGCCCTGAGATCGGTAGGTCGTGAGTTCAAACCCCGGCCGAGTCATACCAAAGACTATAAAAATGGTTGGTTTTGCGTACAAAACGCCAGATAATACGTCTCCTAATAGATGCCATTTTGGGGTCCTCATACACACACCATAATAAGTTGAAGCACAGTTCGTCTGACTATGGTAGCCGTAATACGTTCCATCAAGCGGTGCGGCGTCGTAGTTTACCAAAGTCGTACTTAAACATTTTGACAGCTCCGTGTGTAAATGTTCTATATTCTCAATGAAACGTCAGAGTTTTACTCTACTCAGTGGCCTTGTGGTTAGAGTGTCTGCCCTGAGATCGGTAGGTCGTTAGTTCAAACCCCGGCCGAGTCATACCAAAGACTATAAAAATGGTTGGTTTTGCGTACAAAACGCCAGATAATACGTCTCCTAATAGATGCCATTTTGGGGTCCTCATACACACACCATAATAAGTTGAAGCACAGTTCGTCTGACTATGGTAGCCGTAATACGTTCCATCAAGCGGTGCGGCGTCGTAGTTTACCAAAGTCGTACTTAAACATTTTGACAGCTCCGTGTGTAAATGTTCTATATTCTCAATGAAACGTCAGAGTTTTACTCTACTCAGTGGCCTTGTGGTTAGAGTGTCCGCCCTGAGATCGGTAGGTCGTGAGTTCAAACCCCGGCCGAGTCATACCAAAGACTATAAAAATGGTTGGTTTTGCGTAATAGGGTGAACCAAAACGCCAAATAATACGTCTCCTAATAGATGCCATTTTGGGGTCCTTATACACACACCATAATAAGTTGAAGCACAGTACATCTGACTATGGTAGCCGTAATACGTTCCATCAAGCAGAGCGGCGTCGTAGTTTACCAAAGTCATACTTAAACATTTTGACAGCGTCGTGTGTAAATGTTCTATATTCGCAATGAAACATCAGAGTTTTACTCTACTCAGTGGCCTCGTGGTTAGAGTGTCCGCCCTGAGATTGGTAGGTCGTGAGTTCAAACCCCGGCCGAGTCATACCAAAGACTATAAAAATGGTTGGTTTTGCGTACAAAACGCCAGATAATACGTCTCCTAATAGATGCCATTTTGAGGTCCTTATACATACGCCATAATAAGTTGAAGCACAGTACATCTGACTATGGTAGCCGTAATACGTTCCATCAAGCGGTGCGGCGTCGTAGTTTACCAAAGTCGTACTTAAACATTTTGACAGCATCGTGTGTAAATGTTCTATATTCTCAATGAAACATCAGAGTTTTACTCTATTCAGTGGCCTTGTGGTTAGAGTGTCTGCCCTGAGATCGGTAGGTCGTGAGTTCAAACCCCGGCCGAGTCAAATCAAAGACTATAAAAATGGTTGGTTTTGCGTAATAGGGCGAACCAAAACGCCAGATAATATGTCTCCTAATAGATGCCATTTTGGGGTCCTTATACACACACCCGTATGTTGAAGCACAGTACGTCTGACTATGGTTGTCATCATCGCAGAGGGAGCGGGCCCATTGACGTCACATGTTTTGCTCTTCCCGCTCCGCAGGTGATAGAGTGCATCACCCAGGGCAGGGTGCTGCAGCGCCCCAGGACCTGCCCCAAGGAGGTGTACGACCTGATGCTGGGCTGCTGGCAGAGGGAGCCCCACATGAGACTCAACATCAAGGAAATCCACAGTCTGCTCCTCAACCTGGCTAAAGCCTCGCCCGTCTACCTGGATATACTGGGATGAACACAGATGGCGTGTGTGTGTGTGTGTGTGTGTGTGTATGTGTGTGTGTATGTATGTGTGTGTGTGTGTGTAAGGTGTCGCTGTACAAGAAACTTTTAAAGGCAATCTCCCTTCCATTTCACCTCCTCATATTCTTCCCGAAGAGACTTATGAGGGAAAAAGCTCCTTTCAACCAAGCCATGCCGGACTTCACGACAGAACTTCATGTTCCGTGACTCAACACTCCTTCACGGAACCCCCCCGCCCCCCAAAAAAGTGAGTCATTTCAGCGACCAGAATTGGCGACACGAGAGTGCTCCTTGGAGCGACAAGCTTCTCCCTTGTAAATATGAAACTGTGGGACGGGCGGAGGGGTTGGGGGGGGGTTTCTGCCAGAATTTGTCTGGGTGTGGTGTCAAGCCCCTAATGACACCATGAATTAACTTAACTCCCCACTTACAAGCGTCTCACATTTCCACGCTGAAAGAAACGAGGGATTTTCCTTGATGATTCGGGACTACAATTGATTTCTTACTATTTATTCACGATTCTGGTCCCACAAACGTGTATTCCGAGGGTAATCTCGTTAACCGTCAAACGTGAAGGGAAGCTGAGAGGCCAGGACGGACAGAAAGGTCGGTCCGTGTACGTGGCAACCGTTCGTTTTTCAATTGGAATAGGAAAATAGTTTACCATAAAAATCCACTTTTCCCGTTTTTTGATTATCAAACCAAAAAACGGAGTTAGGATCGGTCAGTGTTTAGACGTATGTTATCATAACAGGGGGGGTTTTCGCAACTTACTGCAAAGTTTGTTCTCCCGGGATGTAAACGGACTTTTCCGGACAAGGCGTGAAATGTAGGAACATGATTTAATCTTGACTCTCAAAAGGCACAACTTAGCGCAGGAAACAAAAGCTAACACTTCGCATAAACTATGGACAGGGCAAAAAACTTGCTAACTATGGCATGAACAAACAAAACTTACTTGGCAAGGCATGAAGCAAACAATCGCATGACACGAGCGATGACGCCAGGCCGACTGACAGGCAAAGACAGGCTTAAATACTGGTCTCTTGATTAGAGCAGGTGTGTCCCGAACGCATACTTGCCAACCCTCCCGGATTTTCCGGGAGACTCCCGAAATTCAGCGCCTCTCCCGAAAACCTCCCGGGACAAATTTTCTCCCGAAATTCAGGTGGACCTGAGTGACGTGTCGACAGCCTGTTTTCACGTCCGCTTTCCCACAATATAAACAGCGTGCCTGCCCAATCACGTTATAACTGTAGAATGATCGAGGGCGAGTTCTTGGTTTCTTATGTGGGTTTATTGATAGGCAGTTTCATTAACGTCCTCCCAGCGCGGCAACGACACACAACAGCAGTCACGTTTTCCTCTACCGTAAAGCAGTTTGTCTGCCGTAAACGGCAATGTTGTGACACTCTTAAACAGGATAATACTGCCATCTACTGTACATGCATATGTGACAATAACACCTAGGGCTTTTAGAGAGTGCAGTGTACAACTGTTGACACAACAAGGAGACGAAGCAGAATGCATCATCAGAGAGGGTGTTCAGCATGGTTAAAAAAATAGTGAAAGAGAATAGAACAAGGATGGACAATTCAACCCTTAACTCAACAATGAGTAGATGAGTGTTATGTGTGTAAATTCAAGTATTTCTCTTATTTCTATATATATATATATATATATATATATATATATATATATATATATATATATATATATATATATATATATATATACATTTATATATATATATATATATATATATATATATATATATATATATATATATATATATATATATATATATATATATATATATATATATATATGAAATACTTGACCTGGTGAATTCTAGCTGTAAATATACTCCTCCCCTCTTAACCACGCCCCCACCTCCTGAAATCAAAGGTCTCAAGGTTGGCAAGTATGCCCGAACGCAAGAGGCAGGTGAAAATCATAGGTCGCCATGGAAACTAAAACAAACAGGGGTGCACAAATACAGGAGCTAATGGAGTCTTAAACTAACAGAAAATAACAAAAAACATGATCCAGACCACAGATCATGATCATGTGTCTGTGAGTGAACCAGAACAACAACAGACGATACAGAACCTATAAAATGTGTCACTTTCCATGTCCCTGGACTAGGGTTGTACGGTATACCGGTATTAGTATAGTACCGCGATACTAATGAATCATATTCGGTACAATACCGCCTCTGAAAAGTACCGGTCGATGCTACTATGATTACGTCAATATTTTTTATTATGTTTATAAACTCAGGAAAAACGTCCCTGGACACATGAGGACTTTGAATATGACCAATGTATGATCCTGTAACGACTTGGTATCGGATTGATACCCAAATTTGTGGTATCATCCAAAACTAATGTAAAGCATCCAAACAAGAGAAGAATAAGTGATTATTACATTTTAACAGAAGTGTAGATAGAACATGTTAAAAGAGAAAGTAAGCAGATATTAACAGTAAATGAACAAGTAGATTAATAATTCATTTTCTACCACTTGTCCTTAATAATTTTGACAAAATAACAGAATGGAAAATGACAGAATATGTTACTGCATATGTCAGCAGCTAAATTAGGAGTCTTTGTTTGCTTACTTACTACTAAAAGACAAGTTGTCTTGTATGTTCACTATTTTATTTAAGGACAAACTTGCAATAAGAAACATATGTTTAATGTACCCTAAGATTTATTGTTAAAATAAAGCCAATAATGCAATTTTTTTGTGGTCCCCTTTATTTAGAAAAGTACCGAAAAAGTATCGAAATAATTTTAGTACCGGTACCGGTACCAAAATATTGGTATCGGCACAACACTACCCTGGACATACAAAATAGAAGGTAACTCTTGACCACTTCTGTTGTTCCGGACCACTCACAAGCGAGGATCCGGGAAAAGAGTCACTGCGCATTGGTTGATTGATTGATTGATTGAGACTTTTATTAGTAGATTGCACAGTACAGTACATATTCCGTACAATTGACCACTAAAAATGGTAACACCCGAATACGTTTTTTAACTTGTTTAATCCAGAGAGGAGTTTTCCACCCGTTTTAATTCCTATTCTCGATTTTCAAACTCATTAATAAATGTGGATAACGGATAAGGTTCCGTTTTTGTTTTTTTTACTATCAAACCAAAAAAACAGGGAAAGTGGATTTTTTTGTGTTAAACTATTTTTCTGCACAGATCAAGATGAACCTGAGACTCAGAGCTCACCTTTTTATTCCAGCTGACCGATTCTTCGCATATTCGCGTGTGAAAACAGTCCGTCGGGCAGCTAAAAACACTCTAAAGCAGTGGTTCTTAACCTGGGTTCGATGGAACCCTAGGGGTTCGGTGAGTCGGGCTCAGGGGTTCGGCGAAGGTCAAAACACACTTGACTCAACATGTAAATACAAACTTCTCCTTATCGGCGTATTACGGATATAGCAACAGCTGACTGGTTTGCAGGTGTGTAATTTGTTGTGAGTTTATGCACTGTGTTGGTTTTGTTCTTTGAACAAGGTGATGTTCATACACGATTAATTTTGTGCACCAGTAATAAAACATGGTAACACTTTAGTATGGGGAACATATTCACCATTAATTAGTTGCTTATTAACATGCAAATTAGTAACATATTGGCTCTTAACTAGTCATTATTAAGTACTTATTAATGCCTTATTCGGCATGGCCTTATTATAACCCTAACCCTCTAACCCAGACCCTAACCCTAACCAAATAACTCTAAATTAAGTCTTTGTTACTTAGAATATGTTCCCCATACTAAAGTGTTACCAAAAATATATAACTCGGTCTATTTTATTTTTCACTAAAGAAGGGTTCGGTGAATGCACATATGAAAGTGGTGGGGTTCGGTACCTCCAACAAGGTTAAGAACCACTGCTCTAAAGGGAAAACGGACGTCTAATAATCGCGCTGACTTTTACGTCCTATAGGGAAGTGTTTTTCAACCTTTTTTGAGCCAAGGCACATTTTTTTTGCATTGGCACACCACCAGCAGAAATCATTAGAAAACAAAATTCAGTTGACAGTAAAAAGTCGTTGCAGTTGTTGAATATGACTTTAAAGCATAACCCAGCATGCATCACTATAGCTCTTGTCTCAAAGTAGGTGTACTGTCACCACCTGTCACATCACATCCTGACTTATTTTGAGTTGTTTGCTGTTTTCCTGTGTGTAGTGTTTTACTCCTTGCTTTGCACTCCTATTTTGGTGTTTTTTTCTCTTTTTTTGGTATTTTCCTGTAGCAGTTTCATGTCTTCCTTTGAGTGATATTTCCCGCATCTACTTTGTTTTAGCAATCAAGAATATTTCAGTTGTTTTTATCCTTCTTTGTGGGGACATTGTTGATTGTCATGTCGGGATGTACATTGTGGACGCCGTATTTGCTCCACAGTAAGTCTTTGCTGTCGTCCAGCATTCTGATTTTGTTTACTTTGTAGCCAGTTCAGTTTTAGTTTTGTTCCGCATAGCCTTCCCTAAGCTTCAATGCCTTTTCTTAGGAGTACTCACATTTTGTTTATTTTTAATTTAAGCATTAGACACCTTTTTACCTGCACACTGCCTCCCGCTGTTCCCGACATCTACAAAGCAATTAGCTACCGGCTGCCACCTACTGATATGGAAGAGTATTACACGGTTACTCTGCCGAGCTCTAGACAGCACCGACACTCAACAACAACACATCATTTGCAGACTATAATTACTGCTTTGCAAAAAATATTTTTTAACCCAAATAGGTGAAATTAGATAATCTCCCACGGCACACCAGACTGTATCTCACGGCACACTAGTGTGCCGCGGCACAGTGGTTGAAAAACACTGCTATAGGGAACCCCCGCTCCTTGTTACTGAGCACCAGTCTGTGCTGTAGCTATGTAGCTATATACAAAAACCAGTGTTGCAGATGGTAAATGATGCTATTTGGAGGAAATGTATCGGACCTTGCTCAGGACCATCTGCCACAGCAAAACATCACCACAGACTGTTTATAGCAGGCCTGGGCAATTATTTTCACTTGGGGGCCACATTTAGAGAAAAAAATGGTATATCTATTTTTAGGAACACTAATACAAAACCTCACAATAATGTCTGATTGAATGCTAAAAACGTTATGACAAACCGCCTTAAAAAATGTAATGGGATTGTAAATTTTTCTATGAACGATAAAACACTGAATATTGACAAAATAGGAACGTCACACCCCCTTTCGATCGACGTATTTTACAATCAAGTGAAACGCAACAAAAATGCAACAAACAGTGAAATATGAACGCGAAGGGTACAAAATAAACCATAAAACATATTGCTTTTTTTTTTTTTTTTTTTTTTTTTTACAATTTACAATATTACAATTTATGTAAGAAAATTGTTCATTTAGAACAGGCCTGGGCAATTATTTTGACTCAGGGGGCCACATTTAGAGAAAAAAAAATGTGTCTGGGGGCGGGCATATCTATTTCTATGAAAACTATAATAATCACAATAATGTCTGACTGAATGCTAAAAACGTTATGACAGACCGCCTTAAAAAACGTAATGGAATTTTACATTTTTCTACGAATGGGTAAAACACTGAATATTGACAAAATATGAACGTGACACCCCCTTTCGATCGACACAAAACGCAACAAAAATGCAACAAACAGTGAAATATGAACGCAAAGGGTACAAAATAAACCCACCTACAATCTGATATATATGATATGTCACTAAGCTTTAGAACTTTGTTGTGAAAATCTCCTTCCGCGTCTGTGGAAACGCTTCCGGCCCACACTGCTTGGTGCCTCGTCTGAGCTGCTGTGACTTAGATTACCATAGTAACTAATTAGATTACCATAGTAACTGGTATATCAGCCATAAGCGCAGATTCCAACCATTGAAATACTTTGTATAGTTCAAGACTTATGGTCATTAGAAAACATCACTGCACATCATAATGGCAGCTACACTTTACATCTTAAACATCTAAAACAAATTTGGGGGAATGTCCGGCGGGCCAAATTGAAAAGCTTAGCGGGCCGCATGTGGCCCCCGGGCCTTAATTCGCCCAGGTCTGGTTTATAGTATAGCTTTTAATGCAGCTTGACCCTTTAGATCAAATAACAACGGCGGAAAAAGAAAACCGCAACTGGCAGAACAGCGCCCCCACTTGGCTGCGAAGAGACACGTTAGAAAACGGGAGCATAAAATGATCGTACAAATACGATAATTATGTGTTTTTACGAACTTTGCTTTGCACAACCGATTTTGCCCTCTTCCCGTTGCGACCTTTGTGGCAACCCGTTTCGGCAGCGAACTTGAATAGACTCCTCCCCTGTCTTTTATTTCCATCTTTTCGAAGAAGTACCCACGAAAGCATTTAACTAAATGTCCTACACTGAAATTGTAATCCCAAAAAAAAGATCTTCAATTCATTGAACCTGAGACACACTCCAGGATTTCTGAAATTGTAGCATGAAAACAAATGTAGTTACATTAAGTCGGGCAGCTAAAAACACTTTGGCAATATTCAAGTTAAGGGCATGTAAACGTGTTAAACTTTTCTATATATAATAAGAAGTGCTACTGTTTTTTACTTCAAATTTTGCTGTTTACCTTCTATTTCGATCTTTACGGCAGCCCGTTGAAGCCGCAAACTAATCGGTCTCGAATAAACTACACTGCACTTTCTCTATTTCCACATTATGGACATTTGACTACATTTTCCTGAGGATCATCCCACAATGTAAAGAAAAAAATTCCTACTTTAAAAATGCTCCACAAACCACATTTACGCTATTTCCTTTTTCCAGTGGAACCTCGGTTTACTAACTAACGGTATTTTTCAGACCATAGGGCGCACCGGACTGTGAGGCGCAATGCCGATGAGGTCTATTTTCATACCGTATTTTTCGGACTATAAGTCGCAGTTTTTTTTCATAGTTTGGCCGGGGGTGCGACTTATACTCAGGAGCGACTTATGTGTGAAATTATTAACACATTATCGTAAAATATCAAACAATATTATTTAGCTCATTCACGTAAGAGACTAGACATATAAGATTTTATCGGATTTAGCGATTAGGAGTGACAGATTGTTTGGTAAACGTATAGCATGTTCTATATGTTATAGTTATTTGAATGACTCTTACCATAATATGTTACGTTAACATACCAGTTGGTTATTTATGCGTCATATAACGTACACTTATTCAGCCTGTTGTTCACTATTCTTTATTTATTTTAAATTGCCTTTCAAATGTCTACTCTTGGTGTTGGCTTTTATCAAATAAATTTCCCCAAAAAATGCGACTTATACTCCAGTGCGACTTATGCATGTTTTTTTCCTTCTTTATTATGCATTTTCGGCCAGTGCGACTTATACTCCGGAGCGACTTATACTCCGAAAAATACGGTACAAAAGGCTCACCGGATTATATGGTGCATTAAAGTGGTCACTTTATTTATTTATTTTTTTATACATTTAAAACACTTCCTTGTGGTCCACACAGGGATAGGATAGGATAGGTCTTTAATGTCATACAACGGACCTATTTTCAGCACAAACCCGTTCAAGATTAGACAAACAAACAGTGTACAGGGTTACAGAACATGAACGCTGATGGGTCGCCACGAGGCGACCCATAAAAGGTGGGAAAAAAGTAAAACGCTGGGGAAGATGAGGAAAAAAATACAATCTAGACTGGGCTCCTAAGGGGGCCTAGTCTGAAGTGGGAAAAAACCTCCCTGCCATGCACACATAAACATGTTACATTTAATCACGACAACTCGCAACAGAGGGGGCGGGGGGAAGTTGGGACCCTGGAGGTCGACTGCTGCTATGAAGCGTTGCCAGCCGTCCATTACCCCGAAGGGGAATCAAGCGGTGGTGAAGGCGTGGGGTGGGGTAGGAGGGATGTGTGTGTATATGCCCATTGTCTTGGGTGTGTTGATGTAGTGTCCATAGGCCTGGGGCCGTTCTGCATGCAAGCAAAAGTTCGACTCTAGGTGTCGTTGAGGAGGGAGAGAGGTCAAAAAAGTGTAGACAAGACAAAACAAAGAGAGCAAGCAGGGAGAAGAAGAGAGCGGAAAAAAATGCGACCGCCCTCACCAGAGGCAAGACAGAAAGACATGTAATGGTGGTTCTTTGGTCAAAATGTTGAACAGAGTATGTTTTACAGACCATCTTCAAGCCGCTTTCTGACCGTCTTTTCAGGATGCGTCTTATTTACGTGGCTCACCTTCGACAGCATCTTCTCTCCGTCATCTTTGTTGTACCAGTAGTTACAGGATGTCCCACAACAAGAGGATAGAGAAAAAGGAGTTTATTGACTGAACGCACGCAAATGTTCCCGGATTTATGCAGATCCCAAATAAACATCAGCGGGTAGCAATAGGTAAGAAAAGTTGGTTTTGCGTAATAGGGCGAAACAAAACGCCAGATAACACATCTCCTAATAGGTGCCGTTTTGGGGTCCTTATACACACACCATAATAATACCCGTATGTTGAAGCACAGTACGTCTGACTATGGTAGCCGTAATGCGCCATGTTCCATCAAGCGTTGCGGCTTCGTAGTTTACCAAAGTCGTACTTAAAACATTTTGGCAGCGTCGTGTGAAATGTTCTATATTCTCAATGAAACATCAGAGTTTTAGTGTTGCTTGATTATGGGTACTGTTACGTCGGATCAGTTCTTCCTCCCAGGGAATCTAAATTACTGGTCAATCCCAAGTTCTTTAGATGACATATATGCTGAGTAAGAAGGACCCTCAAGACAGAATTGGAATATCTTCTAGTTTATTCCAAACCTTTGGGAGATCGACTTAATCAATACATTCGTATCGGCTGCTCTAGTTGATCTGGCATTCCAACGGAAAAAGCAACTCATTTCACACAAAGAAAGCCCCCCCCCCCCCTCAACACTGATAATAAGAGAGACGTGGGGGTTGTCTTCACATTCCGATGGTTTACGACCCTTAACCAGGAAAAATACTAGGCGCTACTCTAACATGGCTATCTAAAAAGAAAGAACTCTTAATCATATCTGCCTCCTTTCCACAGTACTTACTAGCATCATTTATTGAACAGGCATCAACTTGCAGTCCACATGTACCTCTTATGGGTGGCTACCATCTACTGGTCACACTTATTACACCGCATAGCAAAAAATATGTTTTTATTTCATTTATTTTTTTGGCATAAAAAAATACAATCATGTGTGCTTACGGACTGTATTCCTGCAGACTGTATTGATCTATATTGATATATAATGTAGGAACCAGAAATATTAATAACAGAAAGAAACAACCCTTTTGTGTGAATGAGTGTAAATGGGGGAGGGAGGTTTTTTGGGTTGGTGCACTAATTGTAAGTGTATCTTGTGTTTTTTATGTTGATTTAATGTAAAAAAAAAAAATATATATATATATATATATATTTTTTATTTTTTTTGTATTATTTTTTTTAAATTTCTTGTGCGGCCCGGTACCAATCGATCCACGGACCGGTAGTTGGGGACCACTGTTCTATATAAAACAAACATAGCAAGAGTTTGGATCAACATAGGCAACATAGACATATTCCCCGCCGAAACACACACACACACACACACTGTCGCTAGCCCTGTGGTGCACTGACGGGTTGAAATCACGAAACTCCTTATTTTTAACGGACAGGTCGCTCCAATGATTAGTAATCAAAAATAAAAATCCACTTTTCCTTTTTGGTTAATCTGCTTGGCATGCAGCGGAATGGAGGTTGAGGTTGAGGCAGTGTCGACAACGCTGTGTATACTTCCTGAATGTTTCAAACCACAGCTTGGACTTATATTGAGCTAGAAAAACTTCTTTTTTTTTTTTTTTTAATAAAAAGGCAAAAAAAAAACACTTGAAAAGCACAAACAGTAGCTAACAGCGACACAATGCTCGATCAGACCGGCCACACAATGGATGTGCTGCCGGACACAAAATGGCGGATGAAATGTTTGTACACTGAGACAAGGTTTGTACAACAAAGCATATTTCTAGTCAATCCGTGGTTTGTAAAATCGAAAAGTCCGCACAATGAGGGGTTCGTAAATCAAGGTTCCACTGTGTTTTGATCTTGGCAGCCCGTTTAGGCAACTTGACGAGACTACACTTTCCTCGATTTCTATTTTGTCTAAAAGTAGGCATTTGACACCTAAATCAAAGAGGTGTTTTTTTTAATATATTTTCAATGGGATGAGAGAAAATTTCCGAATATTCTGGACGCCTGTTTTCATGCCAGTGTTATGATGCGCAGAATAATGCTGCTCGAAGAACTTGTAGCTCAACGTCCCGTAACTAAAGTGTTGTTGTAACTGACTCGACGGTGCCTCTGCTGTTTGTAGCTAAGTGTTGTGCTCTATTTATGGGTTTCAAACCATTGGGCCTTTTTCCACCAAAAGTTAAGGAACAAAAACGGTTCCTGGAACTATAGGTTTCTGTAGAAGTGTGTGGTTTGTGTTTCCATCGCATTTCACAGATCAGGGTTGTTTATACAAATCAGGCTGATGACGTATGGAGGAGTGGTTGAGTATATTCCTACACTAATACCATGTAAATAAACACACATTATTAGGTTATTTTTTTCTAAAAAGTAAAGTAAATAAAATACAGAGCAAGAACGTACAAAACAATAGGATTTAGAAAATAAAGCGTACCAAATTGTTCATAAGAAGTCAGGCTTTTGTCCAATAAGGAAAAGCATCTAATAGAGAATGTCTCATTTGCTCCCTGGTGGTGAAATCTATCAAAATGAGGGTTCAAATTGACTCTGTGTCGGTTTTAAAAGTGCTCCCCCTCTGGCCAACATATGAAATAACAAGTGTGTAAGAAATTGAAATGCGCCCCCTTTGGCCAAAATGTATTTAAAAAAAATAAATATGTGTATAGAGACATACTGTAATAACGAAGTAAATAATGAAGATTAAAAACCAATTACAAACAAAAAAAATAAAAATAACTAAAAGCAGTCTTTTTCTCACAAAAATTGGCAACTATTCTTTCTGTTTCTGTAATATTGCAATATATTCTCGTAAAATTATCAATTTATGAAAAATGATTACTTTTTCATGCAAAATGGTGACATTTGTCATATAAAACTCTGACTTTTATCACAACATTGCAAAAAAAAAAATAGTGACATTTTTTGAGTAAAATTATGAGTTTTGTCATAATTTTGCCAAGTAAAATTCCGATTGTTATTATAATATTGTACATATAAATATATATAATAAATAATAATTATTATTATTATAAATACAAAGCAATAATATACAAAACAATATGATTTAGAAAATAAAGCGTACCGAATTGTTCATAAAAAAGTCAGGCTTTTGTCCGCAATGTCCAACAGTCAGAAAGTCATCCTTTTGGTAAATTATGAATTCATGAGTGTCAGGCGGTGGCCCATTTCAGCTGTAAATAACAATACATAAATAATAAATGTCAGTGTTTATCTCACGCTGACAACACAAACAAATTAGCTTGTTAGCATTAGCATTCTGTTCATTCAGGTTGAGGCTAAAAACTACACAAATTGACTTCATTGGAGTATCAATTATCTAAACACAGTTTTGTTTGCATATTTTCAGGATATAGATATATAAATATATATATATATATATATGTATATATATATATATATATATATATATATATATATATATATATATATATATATATATATATATATATATATCTACATCCTTCAAACTTGCATAAATAAATATTAAGGAATGTAACATAACTTGGCTTCTGAGAGCTTCAAAATGTAATGAATAAAATGCCAAAGTTGTTGATAAACAAGCAATTATTTTAATGATTAAATTTGGTAAGTTTAAATGAATTATTATGATAATTTAAAATTAATTATTTCAAATATGTTTATTTTAATGTATAATTCTATGGCTGGATGTAATAAGGAGTCAGAAAAAATACAATTAATTTTGATGTTTTTAGCAAAATATAGTACTACTATGGCAGGGGGGGACTTGTGTGAATGGAGAGTGGGAAAGTTCCTGCGGTGGAAAAAGGCCTTTTGACTGCAAATGTAAACGTAAACAAACAAACAAAAGGGACGGCGTGGTGCAGTGGAAGAGTGGCCGTGCGCAACCCGAGGGTCCCTGGTTCAATCCCCACCTAGTACCAACCTCGTCATGTCCGTTGTGTCCTGAGCAAGACACTTCACCCTTGCTCCTGATGGATGCTGGTTAGCGCCTTGCATGGCAGCTCCCTCCATCAGTGTGTGAATGTGTGTGTGAATGGGTAAATGTGTCAAAGCGCTTTGAGTACCTTGAAGGTAGAAAAGCGCTATACAAGTACAACCCATTTATCATTTAAATTTGGATCTATTTAAGTCCAGCACAGCGCTGGCTATGCACACGGCGTTGCACCGTCCACCTTTTCAACACTGTGTAACATGACCGCTCTTGAAACGGTAACAGGGGGGGGGCTCCATTGATTGAGTACATTTATGGGTCTTTGGGTTTAAAAAAAAAAGGGGGGCTTGACTGGTGCAAGCGGGGGAAGGTGCGGTTCTTCTGGTCAACCCCGATTAAATCATCAAGCCTCTTAGCGCTGCTTGAGAATTATGCATGTGTGGGTTTTGGGGGTGGTGCTGGTAGGGGGGGAGAGGCAGCACTTACACAAACCATTTACCATCTTCCCCCATCCCTCGCCGTCCTGCCATCTTTGCTGAAAGACACGGCGGTCCGAGAGGGAAATTGAATTGTGCATGTTTTATAATTTGAGCGCTTCAACGCTTGAGTCTAAGCACCCCCCCCCCCTCCGTCCTCCGTCCTCTGTAATGGTGTAATGTATATTTCATTACGGCCTAATGGGCTCCATTAGCACAGTCTCCTCACAGACATTCAAGACTTATTGTTTTATGGCAGACACACACACACACACAAAAAAAACAAAAAACCCAAAAGGATGGAGGGATGAAGGATAAATGCACATTTGGAAGAAACGGAGGGAGAGGGGGGGGGGGGGGGGTCATCTCGGGGAGCGAGATGAAGAGGGGTGCCGTGGCGGGATGGTGGATGTCCTCCGGGAGTGAGCGGGAGTGAGCATCCATCATTCCGGCAGCTTGCAGATGCTCCACAAGCCACAACATGACTGTAGTGCCCCCCCTCACCCCCCACCCCATCTCCATCCTCTCAGACACCGTCACCTGCACGCGACACACTGTAAATACAACATGCATGAAAGGGTTTTTATTCTTTTATTGTGAAGGGCAAAACAACCATGTGTCCAGAATCTTCATGTAATAATAATAACAATGACAATAATATGATGTGAAATTTAAGGGTGCATTTAATGACAGCGGCACTTGATGGTATTGATGTTTGTGAATTGTTTTCCTCGGGTTGTTTTTTTTTTGTAGCCGTTTTTGTACGTTACTTTCTACGGACGTCTTTTTGCAGGGATGAAAAGGGATGGTTTTGACATGTGTTTCAAACGTGTGTGAAGAGATAGTTTGAAGCGTGTTTACCTGCTGTATGCACAACATTGCCTCGTTAGCTCCCCGAGGCTACGCAAAAACTACACAACTCATTTTTGGGGGAAACTTTGCCCGGGGTAATGAAGGAATTCTAGAGGAATTTGTGTTTGAGTCACCATTGAAATGTTCCCTCCACTCCAGAATGCAAATCCGTCTATTGCTTACGTCATCCTACATAAACCAAGAAGTAGTCTGCTAACCAACTACCCCGTTCCCCCCAAACTGTGAATCAACAATAATTTGGTCCCGTCATTCGGAACCGGTAAGTAGTCTAACTAAGATAAGGAACTGCCCTCCACCCCCACACACACCACCACCACACACACACATAACCTGTAAATCAACAATAGTATGGTTCTGTCATCCGAAACCAGGAAGTAGTCAACTAATCAACAAAAGGAACAGCCGGCTTTCCCCCCACACCATCCCTGTAAATCAACAACAGTTTGGTCCCGTCATCCGGAACCAGTAAGTAGTCAACTAACCAACAAAATATACCGTCAACCCACGTCCACCCCCCACACCTGTAAATCAACAATAGTATGGTTCTGTCATCCAGAACCAGAAAGTAGTCAACTAACAACAAAAGGAACAGTCGGCCCTCCCCCCACACCACACCTGTAAATCAACAATAGTTTGGTCCCGTCATTCGGAACCAGAAAGTAGTCTAACTAAGAAAAGGAACCACACACACACTATCAACAATAGTATAGTTCTGTCATCCGGAACCAGGAAGTAGTCAACTAACCAACAAAAGGAACAGCCACACCATACCTGTAAATCAACAATAGTTTGGTCCCGTGATTCAGAACCAGAAGGTAGTCTAACTAAGAAAAGGAACCACACACACACACACACAACCTGTAAATCAACAATAGTATGGTTTCCGTCATCCGGAACCAGGAAGTAGTCAACTAACCAACAAAATATACCGTCAACCCACGCCCACCCCCCACACCTGTAAATCAACAATAGTATGGTCCTGTCATTCGGAACCAGAAAGTAGTCTAACTCAGAAAAGGAACCACACACACACACACAACTTGTAAATCAACAATAGTATGGTTTACGTCATCCGGAACCAGGAAGTAGTCAACTAACCAACAAAATATACCGTCAACCCACCCGCACCCCCCACACCTGTAAATCAACAATAGTTTGGTCCCGTCATTCGGAACCAGAAGGTAGTCCAACTAAGAAAAGGAACCACACACACACACACACAACCTGTAAATCAACAATAGTATGGTTCCGTCATCCGGAACCAGGAAGTAGTCAACTAACCAACAAATATACTATCAACCCACCCCCACCGCCATCATCTGTAAATCAACAATAGTATGGTCCTGTCATCTGGAACCAGGAAGTAGTCAACCAACCAACAAAAGGAACAGTCAACCCACCCCCACACCCCACACCTGTAAATCAACAATAGTATGGTTCCGTCATCCAGAACCAGGAAGTAGTCAACTAACCAACAAAAGGAACAGCCGGCTTTCCCCCCACACCACACCTGTAAATCAACAATAGTTTGGTCCCGTCATTCGGAACCAGAAAATAGTCTAACTAAGAAAAGGAACCACACAAACACACAGTCAACTATAGTATGGTTTTGTCATCCGGAACCAGGAAGTAGTCAACTAACCAACAAAAGGAACAGCCGGCCCTCCCCCCACACCATCCCCGTGAATCAACAATAGTTTGGTCCCGTCATTCGGAACCAGAAGGTAGTCTAACTAAGAAAATGGAACCACATAAACACACAATCAACAATAGTATGGTTCTGTCATCCGGAACCAGGAAGTAGTAAACTAACCAACAAAAGGAACAGCCGGCCCTCCCCCCACACCACCCCTGTGAATCAACGATAGTTTGGTCCCGTCATTCGGAACCAGAAAGTAGTCTAACTAAGAAAAGGAACCACACAAACACACAGTCAACTATAGTATGGTTTTGTCATCCGGAACCAGGAAGTAGTCAACTAACCAACAAAAGGAACAGCCGGCCCTACCCCCACACCATACCGGTAAATCAACAATAGTTTGGTACCGTCATTCAGAACCAGAAGGTAGTCTAACTAAGAAAAGGAACCACATAAACACACAATCAACAATAGTATGGTCCTGTCATCTGGAACCAGGAAGTAGTCAACCAACCAACAAAAGGAACAGTAAACCCACCCCTACACCCCACACCTGTAAATCAACAATAGTATGGTTCCGTCATCCGGAACCAGGAAGTAGTCAACTAACCAACAAAAGGAACTGCCGCCCCTGCCCCCACACCATCCCCGTGAATCAACAATAGTTTGGTCTTGTCATTCAGAACCAAAAAGTAGTCTAACTAAGAAAAGGAACCACACCCACCCCCACATCTGTAAATCAACAATAGTATGGTTCTGTCATCCGGAACCAGGAAGTAGTCAACTAACCAACAAAGGGAACAGCCGGCCCTCCCCCCACACCATCCCAGTGAATCAACAATAGTTTGGTCTCGTCATTCGGAACCAGAAAGTAATCTAACTCAGAAAAGGAACCACGCACACACAACTTGTAAATCAACAATAGTATGGTTTCCGTCATCCGGAACCAGGAAGTAGTCAACTAACCAACAAAATATACCGTCAACCCACGTCCACCCCCCACACCTGTAAATCAACAATAGTATGGTTCTGTCATCCAGAACCAGAAAGTAGTCAACTAACAACAAAAGGAACAGTCGGCCCTCCCCCCACACCAGACCTGTAAATCAACAATAGTTTGGTCCCGTCATTCGGAACCAGAAAGTAGTCTTACTAAGAAAAGGAACCACACACACACAACCTGTAAATCAACAATAGTATGGTTCCGTTATCTGGAACCAGGAAGTAGTCAACTAACCAACAAAAGATACTGTCAACTCACACCCAACCCCCACACCTGTAAATCAACAATAGTATGGTTCTGTCATCCGGAACCAGGAAGTAGTCAACTAACCAACAAAAGGAACTGCCGGCCCTCCCCCCACACCATACCTGTAAATCAACTATAGTATGGTTCTGTTATTCCGAACCAGAAAGTAGTCTAACTAAGAAAAGGAACCACACACACACACAATCAACAATAGTATGGTTCCGTCATCCGGAACCAGGAAGTAGTCAACTAACCAACAAAATATACCGTCAACCCACGCTTACACCTGTAAATCAACAATAGTATGGTCCTGTCATCTGGAACCAGGAAGTAGTCAACAAACCAACAAAAGGAACAGTCAACCCACCCCCACACCCCACACCTGTAAATCAACAATAGTATGGTTCCGTCATCCGGAACCAGGAAGTAGTCAACTAACCAACAAAGGGAACTGCCGCCCCTCCTCCCACACCATCCCCGTGAATCAACAATAGTTTGGTCTTGTCATTCAGAACCAAAAAGTAGTCTAACTAAGAAAAGGAACCACACCCACCCCCACATCTGTAAATCAACAATAGTATGGTTCTGTCATCCGGAACCAGGAAGTAGTCAACTAACCAACAAAGGGAACAGCCGGCCCTCCCCCCACACCATCCCCGTGAATCAACAATAGTTTGGTCTCGTCATTCGGAACCAGAAAGTAGTCTAACTCAGAAAAGGAACCACGCACACACAACTTGTAAATCAACAATAGTATGGTTTCCGTCATCCGGAACCAGGAAGTAGTCAACTAACCAACAAAATATAACGTCAACCCACCCCCGCCCCCCACACCTGTAAATCAACAATAGTATGGTCCCGTCATTCGGAACCAGCAAGTAGTCTAACTCAGAAAAGGAACCACAATAGTAAATCAACAATAGTATGGTCCTGTTATCCGGAACCAGGAAGTAGTATAACTAACAAAAGGAACTGTCTCCCCCCAACCCACCTGTAAATCAACACTACTATGGTCCCATCATTCGGAACCAGGAAGTAGTCTACGAACTAACAAAAAGAACTGCCCCGCCCTCCCCCACCTGTAAATCAACAATAGTATGGTCCCGTTATCTGGAACCAGGAAGTAGTCAACTCACAACAGGGAAGTAGTCAACTAACGAACAAAAGGAAGAAAGACATACATAACTTTCCCGCATTTATCGGAATTATTTATTTATTTATTTTTCTGATCTGTTCCATGCCCACCTGAGAATCAGTAATAGTACGGTCCCGTCCTTACATGAGGTAGGCTGGCAACACGAGGTCGATACGATGTTTTTTTTTTTTTTACATTTGTTTGAGAAAGGCATTGTCAGATTGTATTAATTAAAAGGGACAAGCGGGAGAAAATTAATGAAGTGTTTCCCCTCCCCACATGCAAATGGTACAGTCCATGCCCACTGCATGTCCTGTACCGTCACTCCACCATGATTCTTTTCCCCGCATTTGTTAGAATAATGTATTTATTTTGTTACTTGCCCACTGAAAAAATCCGGAATGGAAAAGAAAATGGACAAAATGGTATCTTCTGGTTCTTTTGGTAACAGTGGAGCAATCCCACAGTCCGGTCCGTCCAGTCTTATTTTCCTATCATCCTTTGTGTACATTATTTTTGAGATATTTACTGTTTGAGTCAAGTTAGAACCCGTTGCCCCCAGCCAGGCCCGCTATTCAAAAACTTCACAGTCCCTTTTTGTTGACGTCACGCTCCATGAACCAGGATGTGGAAACAGAAATGTGGCGATCCTACACTTTTGTTAACCGAGGGACGTTCTTCTTTGTTCTGTTTTTAATGACTCAAGCGGGACGGACGCCATGTTTCCAACCTATGGACAAAGATTCATGGTTACACGAAAGGAGCTAAACGAGGACAACAACAACAACTGCTGTTCGAACCGAGGGACTGACAATCACAGACTATGAACTTTTTCTCCTATTATTCAAGTGACCTACTGTACCATAGACTTTCCTCTCCTATGCTGCCTATACTGTACGTGATAGTCTTCAACTTTGCTCTCTAGAAGTGCTTCTTTTTTCGTTTTTTTAATTGTAAAGAGAAACAACGTCTCGAGGAATGAACACAAAAAAAATACTAAACTTGTACAAATGTGAATAAGCTTCTGACAGAAACAAAGAGTTGCTCACTGTGTCCGAGACTGTGTCCTTTTGTCCTTTCTTTGGTCTTAACTCGCGGCGACGCGCGATTGCACAAAATGTTTTTGTAGATGTATCCTCCTGAGGACATTTGTTTCTGGCCTGAGTTTTAGCCTTGTTAAGCAAAACACAAATGTCCACTGCAGAGGACGCTGACCCTCAGGAAGATACACTATATTGCCAAAAGTGCACAAAGCAAGGTCCATAAAGTCTGGTGTGGATGAACTTGACTGGCCTGCACAGAGTCCTGACCTGAACCCGATAGATCACCTTTGGGATGAATTAGAACGGAGACTGAGAGCCAGGCCTTTCTCGACCAACATCAGTGTGTGACCTCACCAATGCGCTTTTGGGAGAATGGTGGAAAATTCCTATAAACACACTCCGCAACCTTGTGGACAGCCTTCCCAGAAGAGTGGAAGCTGTAATAGCTGGAAAAAAAGGTGGACCGACATCATATTGAACCCTATGGGTTAGGAATGGGATGGCACTTCATGTTCATATGTGAGTCAAGGCAGGTGGCCAAATACTTTTGGCAATATAGTGTATGATTTTAGGAAAAGTACCAAAAGTTTAGAACCCTTAGACCTAAACGTATTCATTGTCAAACAATTCCAAGCAAAAGTTTGTCAGAATCCAAATAGTTTTTTAAGAAATAACGATAATTGATAATTGTATTCAGGTTTCATGATTGTGATATTCTGAACTAATCTATTTATATTACTTCTTATGGAAAAATTCATTATAAATTCAAAAACTTGGGGTTGAAAAATTTGAAAGCTTAATTATCCATAAGTGTGTATGGTTGTTGGTTGATAGGTGCTCTGTGATTGGCTAGCCATCAGTCCAGGGTGAACTCCGCCTCTCAGCAGAAGTCAGCTGGGATAGGCTCCAGCTTATACCTGTGGCTCTATTGAGGACAAGTGGTTTGGACAATTGATAGATGGACAGATTAAGTTAACAACATCTGTCCTGTATGTGGAGCTCTGCCGACACACGCAGAAGTCCCTTTGGTGACCTCACAAACGATCAGAAATCACAAAAAAAATCCTTATCAACCTGCTCAGCGGCCTTGTGGTTAGAGTGTCCGCCCTGAGACTGACTCATACCAAAGACTATAAAAATAGGACCCATTGCCTCCCTGCTTGGCACTCAGCATCAAGGGTTGGAATTGGGGGTTAAATCACCGAAACGATTACCGAGCGCGGCCATTGCTGCTGCTCTATGCTCACCTCACCTCCCAGGGGGTGGAACAAGAGGATGGGTCAAATGCAGAGGGTAATTTCACCACACCTAGTGTGTGTGTGAGACTATCAGTGGTACTTTAACTTTTTTAACTTTAAGTTTGAATTCCAATGGTCGAATTCTGTCTCGCACCAGGATGCTCCTGAATAAGAGAGGAGCGTGTAGGCACCGAGCTAAAAGCCAGAGCCGTCAACTCAGTGTCCAGCGCAAGCTCTTAAAGTGGTCATATTGGGATTTATTTTTTTACATTTAAAGCACTTGGACTTCTCTGCTTAGGCTGCTTCACCCGCGACCCGGCCTCAGATTGAAAACACTTCCTTTAGGTCCACATAACAGGCAATGGTGGTTCTTTGGTCTACATTTTTGCGTAGAATATGTTTTACAGACCATCTTTAAGCCGGGTTTCTGACCGTCTCTTCAAGATGCGGCATTTTGTGGGCGGTCTTAATAGACATTTTTGCTGGTTATTTTAGCAAAAATGTCAAAAGTTAAAAAATCCTTCAGTATATTGTCCTCCAAACAAGACGGGGCTATCTAAGAAGGGCTCTGTGCTTCAATGTATTTATTTATTACATTTTTGTATTTTTATGCAATATCTTTTTGCATTTCTTTTAATTTATATTGCAGTGTTTTTTTCATCCTGCTATGTTAAAATGTACACTGCTTTGCACAATTTTTTTATTTTAATTGTATCTTATTTCTGTACAGTATTTTGGCCAACTGGGGTTGTTTTTAAATGTGCTATATAAATGATTAAACTGAAATGAACTGAACTCAATGTCCGGCTGCAATTCCCGCCTGGCCCCGCATCGGATACTCCAAATATTTCAGAATCAGAAATACTTTATTAATCCCAGAGGAGAAATTAAAGATTTTCAGCACAATCCCCATGCAAGAGCAGACAAACATTACAGGGAGACAGAACAGGATCGCTGACGGGTCTGCCAAATTCCGGCAAAACAGGTAAACGCTGGGGCCAAGGGAAAAAAAACAAACCTCATAGCCATAGCACACATAAGCATGTGTGTAAGAGGGAAACATCAAAGGACTTTAAAGAAATTAAAAGAGCAGAGTTGATGCAACCAGCCATTTCTACATACAGCTACAAAAGTAAAACAAAGACAACAACAAAAAAAAACATATACCGGTACACTGCGGTGGCCTCTGCGGTGTTCCACGCCATCGTCTGCTGGGGTGGGGGCATACTTGCCAACCCTCCCGAATTTTCCGGGAATTCGTGCCTCTCCCGAAAATCTCCCGGGACAACCATTCTCCCGAATTTCTCCCGATTTCCAGCCGGACAACAATATTGGGGGCGTGAGTGAGGACAGCCTGTCGTCACGTCCGATTTTCCTCCATATAAACAGCGTGCCGGCCCAGTCACGTTATAACATCTACGGCTTTTGGAGAGTGCACATCTGCGCACAAAACAAGAAGGAGACGAAGCAGAAGAAAGAAGAAGAGACAGTCATGGCGACGACGAGTAAGAAGAAGAAGTACGCTTGCAAGTTCCAAAATGATTGGCTCGAAGGGGAAGGGGTATGCTGCCTGCACATTTTGGAGATCAGACTTCTCCGTTGAACACGGTGGCCGAATGGATATAGTCACTCATGAACGGTCAGAGAAGCACAAGGCGGCGACAAGGCGGCGACAACGCAGCACCGGTCACAGCCCAGTATTATGGGCCACTTCGCTAAATGGAGACCCGAGGGTGTAACGTGTGCCGAGACAAAGATGGCTATGCTCATGGCTGCAAGCAACATCCCGTTCTCATTTGCGGATGTTTTCAACAAATCCGTGAAGGATATGTTCCCTTCAAAAGGCTGTGCTTCTGGCTGCAAAGCATTACACTTTCAAATACAACAATGAGTAGATGAGTGTTATGTGTGTGTATATATATATATATAGCTAGAATTCACTGAAATTCAAGTATTTCTTTATATATATATATATATATATATATATATATATATATATATATATATATATATATATATATATATATATATATATATATATATATATATATATATATATATATACTGCAAAACGTCAGTGTTCGAAAACGAGAAAAAAAAATACAAAAATGAGGGGTATTTTATTTGAACTAAGCAAAATTATCTGCCAATAGAACAAGAAAATTCAGCTTGTCAAGACTTTCCAGAACAAGTAAAATTAGCTAACCTCAATGAACCCAAAAAATACCTTAAAATAAGTATATTCTCACTAATAACAAGTGCACTTCTCCTGGTAAAAAAAAAAAAAGAGACCTTTTTGCTCAATATG
Source organism: Nerophis lumbriciformis (assembly GCF_033978685.3). Taxonomy (NCBI): domain Eukaryota; kingdom Metazoa; phylum Chordata; class Actinopteri; order Syngnathiformes; family Syngnathidae; genus Nerophis; species Nerophis lumbriciformis. The sequence continues at coordinate 17,584,781 of NC_084580.2, forward strand.
TTGAAAAATATTCTTAAATTAAGTAAATGCTAGTGCTATTATCTTGACATCATGATATGCGCTAGTCATCATGATTTTTTTTTTTCATGCTTGAAGTAAGAAATTATTACTTTAAAAAAAGTAGTTTTATACTTGTGAGTGTTGATGACAGCTTTGCAACAGTTGATATTCTAGTTTCAAGCATGTTTTACTCAATATTGGTCATAAAATCTCAGCAACAAGCTGTAATATCTTACTGAGATCATTTAGGACTAAAACCCTTAAAACAAGTAAAACACACTAACATAAAATCTGCTTAGTGAGAAAAATTATCTTATCAGACAGAAAATAAGCAAATATCACCCTTATTTGGGATATTTAATTTTACTTAGATTTCAGTTTTTGCAGATATATATATATATATATATATATATATATATATATATATATATACTGTATATATATATATATATATATATATATATATATATATATATATATATATATATATATATATATATATATATATATATAAGATATTCGGAGGTCTCAAGGTTGGCAAGTATGGGTTGGGGTAACATGGCCAGAGGCAGGAGCGGACCCAACAAAGCAACCAAGAGAGCCAACTCCACCCTCGGCCACCCACTAACTCTCGGCCGCTTACATTGTCACGAAACACAAAAGTTAACCAGGGACTTTTTACTTGAGAGGCTAGAAGTTTGTGTCGTGCTGGTAAATACAATAAATAATAGTAATCAGGTGGCACCGTGGACATATTTTGGTTTGGACTACAAATGTGATTGGGGGGAAAAAAATGGCTAAGGTTTTCGGGTTAACCTCTACCATGTATAGAGATATATACGTCCCCATCTTTTCAAATTCCAAAAAGGCTTCTTTTAAAAGAAAGCAAAACGGTTTTCTAAATATCTCCGCACGCCTCAATGGTTTGAGTTCAAGTTTTCGTGACTTATGGGGACCCCAAATACAGTGGAACTTCCATTTACAAACTAACTTGGTTCTTGAACATGGTTTGTAAATTAAAAAATGTGTATAGTGAAGCAAATTTGTACATAAAAAACAATGCAAATATCAATAATGTGTTCCAGTCATGACAAAAGTCCATATTTTAGTTTAGGTTTGTACACTTTGAACACAATATAACATGCTATACATGACTGTATATCAAACAAACATGACAAAGGGGCGATGGATCGATTATCTCTTTATTAACAAGCCAAAACAACAACAACAAGTCAAACTGTCGTGTATATGAAGCTCTGCCAACACACGCACACACGCAGAAGTCCCTTTGGTGGCCTCACAAACAATCAGAAATCACAAAAATCGTTAACTTTAACAAACCATACTGCTACAATTTGTGGTCTTGGAAGAGGCCCCTCTGAACGAGAGGTAATGTCTTCTCCTCCGCTGTGATACAAATACAAATATGCTATCTTTTTTGCAGAATAAGTCAGGTCTCATCACAATTAACAACTTGCTGGGTTCAATGTCTTCAATACGAGCAAAGCATTCTTGGCTCGATCCAAAAGTTCATAAATCGAAACGTTTGTGAAAAGAGGGGTGGGTACATCGAGGTTCCACTGTGCACAAAAACATACCAAAAAGTAAGAAATGTTGGTTTTTGCATAATGGTAGCCCTTAAGGTGCTAGGATGTGAGGTTTACCAATGTTCTCATGGCACGGCCCCCATTACATAATTATGATTACTAAAACCTTGTGTATTTGTTTACACCTTGTATTTAATTTACTGTATCTCCCTCCTCCCACTATTTTTACAAGTTACAACTCTTCCGTTACATAGCTAAAATTTAAAAAAAATGATGCACTTTACACAAAAAATTTAAACATGTTTTTAACCTTCAGTGATTTGTTTTAAAGGATTTCAAGCACCACTCGGGTAGAAACATTTACGAATAATGCAGAATACTCCTAAAATACCTCATTTGGCCCTAAAATGCTACATGTAGCATGTAATTCAAAGTAATACCGTTGATGGTGTTCACTAAATCAAGTGAAGTGAATTGAATTATATTTATATAGCGCTTTTCTCTAGTGACTCAAAGCGGTTTAAATTGTGAGACCCGGTATCTAAGTTACATTTAAACCAGTGTGGGTGGCACCGGGAGCAGGTGGGTAAAGTGTCTTGCCCAAGGACACAACGGCGGAGACTAGGTTGGCAAAAGTGAGTATCGAACCCGGAACCCTCAAGTTGCTGGCACGGCCACTCTACCAACCGAGCTATACCGCCTCACTAATTCAAAAAGAACATTGTTTTTTTGTACAAAATCCTGCTTTAGGTAGTCCCAAAAAGTACAGGATAACCAGTGTGTGTGTGTGTGTGTGTGTGTGTGTTTTTGTGCGCGTGTGTGTGTCCTTAAGGAGAATCTGGAATTGATATGTCATCGATCACCACTTTTATGATAAACGACCTCCTGAAGGAGTATCCTGGCTGCTTTAGCCTCACAACTTATTAAAGCCATCTTGGACATATTGTACATCATGCATATGATATATTACAGGATATCATTATATATTTGACTCTTTTAGGCTCAGTTCAGGCTAAACAAGAAATCTGTCTATAGTATCTCACAAAAGTGAGTACAAAGGTAACATTTACTATAGAAAGTACACTTGGATATACTTAAAGGGGAACATTATCACCAGACCTATGTAAGCGTCAATATATACCTTGATGTTGCAGAAAAAAGACCATATATTTTTTTAACCGATTTCCGAACTCTAAATGGGTGAATTTTGGCGAATTAAACGCCTTTCTATTATTCGCTCTCGAAGCAATCCGCCATTTTCTCAAACACCGAGTCAAATCAGCTCTGTTATTTTCCGTTTTTTTCGACTGTTTTCCGTACCTTGGAGACATCATGCCTCGTCGGTGTGTTGTCGGAGGGTGTAACAACACGAACAGGGACGGATTCAAGTTGCACCAGTGGCCCAAAGATGCGAAAGTGGCAAGAAATTGGACGTTTGTTCCGCACACTTTACCGACGAAAGCTATGCTACGACAGAGATGGCAAGAATGTGTGGATATCCTGCGACACTCAAAGCAGATGCATTTCCAACGATAAAAGTCAAAGAAATCTGCCGCCAGACCCCCATTGAATCTGCCGGAGTGTGTGAGCAATTCAGGGACAAAGGACCTCGGTAGCACGGCAAGCAATGGCGGCAGTTTGTTCCCGTAGACGAGCGAGCTAAACCCCCTGGATGTCTTGGCTCACACCGTCCCTTATGCCACCGAAGATGATCAAGAGAAGAATATCGACCTTAGCTTCCCTGGCCTGCTGACATCAACTCCAAAACTGGACAGATCAGCTTTCAGGAAAAGAGCGCGGATGAGGGTATGTCTACAGAATATATTAATTGATGAAAATTGGGCTGTCTGCACTCTCAAAGTGCATGTTGTTGCCAAATGTATTTCATACGCTGTAAACCTAGTTCATAGTTGTTAGTTTCCTTTAATGTCAAACAAACACATACCAATCGTTGGTTAGAAGGCGATCGCCGAATTCATCATCGCTTTCTCCCGTGTCGCTGGCTGTCGTGTCGTTTTCGTCGGTTTCGCTTGCATGCGGTTCAAACCGATATGGCTCAATAGCTTCAGTTTCTTCTTCAATTTCGTTTTGGGTACCTGCCTCCACACTACAACCATCCGTTTCAATACATGCGTAATCTGTTGAATCGCTTAAGCCGCTGAAATCCGAGTCTGAATCCGAGCTAATGTCGCTATAGCTTGCTGTTCTTTCCGCCATGTTTGTTTGTGTTGGCTTCACTATGTGACGTCACAGGAAAATGGACGGGTGTGTATAACGATGGTTAAAATCAGGCACTTTGAAGCTTTTTTTAGGGATATTGCGTGATGGGTAAAATTTTGAAAAAAACTTCGAAAAATATAATAAGCCACTGAGAACTGATTTTTAATGGTTTTAACCATTCTGAAATTGTGATAATGTTCCCCTTTAAGTGTGGTGAGTGTATATAGCAGGGGTGTCCAAACAATTCATCCATTCATTTTCTACCGCGTGTACCTCTCAAGGTCACGGGGGGTGCTGGAGCCTATCTCAGCGGCATTCGGGCGGAAGGCGGGGTACACCTTGGACAAGTCGCCACCTCATCGCAGGGCCAACTCAGATATCATATCAAATGTAAATATTAGGGGTGTAACGGTACACAAAAATTTCGGTTCGGTACGTACCTCGGTTTAGAGGTCACGGTTCAGTTCATTTTCGGTACAGTAAGAAAACAACAAAATATACATTTTTGGGTTATTTATTTACCAAATTTGCAAAATCTTCCACCAAAAATATTTTTCTTAGTGGAATATTTGATGTGAAGTAATGGGAACCTTGGATAAATCAATAATTCATAATAACATTGATTTTGATTCAATATTTTGAGCAATGACAGTTTGAAAGAAAAAAAAACAGCTTTGTTTTATTAGTCAACTTTTTCTAAATTGCATTTAACCTTTAAGCTTTTTTATTTCACTTTTGTTTTGTTGTTGTTTATTTTAATAGTATTTTTAGAATGTGCCGTGGTTTAAAACATTAGCTGTGGGCCGCAAATGGCCTCCGGGGCACACTTTTGACACCCCTGCTATAGATAATAAAAAATTAAATCTGATAAATCTATGGATAAAAAGCAGAGCCTGGCGACGCATGCACGTTTATCATAATTCTCTCTCTCTCTCTCTGTCTCTGCCCCTCCCTCACCAATGCTTCTGCGCACACAATTTGTTTTGTTTTTAACCCCTTCTTAACCCTGAACGTACATTGAAAATACACCCTAACTCAAAATGCAGGACATTTGAGGCATTTAAGAAACTCCGCCCTGACAGCTCTGCAAAAGAGGACATGTCCGGTGAAAAGAGGACGTATGGTCAGTCTATCGTAGCTCATTAGCTGCTAGCATACCGTGTGTTGTGCCTCGGTGTGCATTGTTTACACAACGTGCGTTACGCTACTTAATATGTCCGTGTGGAAACTCGTTCGGTACACCTCCGAACCGAACCGGAACCGCCGTACCGAAATGGTTCAATACAAATACACGTACCGTTACACTCTTAGTAAAGGCAGGTGGCATATTATCTTCATCTTGCAGACAATGTGAGAAAATCAGGTCAGTGTACTTTCTTGACATCACATGCACGGCATTCACTTATATGACCCAATCTAAACAACCTTCCCTAGTCATGGTGCAGGACACACACAAAAAATCAAACCAGCACACAAAGTCAACATACAGTCATACATAATAAAACCTGCTCACTAAACCTTGTGGATATCGTAGAAAAACATACCATCACCATTAAATTCGAAATTACACCCATTTAAATCCATTGCCAGGCATGATGGGAAAAAAATGCACAAGACTCTCTCCACACTTATCCATGTTTAACTTTTAGCTGCTTGATATTTCTGATTGATTACAAAGCTTTAAAGAGGAGGTCATGGAAGTAAACAAGGTTGGAATTGAACTTTCACACACTCCATCCATCCATCCATTTTCTACCGCTTGTCCCTTTTGGGGTCACGGGGGGGTGCTGGAGCCTATCTCAGCTGCATTCGGGCTCTTAATAGTGAATTGTATATATATATATATATATATATATATATATATATATATATATATATATATATATATATATATATATATATATATATATATATATACACATAGTCAAGGTTTCTGTGGTTTATCCGTTATACAGTGCTCAATACCGGGGGTGGAGCGGAATATACGTTAGGTCAGGAAAAAACACAAGAGGCTATATCATCCCTACAAGCCTGTTTTTCAGGTTTATAAATAAAATCCCCTGACGACCAGGGAAACCTGTGAAACAGGCTTGTAGGGATGATATAGTTGTGTTTTTTCCTGCCCTAACATATAAACTTTTGGCCTGTACTGTATATACGTATATATATATATATATATATATATATATATATATATATATATATATATATATATATATATATATATATATATATATATATATATATATATATATATATATATACATATATATATATATATATATATACATATATATATATATTTATATACATATATATATAAATATATATATATATATATATATATATATATATATATATACATACACATTTATATATATATATATATATATACATACACATTTATATATATATATATATATATATTTATATATATATATATATATACATACACATTTATATATATATATATATATATATATATATATATACATATATATATATATTTATATACATATATATATATAAATATATATATATATATATATATATATACATACACATTTATATATATATATATATACATACACATTTTTATATATATATATATATATATATATATATATATATATATATATATATATATATATATACATATATATATATATTTATATACATATATATATATAAATATATATATGTATATATATATATATATATATATATATATATATATATACATACACATTTATATATATATATATATATATATATATATATATATATATATATATATATACAGTACAGGCCAAAAGTTTGGACACACCTTCTCCTCATTCAATGGGTTTAATTTATTTTCTTGACTATTTACATTGTAGATTGTCACTGAAGGCATCACAACTATGAATGAACACACGTGGAGTTATGTACTTAACAAAAAAAGGTGAAATAACTGAAAACATGTTTTATATTCTAGTTTCTTCAAAATAGCCACCCTTTTTCTCTGATTACTGTTTTGCACACTCTTGGCATTCTCTCGATGAGCTTCAAGAGGTAGGTAGGTGTCATAGTTTTGATGCCTTCAGTGACAATCTACAATGTAAATAGTCCTGAAAATTAAAAAAAACACATTGAAATGAGAAGGTGTGTCCAAACTCCCAGTCAAAAGGTTTGGACACTCCTGGTGTATAGCTTTGTAGGGGTGGGGGTGGGGAGGCGTGGCCTGCGGACCTGCAGCGAAGCGGGGTGTGCCAGGACCGGCTTCGAGATCAGCGACAGGTGCATAGATGGCCCAACTGGGCGCGTTTATCCTGTCGCTCTGTTAAAGGCAGCAGCCGGGAAGGAGAAGGCGGTTGGAGCACGAGCGAGAGGGAGAGCAACAACTGTGAAGTGAAGTGAAGTGAATTACATTTATATAGCGCCTTTCTCTAGTGACTCAAAGCGCTTTACATAGTGAAACCCAATATCTAAGATACATTTAAACCAGTGTGACAAACTGATGGCTGAAAAGAACTGTTTATTGAAAAATACATTATTATTCACAACGATGAACGAGGCTGTCATGTCCATACTTGGTGGTCTGAAGAACCCGGAGGAACAAGACCTCCACAAGCTTGTATACTATTATTTTGACCATTATTGTCCAAATATCTGGTTACACAAGTGAGTAGACTTTACAGTGTCCATACTAGGGGGGGGGACTGTGCTCTGCTTTACAGAGTCACAGTACATGTTGGATTTCATATCTCCCGCAATGAACCGCAGCTTCCCGGCGCTGGCGGAACTCATGCAGGCCCAGACCGTGACGCAACCATCAACATGCTTGACCGTGGGCAGGACACCATTCTTTTTTTTTATTGCTACTCACTGACTTATTTTCATCGGACAGTAAATCCATACTGCTACACAAGCTGTACATGGACTACTCTTAAGTTTCCAATGCGCTACTGTAGCAAAACATGGCACTACCGCTCTAGAAGTGGACTTAAGCAGACTTTACTGACACATCATAATGTTTGAGTGTGTCACGATGCATTTCATTTAACATCCCCCCCCCCCCCACACACACACACACACACACACACACAACCTTTACATTGCAACATAAACTAACAGAGCTGAAACACCATAAAGGTCGTCCTCAAGATTACCTTTGAGCTCGGGTGCGTTCCACAGCTCCCCGAAGAACTAAGATGGATGTCAGGGTTTCCTTTGGGGTTCCGACCTTAACTTTGATTAGATTATAGATGTTTGCTCATTGTTCAACAACATTGCAGAAAAAAAACACAGAATAGACCATATGATAACATGAATGTGGAAGGAAATGAGTGTTTCCATGGCCACAAAATCATCTTTTAAATAAGCCGGTCTGCACCACATTTGCACTTGATATTACTGTATTTTCCGGACCATAGCGTCTTCTCCCCGTCATCTTTGTTGTAGCGGTGTAGCGTGCAAGGACGGGAGTGGAAGAAGTGTCAAAAGATGAAGCTAACTGTTTTAATGACATTGAGACTTTACTTCAATCAATAACCATCTCCTCATTCGTGGCTCACTAGTGCAACAACAACGCCGTATATGTGTCCCGTGTAAAAACGTCCGACCGGAACTCTCTAATAACTAAATTTCCTTGGGTGAATAATGTAAAGTCACTACACCGGTATGTTTTAGCGCTTTCTTGGCGAGTTTACTGACAGATATAAGTACGAACTTTACACATACTTGCCAACCTTGAGACCTCCAAATTCGGGAGATTTGGGGGGGGGGGTTTAAGGTGGCCGGGGCGGGGTGGGCAAGGTCGGGGGCGGGGTTAAGGGGGGAGGAGTATATTTATCCCGAACACCAATCAGAGACAGGTGGAAACAATAAGCACCAATGGAAACAGAAAAGCGAGTCCAAAAACCAACTGAACATGATCCAGACAGCGGATCAGAACAAAAACAAAACACCGGCGGGAAGCGATAATCGATTAAAAAAAAAAAAAAAAACGGGCAGTAAAAAATTAAATAAAATCCGGACTTTCGGAAATTTGCGTCCTTTCTGATTTTAATGCGTAAAAAGACACAAAAAGTGCGTTGACGCCAACACTGACTGTAAAAAACCCTTTTCAATGAGGAAGGCAGCAATGTTACTACTGTTTTCACACAGAAAAAAAGTGCTAAAAAATGGCGGAACAGCGTGTACACACTGCAAAAACTGAAATCTAAGCAAGATTATATATATATATATATATATATATATATATATATATATATATATATATATATATATATATATATATATATATATATATATACATACATATATGGGTGATATTTGCTTATTTTCTGTCTGATAAGATAATTCTTCTCACTAAGCAGATTTCATGTTAGAGTGTTTTACTTGTTTTAAGTGTTTTGGTGCTAAATGATCTCAGTAAGATATTACAGCTTGTTGCTGAGATTTGATGACCTATATTGAGTAAAACATGCTTGAAACTAGAATATCAACTGTTGCAAAGCTGTGTCATCAACACTCACAAGTATAAAACTACTTTTTTAAAGTAATCATTTCTTATTTCAAGCATGTAAAAAAAAAAAAAAATCATGACTTTGACACAATTTTGTCTCATAATTGAAACGGATGGACTTTGCTGTTTTATTTTCAATGAAACAATAGAAAATACGTACTCATATAGCAGTACAGTTGTTATTAGTGAGAATATACTTATCTATCTATCTATCTATCTATCTATCTATCTATCTATCTATCTATCTATCTATCTTCATTCATTCTTCATTGAGGTTAGCTAATTTTACTTGTTTTGGAAAGTCTTGACAAGCCAAATTTTCTTGTTCTATTGGCAGATAATTTTGCTTAGTTCAAATAAAATACACCTAATTTTTGTAAAAAAAAAATCTTGTTTTTGAACACTGACTTTTTGCAGTGTACACTGCAAAAACTGAACTCTAAGTAAGATCTAATACCTCAAATAAGGGTGATATTTGCTTATTTTCTGTCTGATAAGATAATTCTTCTCACTATGCAGATTTTATGTTAGAGTGTTTTACTTGTTTTAAGTGTTTTGGTCCTAAATGATCTCAGTAAGATATTACAGCTTGTTGCTGAGATTTCATGACCTATATTGAGTAAAACATGCTTGAAACTAGAATATCAACTGTTGCAAAGCTGTGTCATCAACACTCACAAGTATAAAACTGCTTTTTCAAAGTAAAAAATTCTTATTTCAAGCATGAAATAAAAAATCATGACTTTGATTGTGTCTCATAATTAAAACGGATGACGGCCAAATGGACTTTGCAGTTTTATTTTCAATGAAACAATAGAAAATACATACTCATATAGTAGTACAGTTGGCACCGTACAGTAAACTGACAGTTAATATTTAAACATTTAATATTTCAAACAATTTTGAACAGAAATAGTTCATGCACATTCAGATAAATTCCTCAAAATTACAATTAAAACATTTTTGGCCGGGGGCCGGGCTCTATATATGCGCACTAATTGACTGAAAGAGCACGCACTTGGCGCGATGATGTCATGTTATCGATGGAAAAATGCATTTTTAGACCATATGATTTGCCTGAACGGCTAGGAGACCCCGAGACTAACAAGCGGTTGCCTTGTTGCCTTTCTATTAAGAACAATACATTAGTTTTTAGTATAAGTTTGCTGGTTTCAAGAAATGTAATGCCGAGCGCATATCATTATGTCAAGATAATGGCACTAGCATTTACTTCATTTAAGAATATTTTTCAACATATTGAGCAAAAAGGTCTCTTTTTTTTTTTCTATTAAAAAAAGTACACTTGTTAGTAGTGAGAATGTACTTCTTTTAAGGTATTTTTGGGTTCATTGGGCTAATTTTACTTGTTTTGGAAAGTCTTGACAAGCCGAATTTTCTTGTTCTATTAACAGATAACTTTGCTTAGTTCAAATAAAATACCCCTCATTTTTGTAAATTTTTTTCTTGTTTTTGAACACCGACTTTTTGCAGTGTAATGTGTGCATGGTATGCAGGTTGTTTTCATCAACACCAATCACGGTTGTGTCAGTTCCTCAAGCAGCCTGTAATTAATTGTCAAAAGAAAGTGTTAGCCGACATTAGCGGAGCGAGGTCGCTCTCAGGCAGGCCGAGGACAACAGACCGCTCAAATATGCTCACTTTAATTCCCGACTGAAGTGTCTGAGTGACGCCGCATCGCCGCCGTCCCATTAATGCTAATAGAAGAGCAAGGTCTCTGCAGGAGGAGGAAAACTAGCTTTGCAAGATTAGCGGCGGGCTGGCGGAAGATTTGTTTTTTTGTGTGTGTGCAAGTTAATTGGACAGGAGAGGACGTACTGAATCCCTGATGTCATTAAAATGCTTTTTTTTTTCTTTTTTTTTCCCCCCACCGAGTTATTGTTCATAAAAACGCCTCTGCACAGGGAGAGGAGAACTCACGAGGTGGCACAAAATACACTTTAGTGGATGACTACATTATTCTCCATGTGCGTCTGCACGCCTCGATTGTAGGGACCTTTGTTTTTTAGTAACACGTTCAATCGTAAATATTGGGAATAGAACTAGTTTTTCCAGATGTTTTTTTTTTAGTATATTTGACAATAGACGTTTCAACATCATTAACTAGCATACAAGCGGAAGAATGTAGAAACAATAAAAGGTAACTGCCTTGTTTACATACTGCGCAAGTGTGAAAATAAATTGAACACTGCAAAAACAAAACGAGCGAGTTTTGCGAGGTATTGCTCTTAGATCTGTTTTTTTCAAACTCTGTTTGTATGTTTTTGTTTATCCATCCATTTTCTTCCACTTGTGCCTTTTCGGGGGTCACGGGTCGCCCCAAACAACAGAAGAAGGCTACACTGCAAAAAGTCAGTGTTCAAAAACAAGAAAAAAAAATACAAAAATGAGGTGTATTTTACTTGAACTAAGGAAAATTATCTGCCAATAGAACAAGAAAATTTGGCTTGTCAAGACTTTCCAAAACAAGTAAAATTAAAGCGGAAAGCAGCGATGGACGGAGCCGACTTTGAGGGCTCATAAAATCTAAACCGGAGCAGTAATTAAAACTTTTTCATCAACTTTTAATCAGAAGGGTTCAATCTCTCTCCTGTGCTAATTTGAAGCCGACACGACAAACGCGCTCAGAGGAGATAATGTTTGAATAAAAAAGACTAGTTTTACTCAACTTTTGTTTTGAAGGGGGAATTGCAAACTTCCTGTGGATTTTTGCTGGGGGTTGTGAGAGAATGAAATCTAGGTCTAAGTGAGACCTACATAGAGGTTTTTGTTTCATGTCTCTACAAGATTCCTACTGGAAGTTAAAGGCAGTTTTGTCTGTGTTTTCTTCCTAGGGGGCACTAGAGCGCAATTTTGAGTTTTGGGGTTTGTTTTTTTGATTAGATCGCAATTAATTCTCACCAGCCCTGATGTGTGTGTCCAATTTGGTGAGTTTTGAAGCATGTTAAGAGGGTCAAATTACAGCTCAAAGAGGCGGCGGTATAATAATAATAATAAAGAAAAATTCAATAGGGTCCTCTGGCCCAAAGGGACATTCGGTCTCTAATTAGCTAACCTCAATGTACCCAAAAATACCTTAAAATAAGTATACCCTCACTAACAAGTGCACTTTTCTGAGATCTGTGTTCTGTTTGTGTTGTGTTGTGTTTGCTCGGTACTCGTTTTATCTTTTAACCTGCTCATTGTACAGCACTTTGGCTACCCCTGTGGTAAATTTTAAATGTGCTCTATAAATAAAGTTGATTTGATTTGATTTGATTTCTTGATAGAAAAAAAAAAGAGACCTTTTTTCTCAATATGTTGAAAAACATTCTTAAATGAAGTAAATGCTAGTGCCATTATCTTGACATAATGATATGCGCTCGGCATTACATTACTTGAAACCAGCAAACTTACACTAAAAACGAGTTTATTTTTCTTAATGGAAATATATTTATATATATATATATATATATACACATATATATATACATATATGTGTATATATATATATACACATATATATATATACATATATATGTATATATATATATATATATATATATATATATATATATATATATATATATATATATATATATATATATATATATATATATATATATATATATATATATATATATATATATATACAGCCCGGCCCCCAGCCAAATTTTTTTTTTAATTTTGAAGAATTTATCTGAATGTGCATGAACTATTTCTGTTCGAAAATAGTTTGTAATGTCACATGTTAAATGTTTAAATATTAACTGTCAGTTTACTGTACTACTATATGAGTACGTGTTTTCTATATTTTTCATTGAAAATAAAACAGCAAAGTCCATCCGTTTTAATTATGAGACAAAATTGTGTCAAAGTCATGATTTTTTTGTTCATGCTTGAAATAAGAAATTATTACTTTAAAAAAGTAGTTTTATACTTGTGAGTGTTGATGACACAGCTTTGCAACAGTTGATATTCTAGTTTCAAGCATGTTTTACTCAATATAGGTCATCAAATCTCAGCAACAAGCTGTAATATCTTACTGCGATCATTTAGGACCAAAACACTTAAAACAAGTAAAACACTCTAACATAAAATCTGCTTAGTGAGAAGAATTATCTTATCAGACAGAAAATAAGCAAATATCACCCTTATTTGAGATATTTTATATATATATATATATATATATATATATATATATATATATATATATATATATATATATATATATATATATATATATATATAATTGCAGGGTCCAAATTTTTTGATTACGAACATAGGGATCTACATAAAGATAAAGTTTCTTATTTTAGAAGGTCATGTATTCATCTCTAATATGCACAATGCCTCTCTCTCTCTCTCACTCTCCAAAGCCATGCCTTGTTGTGTTGCCTTTTTATACATAATTGATGGTTCGTATAATTGCAAGGAGATAGTGGTGGTATTAAGAGGTGGATTAAGTCGCTAGAATCCCCACTGAAGGTCCAAGTACCAAATGCCACAGTTTGAAAGTGAGTGTGTCTGTGAGCGAAAGTGCGCCTTGAGCAGCGCTCCTCTTCTGCACTGTCCATACTTCCTGACCTCAGCACTTTAACCTCATAAATAACACTTTTAATCAACACACACGTGCACGCAGAGAGTTGTAAGAGCAATGAGGGAGGCTACAAAAGTTCATAAAAGATGATCAGGTGTGTGTCAACACAAAAAATCATTGGCATTATTGGGGGGAATTTTCCGCACTTGATGGAGCGTGTCAAAAAACAAAAAATAAATCTTGTATTGGCCACATGATCTGTTTTTGTGCTTTTAGAAGACATCGCTGTGCTTGGAATGAGTATAATATCAAAGGTGGCATGTTATACCTGATTTTTTTGACCAATCAGAGGTCCCACAATATTTAACTGGAAGTGTGTTGTCCAAAATATTGCCTTGCTGATCTTTTGTTTGTGAGTTTTTTGTGCGTATGTACACACTAAAAAATGCTGGGTTATTTTGATAACCCACTTTATGAGGTGCGAGTGTTGGGTTAAAAATAAACAACTTTAATACTGTTACAAATATGCGCCCACACCAAACAAGAATGACAAACACATTTCGGGAGAACATCCGCACCGTAACACAACATAAACACAACAGAACAAATATCCAGAACCCCTTGCAGCACTAACTCTTCCGGGACGCTAAAATATAACCCCCCCCCCCCCAAGCCCGCCCACCTCAACCTCCTCAAGGCACTGCATAATATCACATAATATCTACGGCTTTTCACACACACACACAAGTGAATGCAATGCATACTTAGTCAACAGCCATACAGGTCACACTGAGGGTGGCCGTATAAACAACTTTAACACTGTTACAAATATGCGCCACACTGTGAACCCACACCAAACAAGAATGACAAACACATTTCGGGAGAACACCCTACCGTAACACAACAGAACAAATACCAAGAAACCCCTTGCAGCACTAACTCTTCCGGGACGCTACAATATACACCCCACCCCACCTCAACCTCCTCATGCTCTCTCAGGGAGAGCATGTCCCAAATTCCAAGCTGCTGTTTTGAGGCATGTTAAAAAAAATAATGCACTTTGTGACTTCAATAATAAATATGGCAGTGCCATGTTGGCATTTTTTTCTATAACTTGAGTTCATTTGTTTTGGAAAACCTTGTTACATTGTTTAATGCATCCAGCGGGGCATCACAACAAAATTGGGCATAATAATGTGTTAATTCCACGACTGTATATATCGGTATCGGTTGATATCGGAATCGGTAATTAAGAGTTGGACAATATCGGAATATTGGATATCGGCAAAATGGTTGGCAAGTATGACTGGGAGACGCAACTGCTCTGTACTTCTCCCTACGTCCGTGTACCACTCCGTACAGCGGCGTTTTAAAAAAAGTCATTCGTTTTACTTTTTGAAACCGATACCGATAAATTACATTTTAAAGCATTTATCGGCAGATATTATCGGCAGTCCGATATTATCGGACATCTCTGATCATGATTTCTGGTTATGTTAGAGAGTGTGACGACGCACCACCGCATACAACACACAGACGCACACATCACATTTAAACACGCCTCCCTGCGGTGGTGATGATGTCACCCACAGGTGCAGCAGGGACTGATTAACCACTAATAACCACCTGTCGTTCCTTTGAGAATGACTAATTGGTCCACGCGTCATCACGGCCAGGCCGTTTGCTTTCCCCCCAACACCACTAGTGTGTGTGTTGAAGCAGCGTTTTGTGTAATAATAACACACTTCCTGCCAGCAACAGTTGCTCTTCCCCACTGCTCTCACATCTTTGGGGGATGAGACGCGAGTGTGGAATTAAAGCTAGACAGGCTATAGTTAGCAACCACGTCACCGAGGCTTCGCACGACACCACTTCTCTTCATGTTGGACTCAAAGCCTCCTACTCGCCTCCTTTCTTCCCCGGGAAGCAATTTCAAACAGGGAAAAACCCAACAAAACTCTGGATTGTGCTTTTTTTTTTTAAAGGTCCTCTATTATGCAAAAGTGACTTTTTCAATATGTTCTACCGGTAACATGTGTCCTGAAAAGCCTGTTTATGATTATTTATCGTCTCCTTCACTTGTCTGCTTGGATGCAGGAGTTGTGACCCCAGGATGCGGAGACAGGAGACGGCGTGCAGGTGGGATGTATTGTCAGGTTCAAACACTGATGACATCTATTAATCAGACAAGAAGCAAGGAACAGAGACAGAGTTCAATTTAGCTCATGAGGAGAACGCATGGAGCTGCACACTTAGTCACAGCCTCGCCCTACGCCAGGGGTCGGCAACCCGCGGCTCTAGAGCCGCATATCTTCAGCGCCGTCCTAGTGGCTCTCTGGAGCTTTTTAAAAAATGTATGAAAAATGGAAAAAGATGAGGGGAAAAAAATATATTTTTTGTTTTAATATGGTTTCTGTAGGAGGACAAACATGACACACGCATCCCTAATTGTTACAAAGCACACTGTTTATATTAAACATGCTTCACTGATTCGAGTATTTGGCGAGCGCCGTTTTGTCCTACTCATTTTGGCGGTCCTTGAACTCACCGTAGTTTGTTTACATGTATAACTTTCGAGGACGTGTTTTATGCCACTTCTTTTTCTGTCTCATTTTGTCCACCAAACTTTTAACGTTGTGCATGAAAGGTGAGTTTTGTTGATGTTATTGACTTGTGTGGAGTGCTAATCAGACATATTTGGTCACTGCATGACTGCAAGCTAATCGATGCTAACATGCTATTTAGGCTAGCTATATGTACATATTGCATCATTATGCCTCATTTGTAGCTATATTTGAGGTAATTTAGTTTCCTTTAAGTCCTCTTAATTCAATTTATATCTCATGACACACTATCTGTATGTAATATGGCTTTTAATTTTTTGCGGCTCCAGACAGATTTGTTTTTGTATTTTTGGTCCAATATGGCTCTTTCAACATTTTGGGTTGCCGACCCGTGCCCTACGCTCTAAGGTTCAGCTCTCGCGTCACTCTATTTATTCAGGAGTTCCACAGTCAACATCACTGAGGCCGCCTCTAAAAGGAGTGGTCACATATATTATCCAGTACGCACAATGCGTGACGGAATGTGCTGGGGGCCTTGTGATTTCGCCTTGTCTCCGCTTCGTCTGCCTGCTGTCGTCTTATCTGCGTTGAGGTCCTTGTTGCTTCGTCTGCGTGCTGTCGTCTTATCTTCGTTGAGGTCCTTGAAGTCCTTGGCTGTGAGCGGGCTAAAACAAAGAAAACATCTGCGGCTGAGGCCACCCCTCAGACAAGAAGTTCCGTCCTTGCACAGATACAAAAGTCTAACTTGAGCACAATAGCTAATAACTATAGCAACGGACTTTAAAGGGGAACATTGTCACCAGACCTATGTAAGCGTCAATATATACCTTGATGTTGCAGAAAAAAGACCTTTTTTTTTTTTAACCGATTTCCGAACTCTAAATGGGTGAATTTTGGCGAATTAAACGCCTTTCTATTATTCGCTCTCGGAGCGATGACGTCACAACAAACAATCCGCCATTTTCTCAAACACCGAGTCAAATCAGCTCTGTTATTTTCCGTTTTTTCGACTGTTTTCCGTACCTTGGAGACATCATGCCTCGTCGGTGTGTTGTCGGAGGGTGTAACAACACGAACAGGGACGGATTCAAGTTGCACCAGTGGCCCAAAGATGCGAAAGTGGCAAGAAATTGGACGTTTGTTCCGCACACTTTACCGACGAAAGCTATGCTACGACAGAGATGGCAAGAATGTGTGGATATCCTGCGACACTCAAAGCAGATGCATTTCCAACGATAAAGTCAAAGAAATCTGCCGCCAGAACCCCATTGAATCTGCCGGAGTGTGTGAGCAATTCAGGGACAAAGGACCTCGGTAGCACGGCAAGCAATGGCGGCAGTTTGTTCCCGCAGACGAGCGAGCTAAACCCCCTATCGACCCTAGCTTCCCTGGCCTGCTGACATCAACTCCAAAACTGGACAGATCAGCTTTCAGGAAAAGAGCGCAGATGAGGGTATGTCTACAGAATATATTCATTGATGAAAATTGGGCTGTCTGCACTCTCAAAGTGCATGTTGTTGCCAAATGTATTTCATATGCTGTAAACCTAGTTCATAGTTGTTAGTTTCCTTTAATGCCAAACAAACACATACCAATCGTTGGTTAGAAGGCGATCGCCGAATTCGTCCTCGCTTTCTCCCGTGTCGCTGGCTGTCGTGTCGTTTTCGTCGGTTTCGCTTGCATATACGGTTCAAACCGATATGGCTCAATAGCTTCAGTTTCTTCTTCAATTTCGTTTTCGCTACCTGCCTCCACACTACAACCATCCGTTTCAATACATTCGTAATCTGTTGAATCGCTTAAGCCGCTGAAATCTGAGTCTGAATCCGAGCTAATGTCGCTAAAGCTTGCTGTTCTATGCGCCATGTTTGTTTGTGTTGGCATCACTATGTGACGTCACAGGAAAATGGACGGGTGTATATAACGATGGTTAAAATCAGGCACTTTGAAGCTTTTTTTAGGGATACTGCGTGATGGGTAAAATTTTGAAAAAAACTTCGAAAAATAAAATAAGCCACTGGGAACTGATTTGTAATGGTTTTAACCATTCTGAAATTGTGATAATGTTCCCCTTTAAGCATACTAAAGTTGTGTGATAATATATATACATGATTATCCTAACATGTATTTAATGTTGAAACACAAAAGACGAGTGCAGCAGGGAAGTGCACCAAAAGCGTAAGGCAAGCTATGCAACTAAAGCGTGTGAGAACTACATAGAACAGCACACAATGACCCAGCATTGTGTGAGACATGTAAAGCACTTTGAAGGAGACTGGCAGCATGGTGAGTGTCCGAACCACCAAACTGAGGCAGGTGTGTCGATCGATGGGCTGTGACGGGGCAGGGGAAGTGTCACTGGGAGTGGCGAAAACCAGGAGGAAGGAGCAATGAGGCAAACTAAATTCCCAAACACAGGAAAATCTACAAAAGTCTGCCTGTGCAGGGACGTCATGATGCTCAAAAAGCAGGCTTTGTCATGATCCGTGGCCCGGATCATGTTTTTGTTATGTTCTGTTATTTTTGGACTCTCTTCGTTCCTGTTTTGTGCACCTCTGGGTTTGTTTTGGTTTCTATGGGTTTCTGGGTTCACCTGCCTCTGGTTAGTGGTCGGCACGCTCACCTGCAGTCGACCACTAATCAGAGAGCTATTTATTCACCTCTCTCGCCACACTCGTCCTGGCTTCTTTGTTTGCTGTACGCAACAGGTTGGTATTTCTTGACTCCGAGTTTATGATTCCTGCGCTAAGTGGTTATCTTTTGCTTGTTTTCTGTTTTTGGTACATGTTTGATTGACGAAGATTCAATCATGTTCCTACCCGCAAGTCCTGTCCGGAGTCGTCCGTTTGCATCCTGGGGGAACGAACCTCGCAGCAAGCTGCAACCCCGCCGTAACAGGCTTAGCTACACGTCTTCAAATGGCTCCTAGGAAACGGCCAGTTTGATTCTTGTTGTCTTCTTTCTTTAACCTATTGCACACAGTGGTCCAAACCTTTTTCCTGCGAAGTCCGCCTACTCAGCAACAACGACGTTAAAACCAATATGCTTAACATTTTAGCTCTATGTTAGAGGGGACAAAGCTAATTAGTGCAATATCCAATAATATATATCTACTTATTAATAATATATTTTAGAATAGGCCAAGGGACGATAAAAAAAAACTCAAACTATGGCATACTTGCCAACCCTCCCAGATTTTCCGGGAGACTCCCGAAATTCAGCGCCTCTCCCGAAAACCTACCGGGACAAATTTTCTCCCGAAAATCTCCCGAAATTCAGGCGGACTCAGGTCCTCAGCGTACCTGCCCAATCACGTTATAACTGTAGAATGATGGAGGGCGAGTTCTTGGTTTCTTATGTGGGTTTATTGTTAGGCAGTTTCATTAACATCCTCCCAGTAACAACACACAACAACAGCAGTCACGTTTTCGTCTACCGTAAAGCAGTTTGTCTGCCGTAAACAGCAATGTTGTGACACTCTTAAACAGGACAATACTGCCATCTAGTGCATTTGATGAAAGCACTTTTGTGCGTGCCAGCAATGCATCATCAGAGACTGTTCAGCATGGTTCGAAAAATAGTGACAGAGAATAGAACAAGGATGGACAATTCAACCCTTAACTCAACAATGAGTAGATGAGTGTTATGTGTGTGTATATGTGTAAATAAATGAACACTGAAATTCAAGTATTTACTTTATATAAATATATATATATATATATATATATATATATATATATATATATATATATATATATAGCTAGAATTCAAGTCAAGTCAAGTATTTCTTATATATATATATATATACCATAGTTCATACTTGCCAACCTTGAGACCTCCGATTTCGGGAGGTGGGGGGAGGGGGGTGGGCGTGGTTATATATATATATTTCTTATATATATATATATATATATATATATATATATATATGAAATACTTGACATGGTGAATTCTAGCTGTAAATATACTCCTCCCCTTTTAGCCACGCCCCCAACCACGCCACCCTCCCTCCCCAAATACGCCCACCCCCCTCCCCCCACCTCCCGAAATCGGAGGTCTCAAGGTTGGCAAGTATGAACTATGGTTTGAAAATGTACATTTTGTACTTGAGTGCATATGCAACCTGCATGTTAGATCCCTGACAACTCTTTGACTTATTATTACCGTACTCCAGTATTCCAGCACCTAAATTGCCATTTTGCGCCGCATACTCAAAATCCCTAAAATGTTGCAAGCATGTGTATCTTGATGAACATTAACATGTTTTAGGGTCTTCTGGACGCGCGGAAAAAAGTTTGAAAATACAAAACCCAAAACCAGTGAAGTTGGCATGTTGTGTAAATTCGTAAATAAAAACAGAATACAATGATTTGCAAATCCTTTTCAACTTATATTCAATTGAATAGACTGCAAAGACAAGATATTTAATGTTTGGACTGAGAAACTTAATTTTTTTTGGCAAATAATCATTAACTTAGAATTTATTGGCAGCAAAAAAGTTTGCACAGGGGCATTTTTACCACTGTGTTACATGGCCTTTTCTTTTAACAACACTCAGTAAATTTTTGGGAACTGAGGAGAAACATTTTTGAAGCTTTTCGGGTGGAATTCTTTCCCATTCTTGCTTGATGTACAGCTTAAGTTGTTCAACAGTCCGGGGGTCTCCGTTGTGGTATTTTAGGCTTCATAATGCACCACACATTTTCAATGGGAGACAGGTCTGGACTACAGGCAGGCCAGTCTAGTACCCGCACTCTTTTACTATGAAGCCACGTTGATGTAACACGTGGCTTGGCATTATCTTGCTGAAATAAGCAGGGGCGTCCATGATAGCGTTACTTGGATGGCAACATTTGTTGCTCCAAAACCTGTATGTACCTTTCAGCATTAATGGTGCCTTCACAGATGTGTAAGTTACCCATGTCTTGGGCACTAATACACCCCCATACCATCACAGATGCTGGCTTTTCAACTTTGCGCCTATAACAATCCGGATGGTTCTTTTCCTCTCTGGTCCGGAAGACACGACGTCCACAGTTTCCAAAAACAATTTCAAATGTGGACTCGTCAGACCACAGAACACTTTTCCACTTTGCATCAGTCTATCTTAGATCGGGCCCAGTGAAGCCAGCGGCGTTTCTGGGTGTTGTTGATAAATGGCTTTCGCTTTGCATAGTATAGTTTTAACTTGCACTTACAGATGTAGCCACCAACTGTGGAATAGAATGGACTTTATTGTCATTATATTTGCATATAACGAGATTAAGGACTCCAACTTAAGGTGCGGTAGTGGGAACAAATATGGGGTAAAAATATATTACACAAGAGGTAATAAAGAAAAAAAAAACGAACAATTGAAATAAACAGACTACTATCCAATAAAAATAACAATATACAGAACAAGACAAGAGTACCGGAGTAATAAATAACAATCAGTGTCGGACGTATTGCACTCCAAGGGTAATATTGCACAGTAGGGTATTGGGGTAGGATATTGTATAGGGGTGAATTATTATTATAAGTTAGAGTAGTGCTGTAGTTACTGACAGTGGTTTTCTGAAGTGTTCCTGAGCCCTTGTGGTGATATCCTTTACACACCGATGTCGCTTTTTGATGCAGGATGGACATCAAGTAAAACACTTACAGATAACCGAGGCTCCTTCAAATGCTCTCAGTTTGGATTTAAAAGCATTTAATGATAGCAATTCAGTAAGCTTCCAGACTCTTTGTAACATGCTCCGAGCACAAGGAGCTGCACAGACAAAAGCTTTTGTCCCTCGCTCAGAGCGAGCAAAAGGGACAGCGAGCGACAGCTGATCCGTTGGCTCTCAGTGCATAAGAGTTCGTACTTCTCTGTGAAATCCATGTACAAACGTAATTTAGGCGATAGTCCCAGAAGAGCCTTGTAAATAAAAGTGTACCAATGACACCGTCTCCTAGTGGACAGAGAAGGCAAATCCCACCCGAGAGTACAAGTCACAGTGGTGTGTCATGGCCCTACAGTCTCAAAGAAGTATGGTAAACACAGTCCACCATCTAAAAAAGATCACCATATTCTAGCATCGATCAAAATGTGGCAGAGACAAGGCACTTTTTTTTACGCCAAAATGAAAACATCCCTTATTACGGAAGAAAGCCCCCAATTTAAGTTTTAGTTTCTTCACCAGTTGATCAATGAAAGGTTCAAAAGTGAGAGAGTCATCAATTAAAACACCAAGGTATTTATATTCATGCTGTCATGTCTGTGTGATCATGTTTTGTTTTAGTCATGTTTTGTTTAGTTATTGGACTCTTTAGTTTCTGGCTTTTCACTCCCTTGTCTTGTTTCCATGATTACCCATTAGTTTCACCTGTTCCACGTTTGGACTCATTGTGCACTCTTGTTTGTCACCATAGCAACCCATTAGTTTTCACCTGTCACGTCACGCACCTGTTTCACGTTTTGAGTCACGCACCTGTTTTCGTTAATCATGTCTGTAGTATTTAAGTTCATTGTTTTCAGTTTGTCTTTCTGGTGACATCCCACATTTATGCTCTGCACATTTCTGACACTTTTTTCATGTCCATCGTTCACGCTGCTCCTTTTGTCCATGCCAAGTAAGTTTTGTTTATTAATGCCACAGTTAGTGTTTTTTTGTTGTTCATAGTTTCTGCCTTTGTGCAAGTATTTGTTTTCATAGCCAAGTTGTTTCTCCGCCACTGTGCGCGCTTTTCGTTTGTACTTTTTTTGATAAGTTTAAATAAATATGTTCTCACATTCCCGTCTCGCCCGAGCCAACTTTCCGTTGCCTTCTAGAAAAACTAAACCCCAGGACCAAGTCATGACACATGCACCACACTGCAAAAACTGAAATCTAAGTAAGATTAAATATCTCAAATAAGGGTGATATTTGCTTATTTTCTGTCTGATAAGATAATTCTTCTCACTAAGCAGATTTTATGTTAGAGTGTTTTACTTGTTTTAAGTGTTTTGGTCCTAAATGATCTCAGTAAGATATTACAGCTTGTTGCTGAGATTTGATGACCTATATTGAGTAAAACATGCTTGAAACTAGAATATCAACTGTTGCAAAGCTGTGTCATCAACACTCACAAGTATAAAACTACTTTTTTAAAGTAATCATTTCTTATTTCAAGCATGTAAAAAAAAAAAAAAATCATGACTTTGACACAATTGTGCCTCATAATTAAAACAGATGACAGCCAAATGGACTTTGCTGCTTTATTATCAATGAAACAATAGAAAATACGTACTCATATAGTAGTACACTTGTTATTAGTGAGAATATACTTATTTTATCTATCTATTTATCTATCTATCTATCTATCTATCTATCTATCCATCCATCTATCTATCTATCTATCTATCTATCTATCTATCTATCTATTTCAAGGTATTTTTGGGTTCATTGAGGTTAGCTAATTTTACTTGTTTTGGAAAGTCTTGACAAGCCAAATTTTCTTGTTCTATTGGCAGATAATTTTGCTTAGTTCAAATAAAATACCCCTCATTTTTTTTTTTCTTGTTTTTGAACACTGACTTTTTGCAGTGTACACGGCAAAAACTGAAATCTAAGTAAGATGAAATATCTCAAATAAGGGTGATATTTGCTTATTTTCTGCCTGATAAGATAATTCTTCTCACTAAGCAGATTTTATGTTAGAGTGTTTTACTTGTTTTAAGGGTTTTGGTCCTAAATGATCTCAGTAAGATATTACAGCTTGTAGCTGAGATTTTATGACCTATATTGAGTAAAACAGCAACTGTTGCAAAGCTGTGTCATCAACACTCACAAGTATAAAACTACTTTTTTAAAGTAATAATTTATTACTTCAAGCATGTAAAAAAAAAAAAATCATGATTTTGACACAATTGTGTCTCATAATTAAAACAGATGACAGCCAAATGGACTTTGCTGTTTTATTTTCAATGAAACAATAGAAAATACGTACTCATATAGTAGTACAGTTGGCACAGTACAGTAAACTGACAGTTAATATTTAAACATTTAACATGTGACATTTCTAACAGAAATAGTTCATGCACATTCAGGTGAATTCTTCAAAATTACAATGAAAATTTTTTTGGCCGAGGGCTGGGCTGTATATATGCGCACTAATTGACTGAAAGAGCACACACTTGGCGCGATGATGTCATGTTATCCATGGAAAAATGCATTTTTAGACCATATGATTTGCCTGAGCGGCTAGGAGACCCCGAGAGTAACAAGCGCTTGCCTTGTTGCCTTTCCATTAAGAACAATAAATTAGTTTTTAGTATAAGTTTGCTGGTTTCAAGAAATGTAATGCCGAGCGCATATCATTATGTCAAGATAATGGCACTAGCATTTACTTCATTTAAGAATATTTTTCAACATATTGAGCAAAAAGGTCTCTTTTTTTTCTACCAAGAAAAGTGCACTTGTTATTAGTGAGAATATACTTATTTTAAGGTATTTTTGGGTTCATTGAGGTTAGCTAATTTTACTTGTTTTGGAAAGTCTTGACAAGCGAAATTTTCTTGTTCTATTGGCAGATAATTTTGTTTAGTTCAAATAAAATACCCCTCATTTTTGGTATATTCTTTTCTTGTTTTTGAACACTGACTTTTTGCAGTGCACTTCTGTGACATTCCCTTCTAGAGTGGACACTATCAGGGGAGTGTGAGGCACCTTCCTATGTTTGGAAAACAGCATTCAAGTTTTGTCTTGTCAGCATTGAGAACCAGTTTTAAGTCAATACGTGGATTCTGCGCAGCGACAAAAGCTTTCTGCAGGGAGTTAACAGACTGCTCAACAGATGATCCAGAGCAATAAATAATAGTATCGTCAGCATAAAAATGCCTATTAGCATCAGAGAAATTTTATTCCAGATCATTGATGTATAAGATAACTAAGAGGGGCCCCAATACAGATCCCTTTATGAACATTGACAGATTCTGAACAAAGACCACTAGACCACTGAGTAGGCTACACCTATTACATTATACAGTTGTCCCTCATGCATCGCTGTTAATTGGTTCCCAACTTGACCTTGAAGTAGGAATCATTAACTATGAATATAATATTATCATACATAGAGAATTGAAATACATTTTTCAATATAATCAGAGCCCTTTAGACATGAAATAACTTCCTAAAATACAGCAACACACTAGTGTACGATCTCATAGACTTATTTCTATTGAATGTAAAAAATAAAAAAAAACCAGTGAAGTTGGCACGTTGTGTAAATGGTAAATAAAAACAGAATACAATGACTTGCAAATCCTTTTCAACTTATATTCAATTGAATAGACTGCAAAGACAAGATATTTAACGTTCAAACTGGAAAACGTTGTTATTTTTTGCAAATATTAGCTCATTTGGAATTTGATGCCTGCAACATGTTTCAAAAAGCTGGCACAAGTGGCAAAAAAAACTGAGAAAGTTGAGGAATGCTCATCAAACACTTATTTGGAACATCCCACAGGTGAACAGGCTAATTGGGAACAGGTGGGTGCCATGATTGGGTATAAAAGCAGCTTCCATGAAATAAATGCTCAGTCATTCACAAACAAGGATGGGGCGAGGGTCACCACGTTGTGAACAAATGCGTGAGCAAATTGTCGAACAGATAAGAACAACATTTCGAGGGATTTCACCATCTACGGTCCGTAATATCATCAAAAGGTTCAAAGAATCTTAAGTTAAAGTACCAATGATTGTCACACACACACTTAGGGTGGTGAGATTATCCTCTGGAGAAATCACTGCATGTAAGCGATGATTTTACGTACTTTTGATCCCTCAGGCTGTACTGCATCAAAAAGCGACATCAGTGTGTAAAGGATATCACCACATGGGCTCAGGAACACTTCAGAAAACCACTGTCAGTAACTACAGTTCGTCTCTACATCCGTAAGTGCAAGTTAAAACAGGTTGGGAACAGGTGGGTGCCATGATTGGGTATAAAAACAGCTTCCCAAAAAATGCTCTATCTTTCACAAGAAAGAATGGGACGAGGTACACCCCTTTGTCCACAACTGCATGAGCAAATAGTCGAACAGTTTAAGAACAACGTTTCTCGAAGTGCAATTGCAAGAAATTTAGGGATTTCAACATCTACGGTCCATAATATCATCAAAAGGTTCAGAGAATCTGGAGAAATCACTCCACGTAAGCGGCATGGCCGGAAACCAACATTGAATGATCGTGACCTTCGATCCCTCAGACGGCACTGTATCAAAAACCGACATCAATCTCTAAAGGATATCACCACATGGGCTCAGGAACACTTCAGAAAACCACTGTCAGTAACTACAGTTCGTCGCTACATCTGTAAGTGCAAGTTAAAACTCTACCATGCGAAGCAAAAGCCATTTATCAACAACACCCAGAAACGCCACCGGCTTCTCTGGGCCCGAGCTCATCTAAGATGGACTGATGCAAGGTGGAAAAGTGTTCTGTGGTCTGACGGGTCCACATTTCAAATTGTTTTTGGAAACTGTGGACGTCGTGTCCTCCGGACCAAAGAGGAAAAGAACCATCCGGATTGTTATAGGCGCAAAGTTGAAAAGCCAGCATCTGTGATGGTATGGGGGTGTATTAGTGCCCAAGGAATGGGTAACTTACACATCTGTGAAGGCACCATTTTGGTACATCCATTTTGGAGCAACATATGTTGCCATCCAAGCAACGTTATCATGGACGCCCCTGCTTATTTCAGCAAGACAATGCCACCATTGTGATTCACCTCATAGAGAAATAAATTAACCACCGGTTAGCAACTCATATCAGTCATGGTTCTGTTGGGAAACTTTTTTTTTTTTACCGTGGAAATTATAGAATGACATATTATGTGACATTTCATAGAAGGAATGTGTTTATAGGCCTACTCAGAATATAAACAGCCAGTGAAATGTCATTAGCATTCATAAGGTGTTAATACAATGTTATTACAGTCTTGTAAAAGGGAGTTCCAGGAGATTCAAACTCAAATATAATGATGGCTGAAGAAATATGGACCATATTACAAAACAATATAGGGGAGCACGGCTGTAAAAGTGCTCTTGATACACAAGAGTGAACTCCCCCAGAGGACATGGTCCAAATGGAGGAGAACAAAAAAAAAAAAAAAAAAAAAGGAGAACCATTCCTCATCCTCCATTGTCTCTTTGCTAGAGTTTCCTGCTCCGGCCAAACGGAACAGCCAGTGGCTTTATCAAGATTTATGAGCTAAATCATCACTAGGAAATATAAGAAGACACTCGCCGGGGCCCGCCAGGAAGAGAGGGAAGAGGAAGGGAGCGAGGACGACACCACAAGGAGACCGAGTGAATAAAAAGAGGAGCGGTAAATAGTTGTTGCGGGAGCAGATGTACGCACTCCATCCACAAGGCTTCGCCGCGATCTTTTATGACGGCTTCCACTTTGGAAGCCTCCGAACAAGCGAGAGGAGCAGCGATTACAGGATGAATGGACCAGATTAAATGTGGGGGGAAAAGGAGAAATGCAATGGATGCTATTACAAACCCCGTTTCCATATGAGTTGGGAAATTGTGTTAGATGTAAATATAAACGGAATACAATGATTTGCAAATCATTTTCAACCCATATTCAATTGAATATGCTACAAAGACAACATATTTGATGTTCAAACTGATAAACATTTTTTTTTTTTTGCAAATAATAATTAACTTAGAATTTCATGGCTGCAACACGTGCCAAAGTAGTTGGGAAAGGGCATGTTCACCACTGTGTTACATGGCCTTTCCTTTTAACAACACTCAGTAAACATTTGGGAACTGAGGAGACACATTTTTTAAGCTTCTCAGGTGGAATTCTTTCCCATTCTTGCTTGATGTACAGCTTAAGTTGTTCAACAGTCCGGGGGTCTCCGTTGTGGTATTTTAGGCTTCATAATGCGCCACACATTTTCAATGGGAGACAGGTCTGGACTACAGGCAGGCCAGTCTAGTACCCGCACTCTTTTACTATGAAGCCACGTTGATGTAACACGTGGCTTGGCATTGTCTTGCTGAAATAAGCAGGGGCGTCCATGGTAACGTTGCTTGGATGGCAACATATGTTGCTCCAAAACCTGTATGTACCTTTCAGCATTAATGGCGCCTTCACAGATGTGTAAGTTACCCATGTCTTGGGCACTAATACACCCCCATACCATCACAGATGCTGGCTTTTCAACTTTGCGCCTACAACAATCCGGATGGTTCTTTTCCTCTTTGGTCTGGAAGACACAACATCCACAGTTTCCAAAAACATTTTTTTAAATGTGGACTCGTCAGACCACAGAACACTTTTCCACATTGTATCAGTCCATCTTAGATGAGCTCAGGCCCAGCGAAGCCGACGGCGTTTCTGGGTGTTGTTGATAAACGGTTTTCACCTTGCATAGGAGAGTTTTAACTTGCACTACATATGTAGCGTCCAACTGTAGTTACTGACAGTGGGTTTCTGAAGTGTTCCTGAGCCCGTGTGGTGATATCCTTTTCACACTGATGTCGCTTGTTGATGCAGTACAGCCTGAGGGATCAAAGGTCACAGGCTTAGCTGCTTACGTGCAGTGATTTTTCCAGATTCTCTGAACCCTTTGATGATATTACGGACCGTAGATGGTGAAAT
Organism: Nerophis lumbriciformis; assembly: GCF_033978685.3. Classification (NCBI taxonomy): domain Eukaryota; kingdom Metazoa; phylum Chordata; class Actinopteri; order Syngnathiformes; family Syngnathidae; genus Nerophis; species Nerophis lumbriciformis. The sequence continues at coordinate 17,613,781 of NC_084580.2, forward strand.
CCCTAAATTCCTTGCAATAGCTGGTTGAGAAAGGTTTTTCTTAAACTGTTCAACAATTTGCTCACGCATTTGTTGACAAAGTGGTGACCCTCGCCCCATCCTTGTTTGTGAATGACTGAGCATTTCATGGAATCTACTTTTATACCCAATCATGGCACCCACCTGTTCCCAATTTGCCTGTTCACCTGTGGGATGTTCCAAATAAGTGCTTGATGAGCATTCCTCAACTTTATCAGTATTTATTGCCACCTTTCCCAACTTCTTTGTCACGTGTTGCTGGCATCAAATTCTAAAGTTAATGATTATTTGCAAAAAAACATTTTTTTTATCAGTTTGAACATCAAATATGTTGTCTTTGTAGTGCATTCAACTGAATATGGGTTGAAAATGATTTGCAAATCATTGTATTGCGTTTATATTTACATCTAACACCATTTCCCAACTCATATGGAAATGGGGTTTGTACTTCCCTCACGATAACTACAATGTTAACACCTTGACTCAGTGGCCAAGTGGTTAGAGTGTCCGCCCTGAGATCGGTAGGTTGAGTCATACCAAAGACTATAAAAATGGGAGCCATTACCTCCCTGCTTGGCACTCAGCATCAAGGGTTGGAATTGGGGGTTGAATCACCAAAAATGATTCCCGGGCGCAGCCACTTCTGCTGCCCACTGCTCCCCTCACCTCCCAGGGGGTGAACAAGGGGATGGGTCAAATGCAGAGGACAAATTACACCACACCTAGTGTGTGTGTGACAATCATTGGCACTTTAACTTAACTTAACTTTAACTTGTTTACCTCGCCACATTTTTTGTATGATTCCAGACACGTGAGATGGCACGAAATTTTGTAATGTCCTATTTTTGTGCTAAAATTGCAAGAAACTAAAATTTGTCGTCATGTTCCTTGGCCTTTCTTGCTCTTCAGCACTAGTAATGCTGTGACGTTAAAACGCCACCGAGCATGACAACAGCCTTTTTGCAGCTTTTTCCAACATACTTTAAAGGGGATTTAAAAGGAATTGCATGTGTTTTGATTTAACTTTTTTATTTTTTTTGCAACAAATATTTTAACAATTTCGTAAAACGTTGCCTCTGTAGCAGAACTTCCAAGTTTGGACCGCCGTCGTTCATGACTCCAGCGTCCCTTTACGAGAGAATTCACTTTCTTTGTGTTTGTCATGTCTGTGATCATGTTTTGTTTAAGTTATGTTCTGTTTGGGTTTTGGACGCTTAGTTCCTGCTTTTTCACTCCCTTGTTTTCTCACCATAGCAACCATTAGTTTCACCTGTTTCACATTTTGAGTCACGCACCTGTTTTCACTAATCATGTCGGTATTATTTAAGCTTCCAGTTGCCAGGCAGTCTGTCTGGCGACATCACTCTCTACACACCCTTGTTATTTATGCTGATGATCCATGCTGCTCTTTTCCATGCTCTTTTCTCTTTTCTTTATTCATGCCATAGTTTGCAAGTTTTGTTTTATGTCCATAGTTTTATGCCTTTGTGCTAGTTTTGTTTTATTAGCCAAGTTTGTTCCCTGGCTTGTGCGCACCTTTTGTTTGTTCTTTTTTATCATAAATATTAAAGGGGAACATTATCACAATTTCAGAATGGTTAAAACCATTAAAAATCAGTTCCCATTGGCTTATTATATTTTTCGAAGTTTTTTTCAAAATTTTACCCATCACGCAATATCCCTAAAACAAAGCTTCAAAGTGCCTGATTTTAACCACCCGTCCATTTTCCTGTGGCGTCACATAGTGAAGCCAACACAAACAAACATGGCGGAAAGAACAGCAAGCTATAGCGACATTAGCTCGGATTCAGACTCGGATTTCAGCGGCTTAAGCGATTCAACAGATTACGCATGTATTGAAACGGATGGTTGTAGTGTGGAGGCAGGTAGCAAAAACGAAATTGAAGAAGAAACTGAAGCTATTGAGCCATATCGGTTTGAACCGTATGCAAGCGAAACCGACGAAAACGACACGACAGCCAGCGACACGGGAGAAAGCGAGGACGAATTCGGCGATCGCCTTCTAACCAACGATTGGTATGTGTTTGTTTGGCATTAAAGGAAACTAACAACTATGAACTAGGTTTACAGCATATGAAATACATTTGGCAACAACATGCACTTTGAGAGTGCAGACAGCCCAATTTTCATCAATTAATATATTCTGTAGACATACACTCATGTCAGCAGGCCAGGGAAGCTAGGGTCGATATTCTTCTCTTGATCATCTTCGGGACGGTGTGAGCCAAGACATCCAGGGGGTTTAGCTCGCTCGTCTGCGGGAACAAACTGCCGCCATTGCTTTCCGTGCTACCGAGGTCCTTTGTCCCTGAATTGCTCACACACTCCGGCAGATTCAATGGGGGTCTGGCGGCAGATTTCTTTGACTTTATCATTGGAAATGCATCTGCTTTGAGTGTCGCAGGATATCCACACATTCTTGCCATCTCTGTCGTAGCATAGCTTTCGTCGGTAAAGTGTGCGGAACAAACGTCCAATTTCTTGCCACTTTCGCATCTTTGGGCCACTGGTGCAACTTGAATCCGTCCCTGTTCGTGTTGTTACACCCTCCGACAACACACCAACGAGGCATGATGTCTCCAAGGTACTGAAAACAGTCGAAAAAACGGAAAATAACAGAGCTGATTTGACTCAGTGTTTGAGAAAATGGCGGATTGCTTCCCGATGTGACGTCACATTGTGACGTCATCGCTCCGAGAGCGAATATTAGAAAGGCGTTTAATTCGCCAAAATTCACCCATTTAGAGTTCGGAAATCGGTTAAAAAAATATATGGTCTTTTTTTCTGCAACATCAAGGTATATATTGACGCTTACATAGGTCTGGTGATAATGTTCCCCTTTAAACATGTCGTGTCCAGTCCAGACGCTTTGAACCACGGGAAAACAAACCACACCATAGTCCAAGTCTTGACAGTGTTGTACTTTTTATTTGCTTTTATTTGCTACACTTATCCCAAAAGAAGGAGTCAGAAAGGCGCTGTTAAGAGACGAAGGAGACTATTCGTAGGGAATTGGATGATTTTGAAACCGTCAAAACGTTATGGAGAGTTGTTTTTTGTTTCTTTGTTTGTTTTCCTCATATAAGTGTGTCAGAAAAATTGTATGTAAATTATCCAAAAACTTTCCGTTCTGAGTTCCCGATGAACAGACAAGAGGCTGTCTTTGTTGCACCAAGCAAAGGCTTGGAAAAATCCATCGTGTGCGATGGGAGGAGACGGGAGGGGGTTATCTATTGTCATCGAAGACCTGCTCAAGCTGAATCCAGGACCAGCCCAACCCCGAGGCATCTTTTTCTTTTGTTTTCAATGTGACCAAAAACAAGAGCTGTTTACATACCCCCCATTCCTTTGGAAGCGGATGTTGTTGTGTAAACAGGGAGTGTCCAAACAAAGGAGGAGACGAAAACCTTTTTCGTCAGAGCGTGGGTGACAATGTAAGAGGTTACAGGTCGACACGTTTCTCCTCAAATTGAGCAAAATTTAAAGGGGAACATTATCACCAGACCTATGTAACCGTCAATATATACCTTGATGTTGCAGAAAAAAGACCATATATTTTTTTAACCGATTTCCGAACTCTAAATGGGTGAATTTTGGCGAATTAAACGCTCTCGGAGCGATGACGTCCCGTTAGCAATCCACCATTTCCTCAAACACAACATCGTCGGTGTGTTATCGGCGGGTGTAACAACACGAACAGGGACGGATTCAAGTGGACCAAAGATGCGAAAGTAGCAAGAAATTGGACGAAATTTGTTCAAAATACGAGGGTGTGGGGAAAGCCGACGATATGGTCAGTCGTTTGTTCCGCACACTTTACCGACGAAAGCTATGCTACGACAGAGATGGCAAGAATGTGTGGATATCCTGCGACACTCAAAGCAGATGCATTTCCAACGATAAAGTCAAAGAAATCTGCCGCCAGACCCCCATTGAATCTGCCGGAGTGTGTGAGCAATTCAGGGACAAAGGACCTCGGTAGCACGGCAAGCAATGGCAGCAGTTTGTTCCCACAGACGAGCGAGCTAAACCCCCTGGATGTCTTGGCTCACACCGTCCCTTATGCCACCGAAGATGATCAAGAGAAGAATATCGACCCTAGCTTCCCTGGCCTGCTGACATCAACTCCAAAACTGGACAGATCAGCTTTCAGGAAAAGAGAGCGGATGAGGGTATGTCTACAGAATATATTAATTGATGAAAACTTTATTCATTACTCGCGGTTTTACGTAAATTATTATACATAAACTGTGTTTACCAATAATTTAGCTTAAAAACTTCTTTTTTTTCAATCATTTGAGTACATTCGGGTAGTCTTGTGTAATGCAGTATTTTGTGTCTATTTAGGTATGGTTAACCTGAGTGAAGTCTCCCCATTATTTTGTTACAGGTGTTATAGGTTGTTAGTTGTTAGTTTCCTTTAATGCCAAACAAACACATACCAATCGTTGGTTAGAAGGCGATCGCCGAATTCGTCCTCGCTTTCTCCCGTGTCGCTGGCTGTTGTGTCGTTTTCGTCGGTTTCGCTTGGTTCAAACCGATATGGCTCAATAGCTTCAGTTTCTTCTTCAATTTCGTTTTCGCTACGTGCCTCCACACTACAACCATCCGTTTCAATACATGCGTAATCTGTTGAATCGCTTAAGCCGCTGAAATCCGAGTCTGAATCCGAGCTAATGTCGCTATAGCTTGCTGTTCTATCCGCCATGTTTGTTTGTGTTGGCTTCACTATGTGACGTCACAGGAAAATGGACGGGTGTACATAACGATGGTTAAAATCAGGCACTTTGAAGCTTTGTTTTAGGGATATTGCGTGATGGGTAAAATTTTGAAAAAAACTTCGAAAAATAAAATAAGCCACTGGGAACTGATTTGTAATGGTTTTAACCATTCTGAAATTGTGATAATGTTCCCCTTTAATTCTGCCTCTGTTTGATTCTTTGCTTCTTGTCTTGTTTAATAGATGTCATCAGTGTTTGAACCTGACAACGTGGTTAGCTCCTTTTTAAACATGAAACAAAACTAAGACTAAACAGGGCCTTATTGTTTTCATATTTCATACCAATATATAACATGGTTAACTTCTTTCTACACTAAGTGATGGGGGACTGTTTGACACTGGAACTGACCAATCCCATTAATTCCAATGGTGAAAATAGTTTCTACATACAACCGAGCAGGAGGTCGGGTGTTGCAGAAGAGTTTGGACCTTTGAGCTTCCGCAGAATTGATGAGGAAAACAAGGACGTGTGGGAGTGCAGTAGGGAAAAAGCATCCATCCAATAAAGGGCAAACAAGACAGCAAAACTAAACCGCATAAAAAAAAAGATAGCCTGAATTAATAGCAGGCGCGGACAGCGCCATCCAGCATGGGGGGGAGACGACGCGGTGCGGCGGGCGAGCGAAGGATGGGCTTTTGATGGAGTCTCAGGCGGAGTGTTTATGACGGCCTAGCGCCAGCAAACGTAATGAGTTGACTGATCAATTGTTGCTGCTGGGATCAATAACACTGTTTTGACATCCCACATTAAGCCCTAACTAATTGCCAGATTGCTAAATGCTTTTAAGGAGGAGGAGACTGAGGGAGACAACATATACAAAGAATCAATAATGCAGTCACAGTAGTCATGCACCCTTTCTAACGTACTCTCTTACCAAATGACATGTACAGTAACTACATGTTTGTGTACCAGCATGTACTCTACATGTACTGTAACATGTACTCTGCATGTACTGTAACATGTACTCTAAATGTACTGTAACAGCATGTACTGTACATGTACTGTAACATGTACTCTGCATGTACTGTAACAGAGTTAGAACATTTACTGTAAAAACATGTACTGTAACATGTACTCTACATACACTGTAACAACATGTACTATATATGTACTATAGCATGCACTCTACATGTTTTTGTAACAGCATGTACTGTACATGTAATGTAACATGTACTCTACATGTTTTTGTAACAGCATGTACTGTACATGTACTGTAACATGGACTCTACATGTACTGTAACAGAGTTAGAACATTTACTGTAAAAACACGTACTGTAACATGTACTCTACATACACTGTAACAACGTATACTGTACATGTACTGTAACAGCATGTACTGAAATACCGTGTAGTGTAACAGCATGTACTGGAAAAACATGTACTGTAACATATACTGTACATATACTAGAATAACACGTACTGTACATATACTGTAATATGTACTGTAACAGCATGTACTGAAAAACATGTACTGTAACATCATGCACTAAAAAGCATGTACTGTAACATGTACTGTACATATACTAGAATAACACGTACTGTACATATACTGTAATATGTACTGTAACAGCATGTACTGAAAAAACATGTACTGTAACATCATGTACTGAAAAGCATGCACTGTAACATGTACTGTACATATACTAGAATAACATGTACTGTACAAATACTGTAATATGTACTGTAACAGCATGTACTGAAAAAACATGTACTGTAACAACATTTACTGTACATGTACTATAATGACATGTACTATAACAACATGTGCTGTACATGTACTATAATGACATGTACTGAAAAACATGTACTGTACATGTACTATAATGACATGTACTATAACAACATGTACTGTACATGTACTATAATGACATATACTATAACAACATGTGCTGTACATGTACTATAATGACATTTACTATAACAACATGTACTGTACATGTACTATAATGACATGTACTATAACAACATGTACTGTACATGTACTATAATGACATGTACTATAATAACATGTGCTGTACATGTACTATAATGACATGTACTATAACAACATGTACTGTACATGTACTATAATGACATGTACTATAACAACATGTACTGTACATGTACTACAATGACATGTACTGAAAAACATGTACTGTACATGTACTATAACCTGGGGGTAAAGTTTGACTCAGATTTTAAATTCGAAAAACAAATCAGCAGCGTCGTTCAAAAAAGCTATTATCAATTACGCCAAATAGCGAAAGTGAAACCGCTTCTATCAAGACATGATCTTGAGAAATTAATCCACGCTTTTATCTCAACTCGTCTTGACTACTGCAATGCCCTGTATGTAGGCATTAGCCAGGCCTCCCTCGCCCGCCTGCAGCTCGTGCAGAACTCTGCTGCTCGTCTGCTAACACAGACCCGCAGACGTGAGCACATCACCCCTATTTTAGCGTCCCTTCACTGGCTCCCTGTGCGTTACCGAATACATTTTAAACTCCTTTTATTTGTTTTTAAATGTCTAAACAACCTCGCGCCAACCTATCTCTCCGACCTCCTTCAGCCTTACTGCCCCACCCGATCCTTAAGATCAGCCGATCAGCTGCTGTTGACGGTCCCTGACACAAGGCTGAAGCTTAGAGGTGACAGAGCTTTCGCCGTTGCTGCTCCCAAGCTCTGGAACGACCTACCCCTGAGTGTTAGACAAGCCTCCTCTCTTCCTTTTTTTAAATCTCTCTTAAAAACATACTTTTATTCCATGGCTTTTAACACTGAGTGATATCCATCCTGCAATGGCGCCCCATAATACACCTGCTGTGATCCTGTTTTTATGTTTTTATGTTTTTATTAATTCTATTTTAATTATTTATTTTTTTATCGTGTTCTGTTTGTGTTGTGTTGTGTTTGCTCGGTACTCGTTTTATCTTTTAACCTGTTCATTGTACAGCACTTTGGCTACCCCTGTGGTAAATTTTAAATGTGCTCTATAAATAAAGTTGATTTGATTTGATTTGATTTATAATGACATGCACTATAACAACAAGTACTGTACATATACTTGACCAACATGTACTGTAACACGTACTGTCGGAACATCTACTGTAAGAACATCTACTGTATGAACATGTACTGTACATGTACTGTAACAGTATGTACTGAAAAACATGTACTGTAACAACATGTACTGAACATATGCTATAATGACATGTACTATAACAACATGTACTGCACATATACTTTACCAACATGTACTGTAACATATACTGTCGGAACATGTACTGTAAGAACATCTACTGTATGAACATGTACTGTGCATGTATTGTAACAGTATGTACTTTAAAACACGTACTGTAACAACATGTACTGTAATATGTACTGTAACAACATGTACAGTAAGAACATGTACTGTAGGAACACGTACTGTAGTAACACATAGAGTAAGAACATGTACTGTAGGAACATGTACAGTAAGAACATGTACTGTAGGAACATGTACAGTAAGAACATGTGCATTAAGAACATGTACTGTAGGAACATGTACAGTAAGAACAGGTACTGTAGGAACATGTACTGTAGTAACACATAGAGTAAGAACATGTACAGTAAGAACAGGTACTGTAGGAACATGTACTGTAGGAACACGTACTGTAGTAACACATAGAGTAAGAACATGTACAGTAAGAACAGGTACTGTAGAAACACGTATAGTAAGAACATGTACAGTAAGAACATGTACTGTAGGAACATGTACTGTAGGAACACATACTGTAGTAACATGTACATTAAGAACATATACAGTAAGAACATGTACTGTAGAAACATGTACAGTAGGAACATGTACTGTAGGAACATGTACAGTAGGAACATGTACTGTAGGAACATGTACAGTAAGAACATGTACTGTAGGAACATGTACTGTAGGAACACATACTGTAGTAACATGTACATTAAGAACATATACAGTAAGAACATGTACTGTAGAAACATGTACAGTAGGAACATGTACTGTAGGAACATGTACAGTAAGAACATGTACTGTGGGAACATGTACAGTAAGAACACGTGCTGTAGTAACACGTACAGTAAGAACATGTATAGTAAGAACATGTACTGTAGAAACACGTACAGTAAGAACGTGTACTGTAGGAACATGTACAGTAAGAACATGTACAGTAAGAACATGTACTGTAGGAATATGTACAGTAAGAACACATACTGTTAGAACATGTACAGTAAGAACAGGTACAGTAAGACTTGGTTGCTGTGTAATTAAGTGGCAGCAGGAGACGTGTGGTGTTACTAAAGTGGAGCGGTGGTGTTGTTGAGGGTTTGAAGCTCAGAGGTCTCAGAGGACAGTTGATTGGTTGGTTAGACACACCCACACTTCACCTACACTTGGTCAAGCTTTGGTGAAGACACATTATATAGTCCCTGCAGGATTTTGCCATGTCTTTCAAATTATGCGCGGCCTTGCGTCTATTTAATATATATATATATATATATATATATATATATATATATATATATATATATATATATATATATATATATATATATATATATATATATATATATATTTATCCAGGGGAATAAAATTAAGAACATATTCTTATTTGCAATGCTGACATAGCAAAAAAGCAGCATTTATGCACATGACCGAGATGTTGAAGTGTGATGATAATCTCTCATTTTCCAACAAAAATGTGTGCTATAGTTCACTCTCAGCAGTTCACACAGTACTCTTAATGTACAGGGTGAATGTGTTGGAACATAAGTGAATGATAAAGATGAACAAACACTTTTCAAGCGTAAAACATACACAGAGAATGTCTGTGTGGACGACAGGGCAGGCAATAAGGAAGCTTTTAGTGGTGTTTCTTTCTGGAATTATAATTACAATATTAGAGCACACTGGGATATAAGCTACACCCAGTAAGTTTTAGAAGAAAAAATATTTTTTAAATGTTGTTGGTGTGGCTTATACGCCGGTGCGGCTTATAGTCCGTAAAATATGGTACTTAAATCTCAACTCTGAATCTGATAATACACATATTAAACGTCTTAAAATGTGCCATAAAAACATCTCAAGCGACTCTATTTCATTTTTGTACAAGGTTATATGGCCAAGGCGACCTATTTGACTAACAGGACTGAAAGTAACAGGAGTGAGTTTTTAACCATAAACGATCAAACACATGAACTACACAGTAGCTACATAAAACTGGTACAGTTGTGCTCATAAGTTTACATACCCTGGGAGAATTTATGATTTCTTGGCCATTCTTCAGAGAATATGAATGATAACACAAAAACCTTTCTTCCACTCATGCTTAATGGTTGTGTGAAGCTATTTATTGGCAAACAACTGTGTTTACTCTTTTTAAATCAATGTTTCAAGATGCACAATAAGGAGGCACTTGAAGAAAAATGGGCTGCATGGTCGAGTGGCCAAAAAGCTAAATTTTGGTCTCATCACTCCAAATTACTTTGTTCCAGAAGTTTTGAGGCTTGTCTCTGTGCTGTTTGGCGTAATGTAAGCGGGATACTTTGTGACATTTGCGCAGAAATGGCTTTCTTCTGGCGACTCGACCATGCAGCCCATTTTTATTCCAGTGCCTCTTTATTGTGCATCTTGAAACAGCCACACCACAATTTTTCAGAGAGTCCTGTATTTCAGCTGAAGTTATTTGTGCATTTGTCTTTGCATTTCGAACAATTTTTCTGGCTGTTGTGGCTGAAATCTTTGCTGGTCTACCTGAATCCCTCATTTTCCACTTCTTAATCAGCGTTTGAACACTGCTGATTGGCATTCTCAATTCCTTGAATATCTTTTTATACCCCTTTCCTGTTTTATGCAGTTCAATTACCTTTTCTCGCAGATCCTTTGACAATTCATTTGCCTTCCCTATGACTCAGAATCCAGAAACATCTGTGTAGCATTGGATGAAAGATGCAATGGTCTGTCAGAAGCCCAGAAACTCACTGACCTTTTATACACACACATTAATTACAAACAAACAGGTCACAGGTGAGGATTGGAACCTTGATTAGCCATTCAAACCTGTTTGTGTCAACTTTTGTGCATGTTATCAGATCAAAGTCACTGGGGTGTGTAAACTTTTGATCAGGGTCATTTGGGTACTTTCTTTTGTCATTTTGATTTAAAAAGAGTAAACACAGTTCTTTGCCAATAAATAGCTTCACACAACCATTAGGCATGAGTGGAAGAAAGGCTTTTGTGTTATCATTCATATTCTCTGAAGAATGGCCAAGAAATCATAAATTCTCCCAGGGTATGTAAACTGTTGCGTTTTGACCAGTTGTTCCTCCCAGGGAATTCAAGTTGCTGGTCACTCCCAAGCTCTTTTGATGACACATAAAGCTGAGTAGAAGGACCACCAGAGACAGAATAGGTATTTTGTAATTTTATTTCCAAAGCCTTTGGAAATAAACTTGAGACCAAATCCCGTACAGAAGCGCTCACTATCACAGCTTAAATGGTCTAATCTAACATATGGAAAATTTCTCTTTTATAACGTCTCCCTTGCCCCCACCCTCCTTGTCCCTTCCTCCACAGCTGGGCACAGGAGAAGATAAGAGAAAGGATTTAATATCGCTAAAATTCGTTCTATTTTATCCACTAGCGACGCTGAGATCATTATTCATACGTTCGTTACGCCTCGTCTCGACTACTGTAACGTATTATTTTCGGGTCTCCCTATGTCTAGCATTAAAAGATTACAATTGGTACAAAATGCGGCTGCTAGACTTTTGACAAGAACACGAAAGTTTGATCATATTACGCCTACACTGGCTCACCTGCACTGGCTTCCTGTGCACTTAAGATGTGACTTTAAGGTTTTACTACTTACGTATAAAATACTACACGGTCTAGCTCCATCCTATGTTGCCGATTGTATTGTGCCATATGTCCCGGCAAGAAATCTGCGTTCAAAGTACTCCGGCTTATTAGTGATTCCCAGAGCCCAAAAAAAGTCTGCGGGCTATAGAGCGTTTTCTATTCGGGCTCCAGTACTATGGAATGCCCTCCCGGTAACAATTAGAGATGCTACCTCAGTAGAAGCATTTAAGTCCCATCTTAAAACTCATTTGTATACTCTAGCCTTTAAATAGACCCCCCTTTTAGACCCCCCTTTTAGACCAGGGGGCACAGGTCCGGTGGCCATGGATGAAGTGCTGGCTGTCCAGAGTCGGGACCCGGGGTGGACCGCTCGCCTGTGCATCGGCTGGGAACATCTCAGCGCTGCTGACCCGTCTCCGCTCGGGATGGTGTCCTGCTGGCCCCACTATGGACTGGACTCTTACTATTATGTTGGATCCACTATGGACTGGACTCTCACAATATTACGTCAGACCCACTCGACATCCATTGCATTCGGTCTCCCCTAGAGAGGGGGGGGGTTACCCACATATGCGGTCCTCTCCAAGGTTTCTCATAGTCATTCACATCGACGTCCCACTGGGGTGAGTTTTTCCTTGCCCTTATGTGGGCTTTGTACCGAGGATGTCGTCGTGGCTTGTGCAGCCCTTTGAGACACTTGTGATTTAGGGCTATATAAATAAACATTGATTGATTGATTTATTGCCACTCCCCCTCTCTCTCACATCACCCCATGTCCCTTTTGCTTATTATCTAAAGTCGGCTTTAGACGAGAAGCAGAGAAGATCTCCCCCTTCACATTCTGAAAAGTTGGCACACAGTACTTGCAGACAACAAAAAGATAACAAATAAAGAACACTAGCTGTTTTGTAATATGACTATGAAAATAAAGAAGTAACACACAAATATGGATATATGTAATTATCTGCCTCCGTCAAAACTTATGAGCACAACTGTATATTCAACCCAGAGTGATAATCAAGACTTTACAATCTTTCTTAGGACACTTAATAATGGATTCATCTTGAGGGCACGCCACTGTATGTGTGTGTGTGGGACTTATGATGAGGGTCATGAACACTAATTAAGGCCTAAACGTTGATTTGCTTCGGGGCCAGAAAGCAAGGATTATTATGGAGTAATTAGAAGGACTGAGCCACAGGTGCGAAACAGAGTGTTGCATATTTATATCACATTGTCAATGTGTTTGTCTCCATTTAGAGTAGAGACCAAAAACAGGCGAGAATTGCAGTGCAATATTTAGCTGTTGCCATGGGGCGGAGGGGGGGGGGGATAAGAGGACGGGCGTCATATGATTGACAGCTGCAGGGGAGCCTGGGGGCAAAAACAAACTGCTTTAAATCTCTAAACCAATGAATATGTTTTGGATGTTTGGAGTGATGCGGCCATCGTTCGAATATCTTCTGGTCTAAAATGGATCTGTCCGTCAAACGCCTCACAAAGTGACAGTTGTAGTTAGCAGCTCGGTTCTCTAGCGCCACCTGGAAACCGCCTCAAAGTCTATAAATGTACTGTACATACAGGCATGCACCAGCCTGCAATATATTCATTAAATGCCATGAAGTAGTAGCGTTAGAATAATTGTTTCTAAATGATCACAAAAACGTTGTATTACATTGAGTTCCTGACAAGAAGACAAAAGCTGTCTTTGAAACCTACCAAGAGTGAGGCTCGTAAAACCCAACTGTGTAGGGGAAGAGGGGGGCAAGATGAAGGTGTTCCTGTTTTCTCTCATGTATGGTAATCAACAGAAAGATATTGTTCTAACCCAAGGACTTCAAAGCGGAGAGAACCATGGATCTGCCCAATTTCCAATTTTTGGAACTATTTTACGACCTATTCTTTTTAACTATTCTGTAACCAAAGGCAACGCTGTTTACGACCCACTTCCCTCTGGAAGTGGAAGCGGTGGTCAGGTGGTCGGAGAAAGTCAAATAAAGAAGGAGTGCAATCTTTTGGGAGAGCGTGCTGGAGACTGTACAAGAGTACCGTGTGTCCAGGCGTTTCTCCTCAATTGAGTCCAAATTGAATTCTGTCTCTGTTTAATTCTTTGCCTCTTGTCTTGTTTAAAGTTAAAGTTAAAGTTAAAGTACCAATGATTGTCACACACACACTAGGTGTGGCGAAATTATTCTCTGCATTTAACCCATCACCCTTGATCACCCCCTGGGAGGTGAGGGGAGCAGTGGGCAGCAGCGGTGGCCACGCCCGGGAATCATTTTTGGTGATTTAACCCCCAATTCCAACCCTTGATACTGAGTGCCAAGCAGGGAGGTAATGGGTCCCATTTTTATAGTCTTTGGTATGACTCGGCCGGGGTTTGAACCCACAACCTACCGATCTCAGGGCGGACACTCTAACCACTAGGCCACTGAGTAGGTGGCCTAGTTAATACAAACCCCGTTTCCATATGAGTTGGGAAATTGTGTTATATGTAAATATAAACGGAATACAATGATTTGCAAATCATTTTCAACCCATATTCAGTTGAATATGCTACAAAGACAACATATTTGATGTTCAAACTGATAAAAAAAAAAAATTTTTGCAAATAATCATTAACTTTAGAATTTGATGCCAGCAACACGTGACAAAGAAGTTGGGAAAGGTGGCAATAAATACTGATAAAGTTGAGGAATGCTCATCAAACACTTATTTGGAACATCCCACAGGTGTGCAGGCTAATTGGGAACAGGTGGGTGCCATGATTGGGTATAAAAACAGCTTCCCAGAAAAATGCTCAGTCTTTCACAAGAAGGGATGGGGCGAGGTACACCCTTTTGTCAACAAATGCGTGAGCAAATAGTCAAACAGTTTAAGAACAACGTTTCTCAAAGTGCAATTGCAAGAAATTTCGGGATTTCAACATCTACGGTCCATAATATCATCAAAAGGTTCAGAGAATCTGGAGAAATCATTGCACGTAAGCGGCATGGCCGGAAACCAACATTGAATGACCGTGACCTTCGATCCCTCAGACGGCACTGTATCAAAAACCGACATCAATCTCTAAAGGATATCACCACATGGGCTCAGGAACACTTCAGAAAACCACTGTCACTAAATACAGTTCGTCGCTACATCTGTAAGTTTAAGTTAAAGCTCTACTATGCAAAGCTAAAGCCATTTATCAACAACATCCAGAAACGCCGCCGGCTTCTCTGGGCCCGAGATCATCTAAAATGGACTCATGCAAAGTGGAAAAGTGTTCTGTGGTCTGACGAGTCCACATTTCAAATTGTTTTTGGAAATATTCGACGTCGTGTCATCCGGAGCAAAGGGGAAGCGAACCATCCAGACTGTTATCGACGCAAAGTTCAAAAGCCAGCATCTGTGATGGTATGGGGGTGCATTAGTGCCCAAGACATGGGTAACTTACACATCTGTGAAGGCACCATTAATGCTGAAAGGTACATACAGGTTTTGGAACAACATATGCTGCCATCTAAGCGCCGTCTTTTTCATGGACACCCCTGCTTATTTCAGCAAGACAATGCCAAGCCACATTCAGCACGTGTCACAACAGCGTGGCTTCGTAAAAAAAGAGTGCGGGTATTTTCCTGGCCCGCCTGCAGTCCAGACCTGTCTCCCATCGAAAATTTGTGGCGCATTATGAAGCGTAAAATACGACAGCGGAGACCCCGGACTGTTGAACGACTAAAGCTCTACATAAAACGAATGGGAAAGAATTCCACTTTCAAAGCTTCAACAATTAGTTTCCTCAGTTCCCAATCGTTTATTGAGTGTTGTTAAAAGAAAAGGTGATGTAACACATACCCTTTCCCAACTACTTTGGCACGTGTTGCAGCCATGAAATTCTAAGTTAATTATTATTTGCAAAAAACAAATATCTTGTCTTTGTAGTGCATTCAATTGAATATGGGTCGAAAAGGATTTGCAAATCATTGTATTCCGTTTATATTTACATCTAACACAATTTCCCAACTCATATGGAAACGGGGTTTGTAGATGTCATCAGTGTTTGAACCTGACAAGTAGCAAATAAACGACAACATGGGCATACATGGAGGAAAAGTACGGCTGCAGCGATTATTTAAAGTGATCTGTGACGTGCATGTGGAGACCACAGTTCCCTTCGGCAACAACAACACTACTATCGTATTTTTTGGGCTATAGAGTGCACCACTATTTAAGTCCATTTTTTCCCCCATTATGCTGGTACTTGAAGAGTCGCTTAATAAGACGATTGTTCATGTTTACACTTGTATTTCTTTACGTGAATAAAGGCAGCTGAATAAATAACAAATAACAGTATTGGATAAAAAAATACTTTTTGACTGAATGCCATGTTTGGGGGGAGGTGTAGTCAGCGCTGCTTGCAGGAGGAAAAGTCACCGCCGCTGTCCATGGAACTGAGGACGAGCACCATCGTGCTGACGGCGAGACACAGCTGGCAGTTGATTAGATTGCACAGGTGGTACGCGTTAATCTAATCATCTGTTGTCTTTAACAGTAAGCTTGAGCAGAGAGGAGGGAGGATTGGTGAGACTGAAAAGTCTGGAGAAAACTTTGTTGATAAAACATATGAGCATTAAAACTTTGTTAAAACCTGCGAGCTTGGGTCCTGTGAAGTGTCTGTCAGTGGGACCGCGAGGAAGCGACTTCCACACCATGTTTACAAGTCATCTTGCACTTTAAGTCCTTTGAATGTTTTTGTATTAAAGTTGAACCATTTGTTTTCTAGTAAATGTTTTGTTTTGTTACAATTACATTTATTATGATAGGTTTTAAAATCATTTCAAATCAATTTGCAGACTCAACGTCAAACTCAAACATGCACAGCAGATCACAAGCATTAATCGTTTGGCTAGTCGACTAATCAAAAACAATTATCGCTTACTAGTCTATTAAAATAATCGTTAGATACAGCCCTAAAAAAAAGTTACAAAAAAAAAAAAATAACATTTATAAATGTTATAATATTTGATTGCATTTAAAATATAAGGCTAACAGATAAAAGAAACTATCTCATATAAATTACTTTCAATAAAACTTAATTCAATTTTGAATATTAATTATTATTATACTTTTTTAATTGCTCAATGAAGATTTTTTTAAGGAAAAAAAATAATTAAAATTGTATTTTTTTAATTAAATTAAATTGAGCAGGGAGGATTTTCAAATGATTAAGTAAAAATTGTAATTAGAGGCAGAAAGGACAAATGTATGTTTGCATAACACAATAAAACTATGACTAGAAAAGGGTGTATTAATGTATTGTATTCTGTTTTTATATGTTTAATGCAGGGGTGTCAAACTCAAATACAGAGTGGGCCAAAGTTTAAAACTGAACAAAGCCGCGGGCCAAGGTTGAACAAATTAATAACCTTTTAATAGGGACCCAAACAAGTTTTGCATTGAATATTGAACAAGCAAGGCTTATATAACTTTAGAGTGACATGCAAAATCGAGTTTCAAATAATAATAATAAAAATTGAAAAATATCAATGACATATCAAATACAATTTAAATAAAAATTGAATGCCTCTTTTCTATTTGCTGCCTTCTGAGGTAAATATCAACATTAACTTTTTCCACAGGCTAATAAATTTGAAAATAAAATAACAATGAATAAAACAACCATTCAGGACTTTAAACTGCTCAGTTTGCAACACACTGATCTAATCTGATGTGCCCAAGCCAGATACCTGACATCTTTTCTGGGATGCTAGTTCATTAATGTCGGGGCTCAGGCTTTGAGCTGAGGCAACCTTCATTATCAAACGAAGGTGTTCATCAGACATTATATCTCGTCCACCCGGACCACAGTCTTGGGGCCGTGCCTTAAATGCACTGCCTTTAACGTACTCTACAAGCTATCGTCACGTCCGCTTTTCATCCATTCTAACATCGTTCAGACCCAGTCACAAGAAATGTGCGGCTTCTGTACGCACACACGAGTGAATGCAATGCATACTTCATCAACAGCGATACAGGTTACACTGAGGGTGCCAGTATAAAAAACTTTAACACTGCTAGAAATATACACCACACTGTGAATCCACACCAAACAAGAATGACAAAACACATTTCGTGAGAACAACCGCACCGTAACACAACATAAACACAACAGAACAAATACCCAGAATCCTTTGCAGCACTAACTCTTCCGGGACGCTACAAAATACACCCCCGCTACCACCAAACCTCCCCCCCACACACACACACCTTGTAGCGTCCCGGACTGTGGGTGTAATTTTTGATCATTTTCGGGACTTTTGCCCACTTTTCCAACTTTTCTTCCACACTCACAGTGCGACTTTGCTGTGTGCGTTTTGGACATGTCGGGGGAACCCCCGGACTCGGGTGGAACGCGGCGGGACTTGTGGGACTCGAACCTGGGTGTCATTTTTGATCATTTTCGGGACTTTTGCCAACTTTTCCAACTTTTCTTCCACACTCACAGTGCGACTTTGCTGTGTGCGTTTTGGACATGTCGGGGGAACCCCCGGACTCGGGTGGAACGCGGCGGGACTTGTGGGACTCGAACCTGGGTGTCATTTTTGATCATTTTCGGGACTTTTGCCAACTTTTCTTCCCCACTCACAGTGCGACTTTGCTGGGTGGGTTTTGGACATGTCGGGGGCACCCCCGGACTCGGGTGGCACGCGGCGGAACCTGTGGGACTCGAACCTGGGTGTCATTTTTGATCATTTTTGGGACTTTTGCCCACTTTCCCAACTTTTCTTCCCCACTCACAGTGCGACTTTGCTGGGTGGGTTTTGGACATGTCGGGGGAACCCCCGGACTCGGGTGGAACGCGGCGGGACTTGTGGGACTCGAACCTGGGTGTAATTTTTGATCATTTTCGGGACTTTTGCCCACTTTTCCAACTTTTCTTCCACACTCACAGTGCGACTTTGCTGGGTGGGTTTTTGACATGTCAGGGGAACCCCCAGACTCGGGTGGAACGCGGCGGGACCTGTGGGACTCGAACCTGGGTGTCATTTTTGGGACTTTTGTCAACTTTTCCAACTTTTCTTCCCCACTCACAGTGCGACTTTGCTGGGTGGGTTTTGGACATGTCGGGGGCACCCCCGGACTCGGGTGGAACGCGGCGGGACTTGTGGGACTCGAACCTGGGTGTCATTTTTGATCATTTTCGGGACTTTTGCCAACTTTTCTTCCACACTCACAGTGCGACTTTGCTGGGTGGGTTCTGGACATGTCAGGCACCCCCGGACTCTGGTGGAACGCGGCAGGACCTGTGGGAGTCGAACCTGGGTGTCATTTTTGATCATATTCGGGACTTTTGCCAACTTTCCCAACTTTTCTTCCCCACTCACAGTGCGACTTTGCTGGGTGCGTTTTGGACATGTCGGGGGCACCCCCGGACTCGGGTGGGACGCGGCGGGACCTGTGGGACTCGAACCTGGGTGTCATTTTTGATCATTTTCGGGACTTTTGCCAACTTTTCCAACTTTTCTTCCACACTCACAGTGCAACTTTGCTGGGTGCGTTTTGGACATGTCGGGGGAACCCCCAGACTCGGGTGGGACGCGGCGGGACCTGTGGGACTCGAACCTGGGTGTCATTTTTGATTATTTTCGGGACTTTTGCCAACTTTTCCAACTTTTCTTCCACACTCACAGTGCAACTTTGCTGGGTGCGTTTTGGACATGTCGGGGGAACCCCCAGACTCGGGTGGGACGCGGCGGGACCTGTGGGACTCGAACCTGGGTGTCATTTTTGATTATTTTCGGGACTTTTGCCCACTTTCCCAACTTTTCTTCCCCACTCACAGTGTGACTTTGCTGGGTGCGGTTTGGACATGTTGGGCACCCCCGGACTCGTGTGGCCGGCTGCAAAAGGTCCCCTGAAGGGGAATTTTCGCTCCCCCCCTCCCCCTGTGACTATGCTGGGTGCGTTTTGGGCATGTTGGGCACCCCAGGACTTGCGTGGCCGGCTGCGGGACTCGTGTTACTCAAACCTGGGTTTTTTTTTTTTACATGTTGGCCGCGTTAGGGACATTTGCCCTGCTAGCCTACCAGTATAGGTGTGTGTGTGTGTGTGTGTGTGTGTGTGTGTGTGTGTGTGTGTGTGTGTGTGTGTGTGTGTGTGTGTGTGTGTGTGTGTGTGTGTGTGTGTGTGTGTGTGTGTGTGTGAAGTACCTTCCATATGAGGACCGGTGAACAAGTTAGGACCAAAATCACGGTCCCAATACGGAAAACCATTGCATCTAATAGAGAGCCAAATACTAGAGTCCGTGAACATTGCTCCAAAGTCAGGACTTTTTTTTTAAAATGTGCTAAACGCAAAGGAAAAGCTAATGCTTCCGGTTCAATTTGTCATTTTTTATTTTTTTTTTGTCCTGTCCAGCTTCTCAGGAAAATCATATAGTAGATGTAGATGCCCATGTCGGCTGTTCAGATTTACTTTACAAAAGAGAAGTGTAGGATACTTCTCTTGTTGCCTTATTTGTATTTGACTTTATTAAATGTATTTATATTATCATTTGGTGCAGCCGGGCTGGAGCAGGAGGGGATAGAAAGAGAAAAAAAAGAAGACAGAGGAGGAAATTGTGGGGACAAGAGGGGGATAAGACAGAGAGACAAAAACAACAACAGCAAACAACAACAACAACAATAGAGCAACATCAGCAAATACGACATGTACAAATATGATGGCAAAAGTAATAGTAAATAAGCAGTTAGCGAAAATAAAAAATAATACAGAAATGACAATGAGCATTATTACACTACAAATGGAGCAATTCAAATACCAATAGAAATAGCGCTATTGATAATGAACAATACCAATACTTTATTATCAACAATACAGTTGTTCAAATGCAACAATACATATACGTAATGAAAACTTGAGATACGAAAGAATGCAGAAAAATGGAGGGGGAGAAAGAGAAGCAACCTATATTAACCTTGTAGATTGTTATAGTAACAATAGGTTAAGCAATTTGTCATTTGTTTTATTTTATTTTTTGTCATCACACTGATAAACACGCATTTTTGCATTTTGGATGACATTTTTTTTCTTCGATTTTTGTGCTTATCTGGAAAAATTTAAACTTTTTTTCCTGTTTTCTATCCCATCCTGCTCCGGCCCGGCCGCACCAAATGATAATATAAATCCATTTAATAAAGTCCAAATACAAATGAGGAAACAAGAGAAGTATCCTACACTTCTCTTTTGTAAAATAAATTTGTAGAGCCGATATGGGCATCTACATCAACTATATGATTTGCCTGAGAAGTTGGACAGGACAAAAATAAAAAATAAAAATGACAAATTGAACCGGAAGCATTAGCTTTTCTTTTGCGTTTAGCACGTTTAAAAAAAAAAAAAAAATCCTGACTTTGGAGCAATGTTCACGGACTCTAGTACTGCTGGATAATAACGTGAGGGCCACTGCTGGCGTCTGTCCACTCATCGACACGTCGCCTGGTGCTGGGTTAAAGCGGACGCTGACACGGCACTTTTCCAACATTTCTTTGACACTTATCACTTCCTGCTGGATGTCTTCTCAATAACCTTCTCATATTCCTCCCGTTATCTCTCCCATGACATGAACATATGTGAACGCTCACACGTGCATCATGGAGGTGTCTATGCTGCAACATACACTGTATATGCAGTGCACCACTTCCTCTTTTGCTGCCCTATGGTAATGTGATACACCCTGGAGAGGACTGTTGTGGGGGGTGAAAGACTTTAGAGAAGGTGAACAGAGAAGAATGAGGGACGAGGACATTTTTTTTAGGTTACTACAGCAAAAGTTGAACCTTCAGTCGGGAACTTTGCCCTGCCAAAATGACTGACATTGCTGTAGTACGCACGCCAGGCCACTAGTTGGCGATGTCACACTTTTCAACAATTTAAAATAAGTCTCAAAGCGAGTGTGTTGTCCAAAATGTCCAAAATGTAGACTTTTTTTTAAGCTTTAATGCTTTTTTGTGTACTTCGTCCACATTTTACATAATAATAATAATAATAATAAAGGATTAGATTTATATAGTGCTTTTGTAGAGACCCGAAGCGCTTCACAGAGAACTGAGAACCCACCATTCCTTCACTCCACATTCACACGTTGATGGTGGTAAGCTAAATTTGGGGGTAGACGGACAGAAGCGTGGCTCCGAACGTTAGCAAACACTTGCATATATAGCTATGTTAGCGACACGCTAACATTACACCATACTTGCCAACCTTGAGACCTCCGATTTCGGGAGGTGGGGGGGGGGGGGGGGGGCGTGGTTGGGGGCATGGTTAAGAGGGGAGGAATATATTGACAGCTAGAATTCACCAAGTCAAGTATTTCATACATATACATATATATATATATATATATATATATATATATATATATATATACATCCTGAAAATATACAAACAAAACTGTGTTTAGATAATTGATACTTCAAACTTGCATAAATAAATATTAAGGAATATAACATAACTTGGCTTCTGAGAGCTTCAAAATGTAATAAATAAAATGCTAAAGTTGTTGATGAACAAGCAATTATTTTAATAATTAAATATGGTCATTTTAAATGAATTATTATGATCATTTAAAATTAATTATTTCAAATATGTTTATTTTAATGTATAATTCTATGGCTGGATGTAATAAGGAGTCAGAAAAAATAAAAAATAAAAATACAATTAATTTTGATGTTTTTAGCAAAATATAGTAAAAATGTATTTAGTTTTTTTTTTTTTAATTAATAAATATATTTATTTTTAGGTAAGATAAACATAATAATACAATGTATCTCTAGTCTGGATGATTTAGTTCTTGTCACCCTGTTGTCCTCCCATCGTGAAAAAAGGCTGTCCTCACTCAGGTCCGCATGGCTGAAAATCGGGAGATTTTCGGGAGAATATTTGTCCCGGGAGGTTTTCGGGAGAGGCGCTGAATTTCGGGAGTCTCCCGGAAAATTCGGGAGGGTTGGCAAGTATGCTTTACACACTCACATTTTAACAACAAGATCATGCTGGGTTAGCATATTCACTGAAAAAAAACTCAATATTGTAACTTAAAGCTCCCACTTCTGTAGCTGACGGACTAATAATTGACAGAGCTGGATTTTCTCATAAAATTATTACTGTTTTATGTAAAATTATTACTTTTTAAAGCAAAAAAGTGACACTTGGCATATAAAATTCTGACTTATCACAATATTGCCAATTGTTGTGTTGTTCTTGTAAAATAGTGACATTTTTTGAGTAAAATTATGACTTTAGTCATAATTTTGCAAAGTAAAATTCCGATTATTATTACAATACTCCAAAAATTGTAAAGTTTTCTTATAAAATTGTGACTTTTGTCGAGTGGAATTACAACACTATTCATAAAATTAGCAAAATGTTAAATTGCGACTGTTATTGAGTAAAATGCCAACTTTTATTCTAATATTGCACAAATGTTCAGTTTTTCTTATAAAATTACGACTTTTATTTTTTATTATAATACTAGAGGTAGGCCTTTTTCGGAGGTCTCAAGAAGGTAACAAATACAAGAACGTGTCTGTGTGTGTGTGTTTGTGTGTTCTTGTATATCTGCCCGTCTTGAAACATCAACAAGGAAAAGTACCTTCCATATGAGGAGGTGTGAACAAGTTAGGACCGAAATCATGGTCCCAATACGGAAAAGCATTGCATGTTATTAACAAAATTAAATATATATGTATATAGAGACATACTGTAATAACATGAGCTAAATAATGAAGAATTACAAAAACATTAACTAAAAGCAGTCTTTTTCTCACAATGTGTCGACTTTTTTCTTGTAAAATTGGGACAAATTTCTCATATTATATCTGTTTCTGTAATATTGCAATATTTTCTTGTAAAATTATTACTTCTTTTTTTTTCAAAATTACTACTTTTTTATTTTAAAATAATTACTTTTAAATGCAAAATGGTGACATTTGTCATATAAAATTCTGCATTTTATGACAAAATGAGGGTGGTCCCAAAAAGGAGGTCCTTCCATCCATCCATTTTCTACAGCTTGTCCCTTCATTTTTCAAATTGACTGTGTGTCGGTTTTAAAAGTGCTCCCCCTCTGGTCAACATATGAAATAACAAGTGTGTGTAAGAAATTGAAATGCGCCCCCTTTGGCCAAAAAATATTTTTTTAAATGTAACATATATGTATATAGAGACATACTGTAATAACTTGAAGTAAATAATGAAGATTAAAAACCAATACCAAAAAAATTTACTAAAAGCAGTCTTTTTCTCACAATGTGTTGACTTTTTTTCTTATAAAATTGGAACCAAATTCTCATATTTTTTCTGTTTCTGTAATATTGCAATATTTTCTTGTAAAATTATTCCTTTTTTTTCAAAATTACTACTTTTTTATTTAAAATTATTACTTTTAAATGCAAAATGGCGACATTTGTCATAATATAAAATTCTGAATTTTATGACAATATTGCCAATTTTTTGTTGTTGTTCTTCTAAACATAGGGCATTTTTTGGGAGTGAAATTATGACCTTTGTCATCATTTTGCTAAGAAAAATTCAGATTATTATTATAATATTGCCCAAATTTTAAAGTTTTCTTATAAAATTTGGCCTTGCGTTGAGTAAAATTACGACTTTTATTACAATACTCGAGGTAGGCATTTTTCGTAGGTCTCAAGAAGGTAACAAATTCAAGAAAATGTGTGTGTGTGTGTGTGTGTGTGTGTGTGTGTGTGTGTGTGTGTGTGTGTGTGTGTGTGTGTGTGTGTGTGTTCTTGTATTTTTACCCTTCTTGAGACATCAACAAGGAAAAGTACCTTCCATATGAGGACCAGTGAACAAGTTAGAACCGAAATCTCGGTCCCAACACGGAAAACCATTGCATCTAATAGAGAGCCAAATGCTAGAGTCCGTGAACATTGCTCCAAAGTCAGGATTTTTTTGTTGATTTAATGTGCATACAAAAGTAAACATTGACAGGTGCAAAGACGACCTTTGTCATAATTTTGCTAAGAAAAATTCCGATTATTATTATAATATTGCCCAAATTTTAAAGTTTTCTTATAAAATTTGGCCTTGCATTGAGTAAAATTAAGACTTTTATTATGATACTCGAGGTAGGCCTTTTTCGGAGGTCTCAAGACGGTAACAAATACAAGAAAGTGCGTGTGTGTGTGCGTGTGCGTGTGCGTGTGCGTGTGCGTGTGCGTGTGTGTGTGTGTGTGTTACATAGTGGTCATATAGCCCATTCCCGCATCATCCAGCGACCCGCTGGGGCCACAACAAGAATGTTGGTTATTCAGTGGCTTTTTAATTGGTGTCGGGCCTGCCTCATTTGCATATGCATGCTAAAGAGGGCATCTGATTGGAGAAGAGGTGGGAATGGAAGGGGGTCTGAAAAGCACCAAAGGGGGCGGGGGGGGGGTACATGAGTGTTGCATAAAGCCGTCCCATAAAGAGGCAATGAATGAACTAACAAGTGAATAACACACACACAGGATGTGAGCAAGTGCCTGGATTTTAAAAAAATCAGTCTTCCCGGTTGCCACGGCAACAAGAGGTGCATGTTGGCCGTGCTCCCGACGTAACCGATTATGTGTGTGTGTCTACTATCTGGCTCCCATGATATGCAAAGGCGGCCCATGTGTGATATGATCGCTGCTTTGTTGTGGTCGCCCATCAAGATGTCAAAGGTCAGGCGGACGGGACAGCGTGTAAGGCCAACACATGTAGGGTACGGCCTCTCCTCGCTCCACCCTAAATGTGGAGGTGTGTGTCAGAGGAGGACAAAACAGAGCGGTGGAGAACTTTGAAGAGAAAAATGACATCAGACAGTGCTCCCCCTAGTGGAAGATGACATCATGACACGTGTTACCTTGAAGCAGAGGTCATGTGAGGCTCCCTGGACAATAAGTGACACGCAACATGATTGACAGCTCTCTCTAATACCTCTCATGCAGCTAAATAAGGTGGTCAAAGAAACATCTCCCCTTTACTGTAATATTGTACATGCTAATTGTTATATATTGCATATATGACATAGACATAATGTATTATGTAAATATTACGTATATATGTTATATGAAAATAAAGAAAACACACTGAAATGAGAAGGTGTGTCCAAACTTTTGGCCTGTACTGTACTGTATATATATATATACTTGCTGGTAGACGGCTGCGTTGACCCTGGATCTCAGGAAACAGAGTGGACCGACACCAGCAGATGACATGGCACCCCAAACCATCACTGATGGTTTGGGTTGGTTTGGTTTGCATTTCCTTTGGAAATCGAGGTCCCAGAGTCTGGAGGAAGACAGGAGAGGCACAGGATCCACGTTGCCTGAAGTCTAGTGTAAAGTTTCCACCATCAGTGATGGTTTGGGGTGCCATGTCATCTGCTGGTGTCGGTCCACTCTGTTTCCTGAGATCCAGGGTCAACGCAGCAGTCTACCAGCAAGTTTTAGAGCACTTCATGCTTCCTGTTGCTGACCTGCTCTATGGAGATGGAGATTTCAAGTTCCAACAGGACTTGGCGCCTGC